>NC_138185.1:81700509-82066509 GCF_964194105.1 Spermophilus citellus | reverse complement strand
TGAAAGGGGTTGCAAGCTTCCAAAAATTACGAGTCTCCAGAAATCTCAGCAAATATTTTTTCACCCAAACTGGATGATACTTTCAGGTAATGATCAGTACACTAAGCCCACTTGGTTCCCCAAATTTCGTTCTTCTATGTTGAAGCGTTCGTTTCCAGTAACAGTTTGAATTTTGTCGTTTCACTCTGTTTTCTCCTATATTGATAGATGTATTTGGAACACTAAATCAAACACGGTTTGTGCTAGCTTCTTGAAACTTGACACAGTAAAGCAGTTTCACATTCTAACTCTATGTTTTGTTTCCTTTTCATGTAGCTTTAAGCAGTGACTGGCGAGAAACACCTTCATTGAAAGGGGTTGCAAGCTTCCAAAAATTACGAGTCTCCAGAAATCTCAGCAAATACTTTTTCACCCAAACTGGATGATACTTTCAGGTAATGATCAGTACACTAAGCCCACTCGGTTCTCCAAATTTCATTCTTCTATGTTGATGCGTTCGTTTCCAGTAACAGTTTCCATTCAGGCATTTCACTCTGTTTTCTCCTATATTGATAGATGTATTTGGAACTCTAAATCAAACACGGTTTGTGCTAGCTTCTTGAAACTTGACACAGTAAAGCAGTTTCACATTCTAACTCTATGTTTTGTTTCCTTTTCTTGTAGCCCTAAGCAGAGACTGGCGAGAAACACTTTCATTGAAAGGGGTTGCAAGCTTCTAAAAATTACGAGTCTCCAGAAATCTCAGCAAATATTTTTTCACCCAAACTGGATGATACTTTCAGGTAATGATCAGTACACTTGGCCCACTTGGTTCTCCATATTTCGTTCTTCTATGTTGAAGCGTTCATTTCCACTAACAGTTTCCACTCTGGCATTTCACTCTGTTTTCTCCTATATTGATAGATGTATTTGGAACTCTAAATCAAACACGGTTTGTGCTAGCTTCTTGAAACTTGACACAGTAAAGCAGTTTCACATTCTAACTCTAAGTTTTGTTTCTTTTTCATGTAGCCCTAAGCAGTGACTGGCAAGAAACACTTTCATTGAAAGGGGTTGCAAGCTTCCAAAAATTACGAGTCTCCAGAAATCTCAGCAAATATTTTTTCACCCAAACTGCATGATACTTTCAGGTAATGATCAGTACACTAAGCCCACTTGGTTCCCCAAATTTCGTTCTTCTATGTTGAAGCGTTCGTTTCCAGTAACAGTTTGAATTTTTGCGTTTCACTCTGTTTTCTCCTATATTGATAGATGTATTTGGAACTCTAAATCAAACTCGGTTTGTGCTAGCTTCTTGAAACTTGACACAGTAAAGCAGTTTCACATTGTAACTCTATGTTTTGTTTCCTTTTCATGTAGCCCTAAGCAGTGACTGGCGAGAAACACTTTCATTGAAAGGGGTTGCAAGCTTCCAAAAATTACGAGTCTTCAGAAATCTCAGCAAATATTTTTTCACCCAAACTAGATGATACTTTCAGGTAATGATCAGTACACTAAGCCCTCTTGGTTCCCCAAATTTCGTTCTTCTATGTTGAAGCGTTCGTTTACACTAACAGTTTCCACTCTGGCATTTCACTCTGTTTTCTCATATTGATAGATGTATTTGGAACTCTAAATCAAACACGGTTTGTGCTAGCTTCTTGAAACTTGACACAGTAAAGCAGTTTCACATTCTAACTCTATGTTTTGTTTCCTTTTCATGTAGCACTAAGCAGTGACTGGCGAGAAACACTTTCATTGAAAGGGGTTGCAAGCTTCCAAAAATTACGAGTCTCCAGAAATCTCAGCAAATATTTTTTCACCCAAACTAGATGATACTTTCAGGTAATGATCAGTACACTAAGCCCTCTTGGTTCCCCAAATTTCGTTCTTCTATGTTGAAGCGTTCGTTTCCAGTAACAGTTTGAATTTTGTCGTTTCACTCTGTTTTCTCCTATATTGATAGATGTATTTGGAACTCTAAATCAAACACGGTTTGTGCTAGATTCTTGAAACTTGACACAGTAAAGCAGTTTCACATTCTAACTCTATGTTTTGTTTCCTTTTCATGTAGCCCTAAGCAGTGACTGGCGAGAAACACTTTCATTGAAAGGGGTTGCAAGCTTCCAAAAATTACGAGTCTCCAGAAATCTCAGCAAATATTTTTTCACCCAAACTGGATGATACTTTCAGGTAATGATCAGTACACTAAGCCCACTCGGTTCCCCAAATTTCGTTCTTCTATGTTGAAGCGTTCGTTTCCAGTAACAGTTTGAATTTTGTCGTTTCACTCTGTTTTCTCCTATATTGATAGATGTATTTGGAACACTAAATCAAACACGGTTTGTGCTAGCTTCTTGAAACTTGACACAGTAAAGCAGTTTCACATTCTAACTCTATGTTTTGTTTCCTTTTCATGTAGCTTTAAACAGTGACTGGCGAGAAACACCTTCATTGAAAGGGGTGGCAAGCTTCCAAAAATTACGAGTCTCCAGAAATCTCAGCAAATATTTTTTCACCCAAACTGGATGATACTTTCAGGTAATGATCAGTACACTTGGCCCACTTGGTTCTCCATATTTCGTTCTTCTATGTTGAAGCGTTCGTTTACACTAACAGTTTCCACTCTGGCATTTCACTCTGTTTTCTCCTATATTGATAGATGTATTTGGAACTCTAAATCAAACACGGTTTGTGCTAGCTTCTTGAAACTTGACACAGTAAAGCAGTTTCACATTCTAACTCTATGTTTTGTTTCCTTTTCATGTAGCCCTAAGCAGTGACGGGCGAGAAACACTTTCATTGAAAGGGGTTGCAAGCTTCCAAAAATTACGAGTCTCCAGAAATCTCAGCAAATATTTTTTCACCCAAACTGGATGATACTTTCAGGTAATGATCACTACACTAAGCCCACTTGGTTCTCCAAATTTCATTCTTCTATGTTGAAGCGTTCGTTTCCAGTAACAGTTTCCATTCTGGCATTTCACTCTGTTTTCTCCTATATTGATAGATGTATTTGGAACTCTAAATCAAACACGGTTTGTGCTAGCTTCTTGAAACTTGACACAGTAAAGCAGTTTCACATTCTAACTCTATGTTTTGTTTCCTTTTCATGTAGCCCTAAGCAGTGACTGGCGAGAAACACTTTCATTGAAAGGGGTTGCAAGCTTCCAAAAATTACGAGTCTCCAGAAATCTCAGCAAATATTTTTTCACCCAAACTGGATGATACTTTCAGGTAATGATCAGTACACTAAGCCCACTTGGTTCCCCAAATTTCGTTCTTCTATGTTGAAGCGTTCGTTTCCAGTAACAGTTTGAATTTTGTCGTTTCACTCTGTTTTCTCCTATATTGATAGATGTATTTGGAACACTAAATCAAACACGGTTTGTGCTAGCTTCTTGAAACTTGACACAGTAAAGCAGTTTCACATTCTAACTCTATGTTTTGTTTCCTTTTCATGTAGCTTTAAGCAGTGACTGGCGAGAAACACCTTCATTGAAAGGGGTTGCAAGCTTCCAAAAATTACGAGTCTCCAGAAATCTCAGCAAATACTTTTTCACCCAAACTGGATGATACTTTCAGGTAATGATCAGTACACTAAGCCCACTCGGTTCTCCAAATTTCATTCTTCTATGTTGAAGCGTTCGTTTCCAGTAACAGTTTCCATTCTGGCATTTCACTCTGTTTTCTCCTATATTGATAGATGTATTTGGAACTCTAAATCAAACACGGTTTGTGCTAGCTTCTTGAAACTTGACACAGTAAAGCAGTTTCACATTCTAACTCTATGTTTTGTTTCCTTTTCTTGTAGCCCTAAGCAGAGACTGGCGAGAAACACTTTCATTGAAAGGGGTTGCAAGCTTCCAAAAATTACGAGTCTCCAGAAATTTCAGCAAATATTTTTTCACCCAAACTGGATGATACTTTCAGGTAATGATCAGTACACTTGGCCCACTTGGTTCTCCATATTTCGTTCTTCTATGTTGAAGCGTTCGTTTACACTAACAGTTTCCACTCTGGCATTTCACTCTGTTTTCTCCTATATTGATAGATGTATTTGGAACTCTAAATCAAACACGGTTTGTGCTAGCTTCTTGAAACTTGACACAGTAAAGCAGTTTCACATTCTAACTCTATGTTTTGTTTCCTTTTCATGTAGCCCTAAGCAGTGACTGGCGAGAAACACTTTCATTGAAAGGGGTTGCAAGCTTCCAAAAATTACGAGTCTTCAGAAATCTCAGCAAATATTTTTTCACCCAAACTGGATGATACTTTCGGGTAATGATCAGTACACTAAGCCCACTTGGTTCCCCAAATTTCGTTCTTCTATGTTGAAGCGTTCGTTTCCAGTAACAGTTTGAATTTTGTCGTTTCACTCTGTTTTCTCCTATATTGATAGATGTATTTGGAACACTAAATCAAACACGGTTTGTGCTAGCTTCTTGAAACTTGACACAGTAAAGCAGTTTCACATTGTAACTCTATGTTTTGTTTCCTTTTCATGTAGCTTTAAGCAGTGACTGGCGAGAAACACCTTCATTGAAAGGGGTTGCCAGCTTCCAAAAATTACGAGTCTCCAGAAATCTCAGCAAATATTTTTTCACCCAAACTGGATGATACTTTCAGGTAATGATCAGTACACTAAGCCCACTCGGTTCTCCAAATTTCATTCTTCTATGTTGAAGCGTTCGTTTCCAGTAACAGTTTCCATTCTGGCATTTCACTCTGTTTTCTCCTATATTGATAGATGTATTTGGAACTCTAAATCAAACACGGTTTGTGCTAGCTTCTTGAAACTTGACACAGTAAAGCAGTTTCACATTCTAACTCTATGTTTTGTTTCCTTTTCTTGTAGCCCTAAGCAGAGACTGGCGAGAAACACTTTCATTGAAAGGGGTTGCAAGCTTCTAAAAATTACGAGTCTCCAGAAATCTCAGCAAATATTTTTTCACCCAAACTGGATGATACTTTCAGGTAATGATCAGTACACTTGGCCCGCTTGGTTGTCCATATTTCGTTCTTCTATGTTGAAGCGTTCGTTTACACTAACAGTTTCCACTCTGGCATTTCACTCTGTTTTCTCCTATATTGATAGATGTATTTGGAACTCTAAATCAAACACGGTTTGTGCTAGCTTCTTGAAACTTGACACAGTAAAGCAGTTTCACATTCTAACTCTATGTTTTGTTTCTTTTTTATGTAGCCCTAAGCAGTGACTGGCGAGAAACACTTTCATTGAAAGGGGTTGCAAGCTTCCAAAAATTACGAGTCTCCAGAAATCTCAGCAAATATTTTTTCACCCAAACTGCATGATACTTTCAGGTAATGATCAGTACACTAAGCCCACTTGGTTCCCCAAATTTCATTCTTCTATGTTGAAGCGTTCGTTTCCAGTAACAGTTTGAATTTTTGCGTTTCACTCTGTTTTCTCCTATATTGATAGATGTATTTGGAACTCTAAATCAAACACGGTTTGTGCTAGCTTCTTGAAACTTGACACAGTAAAGCAGTTTCACATTCTAACTCTATGTTTTGTTTCCTTTTCTTGTAGCCCTAAGCAGAGACTGGCGAGAAACACTTTCATTGAAAGGGGTTGCAAGCTTCTAAAAATTACGAGTCTCCAGAAATCTCAGCAAATATTTTTTCACCCAAACTGGATGATACTTTCAGGTAATGATCAGTACACTTGGCCCACTTGGTTCTCCATATTTCGTTCTTCTATGTTGAAGCGTTCATTTCCACTAACAGTTTCCACTCTGGCATTTCACTCTGTTTTCTCCTATATTGATAGATGTATTTGGAACTCTAAATCAAACACGGTTTGTGCTAGCTTCTTGAAACTTGACACAGTAAAGCAGTTTCACATTCTGACTCTAAGTTTTGTTTCTTTTTCATGTAGCCCTAAGCAGTGACTGGCAAGAAACACTTTCATTGAAAGGGGTTGCAAGCTTCCAAAAATTACGAGTCTCCAGAAATCTCAGCAAATATTTTTTCACCCAAACTGCATGATACTTTCAGGTAATGATCAGTACACTAAGCCCACTTGGTTCCCCAAATTTCGTTCTTCTATGTTGAAGCGTTCGTTTCCAGTAACAGTTTGAATTTTTGCGTTTCACTCTGTTTTCTCCTATATTGATAGATGTATTTGGAACTCTAAATCAAACTCGGTTTGTGCTAGCTTCTTGAAACTTGACACAGTAAAGCAGTTTCACATTGTAACTCTATGTTTTGTTTCCTTTTCATGTAGCCCTAAGCAGTGACTGGCGAGAAACACTTTCATTGAAAGGGGTTGCAAGCTTCCAAAAATTACGAGTCTTCAGAAATCTCAGCAAATATTTTTTCACCCAAACTAGATGATACTTTCAGGTAATGATCAGTACACTAAGCCCTCTTGGTTCCCCAAATTTCGTTCTTCTATGTTGAAGCGTTCGTTTACACTAACAGTTTCCACTCTGGCATTTCACTCTGTTTTCTCATATTGATAGATGTATTTGGAACTCTAAATCAAACACGGTTTGTGCTAGCTTCTTGAAACTTGACACAGTAAAGCAGTTTCACATTCTAACTCTATGTTTTGTTTCCTTTTCATGTAGCACTAAGCAGTGACTGGCGAGAAACACTTTCATTGAAAGGGGTTGCAAGCTTCCAAAAATTACGAGTCTCCAGAAATCTCAGCAAATATTTTTTCACCCAAACTAGATGATACTTTCAGGTAATGATCAGTACACTAAGCCCTCTTGGTTCCCCAAATTTCGTTCTTCTATGTTGAAGCGTTCGTTTCCAGTAAGAGTTTGAATTTTGTCGTTTCACTCTGTTTTCTCCTATATTGATAGATGTATTTGGAACTCTAAATCAAACACGGTTTGTGCTAGCTTCTTGAAACTTGACACAGTAAAGCAGTTTCACATTCTAACTCTATGTTTTGTTTCCTTTTCATGTAGCCCTAAGCAGTGACTGGCGAGAAACACTTTCATTGAAAGGGGTTGCAAGCTTCCAAAAATTACGAGTCTCCAGAAATCTCAGCAAATATTTTTTCACCCAAACTGGATGATACTTTCAGGTAATGATCAGTACACTAAGCCCACTCGGTTCCCCAAATTTCGTTCTTCTATGTTGAAGCGTTCGTTTCCAGTAACAGTTTGAATTTTGTCGTTTCACTCTGTTTTCTCCTATATTGATAGATGTATTTGGAACACTAAATCAAACACGGTTTGTGCTAGCTTCTTGAAACTTGACACAGTAAAGCAGTTTCACATTCTAACTCTATGTTTTGTTTCCTTTTCATGTAGCTTTAAACAGTGACTGGCGAGAAACACCTTCATTGAAAGGGGTTGCAAGCTTCCAAAAATTACGAGTCTCCAGAAATCTCAGCAAATATTTTTTCACCCAAACTGGATGATACTTTCAGGTAATGATCAGTACACTTGGCCCACTTGGTTCTCCATATTTCGTTCTTCTATGTTGAAGCGTTCGTTTACACTAACAGTTTCCACTCTGGCATTTCACTCTGTTTTCTCCTATATTGATAGATGTATTTGGAACTCTAAATCAAACACGGTTTGTGCTAGCTTCTTGAAACTTGACACAGTAAAGCAGTTTCACATTCTAACTCTATGTTTTGTTTCCTTTTCATGTAGCCCTAAGCAGTGACGGGCGAGAAACACTTTCATTGAAAGGGGTTGCAAGCTTCCAAAAATTACGAGTCTCCAGAAATCTCAGCAAATATTTTTTCACCCAAACTGGATGATACTTTCAGGTAATGATCACTACACTAAGCCCACTTGGTTCTCCAAATTTCATTCTTCTATGTTGAAGCGTTCGTTTCCAGTAACAGTTTCCATTCTGGCATTTCACTCTGTTTTCTCCTATATTGATAGATGTATTTGGAACTCTAAATCAAACACGGTTTGTGCTAGCTTCTTGAAACTTGACACAGTAAAGCAGTTTCACATTCTAACTCTATGTTTTGTTTCCTTTTCATGTAGCCCTAAGCAGTGACTGGCGAGAAACACTTTCATTGAAAGGGGTTGCAAGCTTCCAAAAATTACGAGTCTCCAGAAATCTCAGCAAATATTTTTTCACCCAAACTGGATGATACTTTCAGGTAATGATCAGTACACTAAGCCCACTTGGTTCCCCAAATTTCGTTCTTCTATGTTGAAGCGTTCGTTTCCAGTAACAGTTTGAATTTTGTCGTTTCACTCTGTTTTCTCCTATATTGATAGATGTATTTGGAACACTAAATCAAACACGGTTTGTGCTAGCTTCTTGAAACTTGACACAGTAAAGCAGTTTCACATTCTAACTCTATGTTTTGTTTCCTTTTCATGTAGCTTTAAGCAGTGACTGGCGAGAAACACCTTCATTTAAAGGGGTTGCAAGCTTCCAAAAATTACGAGTCTCCAGAAATCTCAGCAAATACTTTTTCACCCAAACTGGATGATACTTTCAGGTAATGATCAGTACACTAAGCCCACTCGGTTCTCCAAATTTCATTCTTCTATGTTGAAGCGTTCGTTTCCAGTAACAGTTTCCATTCTGGCATTTCACTCTGTTTTCTCCTATATTGATAGATGTATTTGGAACTCTAAATCAAACACGGTTTGTGCTAGCTTCTTGAAACTTGACACAGTAAAGCAGTTTCACATTCTAACTCTATGTTTTGTTTCCTTTTCTTGTAGCCCTAAGCAGAGACTGGCGAGAAACACTTTCATTGAAAGGGGTTGCAAGCTTCCAAAAATTACGAGTCTCCAGAAATTTCAGCAAATATTTTTTCACCCAAACTGGATGATACTTTCAGGTAATGATCAGTACACTTGGCCCACTTGGTTCTCCATATTTCGTTCTTCTATGTTGAAGCGTTCGTTTACACTAACAGTTTCCACTCTGGCATTTCACTCTGTTTTCTCCTATATTGATAGATGTATTTGGAACTCTAAATCAAACACGGTTTGTGCTAGCTTCTTGAAACTTGACACAGTAAAGCAGTTTCACATTCTAACTCTATGTTTTGTTTCCTTTTCATGTAGCCCTAAGCAGTGACTGGCGAGAAACACTTTCATTGAAAGGGGTTGCAAGCTTCCAAAAATTACGAGTCTTCAGAAATCTCAGCAAATATTTTTTCACCCAAACTGGATGATACTTTCGGGTAATGATCAGTACACTAAGCCCACTTGGTTCCCCAAATTTCGTTCTTCTATGTTGAAGCGTTCGTTTCCAGTAACAGTTTGAATTTTGTCGTTTCACTCTGTTTTCTCCTATATTGATAGATGTATTTGGAACACTAAATCAAACACGGTTTGTGCTAGCTTCTTGAAACTTGACACAGTAAAGCAGTTTCACATTGTAACTCTATGTTTTGTTTCCTTTTCATGTAGCTTTAAGCAGTGACTGGCGAGAAACACCTTCATTGAAAGGGGTTGCCAGCTTCCAAAAATTACGAGTCTCCAGAAATCTCAGCAAATATTTTTTCACCCAAACTGGATGATACTTTCAGGTAATGATCAGTACACTAAGCCCACTCGGTTCTCCAAATTTCATTCTTCTATGTTGAAGCGTTCGTTTCCAGTAACAGTTTCCATTCTGGCATTTCACTCTGTTTTCTCCTATATTGATAGATGTATTTGGAACTCTAAATCAAACACGGTTTGTGCTAGCTTCTTGAAACTTGACACAGTAAAGCAGTTTCACATTCTAACTCTATGTTTTGTTTCCTTTTCTTGTAGCCCTAAGCAGAGACTGGCGAGAAACACTTTCATTGAAAGGGGTTGCAAGCTTCTAAAAATTACGAGTCTCCAGAAATCTCAGCAAATATTTTTTCACCCAAACTGGATGATACTTTCAGGTAATGATCAGTACACTTGGCCCGCTTGGTTGTCCATATTTCGTTCTTCTATGTTGAAGCGTTCGTTTACACTAACAGTTTCCACTCTGGCATTTCACTCTGTTTTCTCCTATATTGATAGATGTATTTGGAACTCTAAATCAAACACGGTTTGTGCTAGCTTCTTGAAACTTGACACAGTAAAGCAGTTTCACATTCTAACTCTATGTTTTGTTTCTTTTTTATGTAGCCCTAAGCAGTGACTGGCGAGAAACACTTTCATTGAAAGGGGTTGCAAGCTTCCAAAAATTACGAGTCTCCAGAAATCTCAGCAAATATTTTTTCACCCAAACTGCATGATACTTTCAGGTAATGATCAGTACACTAAGCCCACTTGGTTCCCCAAATTTCATTCTTCTATGTTGAAGCGTTCGTTTCCAGTAACAGTTTGAATTTTTGCGTTTCACTCTGTTTTCTCCTATATTGATAGATGTATTTGGAACTCTAAATCAAACACGGTTTGTGCTAGCTTCTTGAAACTTGACACAGTAAAGCAGTTTCACATTCTAACTCTATGTTTTGTTTCCTTTTCATGTAGCCCTAAGCAGTGACTGGCGAGAAACACTTTCATTGAAAGGGGTTGCAAGCTTCCAAAAATTACGAGTCTCCAGAAATCTCAGCAAATATTTTTTCACCCACACTAGATGATAGTTTCAGGTAATGATCAGTACACTAAGCGCTCTTGGTTCCCCAAATTTCGTTCTTCTATGTTGAAGCGTTCGTTTCCAGTAACAGTTTGAATTTTGTCGTTTCACTCTGTTTTCTCCTATATTGATAGATGTATTTGGAACTCTAAATCAAACACGGTTTGTGCTAGCTTCTTGAAACTTGACACAGTAAAGCAGTTTCACATTGTAACTCTATGTTTTGTTTCCTTTTCATGTAGCTTTAAGCAGTGACTGGCGAGAAACACTTTCATTGAAAGGGGTTGCAAGCTTCCAAAAATTACGAGTCTCCAGAAATCTCAGCAAATATTTTTTCACCCAAACTGGATGATACTTTCAGGTAATGATCAGTACACTAAGCCCACTTGGTTCTCCAAATTTCATTCTTCTATGTTGAAGCTTTCGTTTCCAGTAACAGTTTCCACTCTGGCATTTCACTCTGTTTTCTCCTATATTGATAGATGTATTTGGAACTCTAAATCAAACACGGTTTGTGCTAGCTTCTTGAAACTTGACACAGTAAAGCAGTTTCACATTCTAACTCTATGTTTTGTTTCCTTTTCATGTAGCCCTAAGCAGTGACTGGCGAGAAACACTTTCATTGAAAGGGGTTGCAAGCTTCCAAAAATTACGAGTCTTCAGAAATCTCAGCAAATATTTTTTCACCCAAACTAGATGATACTTTCAGGTAATGATCAGTACACTAAGCCCTCTTGGTTCCCCAAATTTCGTTCTTCTATGTTGAAGCGTTCGTTTACACTAACAGTTTCCACTCTGGCATTTCACTCTGTTTTCTCCTATATTGATAGATGTATTTGGAACTCTAAATCAAACACGGTTTGTGCTAGCTTCTTGAAACTTGACACAGTAAAGCAGTTTCACATTGTAACTCTATGTTTTGTTTCCTTTTCATGTAGCTTTAAGCAGTGACTGGCGAGAAACACTTTCATTGAAAGGGGTTGCAAGCTTCCAAAAATTACGAGTCTCCAGAAATCTCAGCAAATATTTTTTCACCCAAACTGCATGATACTTTCAGGTAATGATCAGTACACTAAGCCCACTTGGTTCTCCAAATTTCATTCTTCTATGTTGAAGCGTTCGTTTCCAGTAACAGTTTGAATTTTTGCGTTTCACTCTGTTTTCTCCTATATTGATAGATATATTTGGAACTCTAAATCAAACACGGTTTGTGCTAGCTTCTTGAAACTTGACACAGTAAAGCAGTTTCACATTCTAACTCTATGTTTTGTTTCCTTTTCATGTAGCCCTAAGCAGTGACTGGCGAGAAACACTTTCATTGAAAGGGGTTGCAAGCTTCCAAAAATTACGAGTCTTCAGAAATCTCAGCAAATATTTTTTCACCCAAACTAGATGATACTTTCAGGTAATGATCAGTACACTAAGCCCTCTTGGTTCCCCAAATTTCGTTCTTCTATGTTGAAGCGTTCGTTTACACTAACAGTTTCCACTCTGGCATTTCACTCTGTTTTCTCCTATATTGATAGATGTATTTGGAACTCTAAATCAAACACGGTTTGTGCTAGCTTCTTGAAACTTGACACAGTAAACCAGTTTCACATTCTAACACTATGTTTTGTTTCCTTTTCATGTAGCCCTAAGCAGTGACTGGCGAGAAACACTTTCATTGAAAGGGGTTGCAAGCTTCCAAAAATTACGAGTCTCCAGAAATCTCAGCAAATATTTTTTCACCCAAACTGGATGATACTTTCAGGTAATGATCAGTACACTAAGCCCACTTGGTTCCCCAAATTTCGTTCTTCTATGTTGAAGCGTTCGTTTCCAGTAACAGTTTGAATTTTTGCGTTTCACTCTGTTTTCTCCTATATTGATAGATGTATTTGGAATTCTAAATCAAACACGGTTTGTGCTAGCTTCTTGAAACTTGACACAGTAAAGCAGTTTCACATTCTAACTCTATGTTTTGTTTCCTTTTCATGTAGCTTTAAGCAGTGACTTGCGAGAAACACTTTCATTGAAAGGGGTTGCAAGCTTCCAAAAATTACGAGTCTCCAGAAATCTCAGCAAATACTTTTTCACCCAAACTGGATGATACTTTCAGGTAATGATCAGTACACTAAGCCCACTTGGTTCTCCAAATTTCATTCTTCTATGTTGAAGCGTTTGTTTCCAGTAACAGTTTCCATTCTGGCATTTCACTCTGTTTTCTCCTATATTGATAGATGTATTTGGAACTCTAAATCAAACACGGTTTGTGCTAGCTTCTTGAAACTTGACACAGTAAAGCAGTTTCACATTCTAACTCTATGTTTTGTTTCCTTTTCTTGTAGCCCTAAGCAGAGACTGGCGAGAAACACTTTCATTGAAAGGGGTTGCAAGCTTCTAAAAATTACGAGTCTCCAGAAATCTCAGCAAATATTTTTTCACCCAAACTGGATGATACTTTCAGGTAATGATCAGTACACTTGGCCCACTTGGTTCTCCATATTTCGTTCTTCTATGTTGAAGCGTTCGTTTACACTAACAGTTTCCACTCTGGCATTTCACTCTGTTTTCTCCTATATTGATAATGTATTTGGAACTCTAAATCAAACACGGTTTGTGCTAGCTTCTTGAAACTTGACACAGTAAAGCAGTTTCACATTCTAACTCTAAGTTTTGTTTCTTTTTCATGTAGCCCTAAGCAGTGACTGGCAAGAAACACTTTCATTGAAAGGGGTTGCAAGCTTCCAAAAATTACGAGTCTCCAGAAATCTCAGCAAATATTTTTTCACCCAAACTGCATGATACTTTCAGGTAATGATCAGTACACTAAGCCCACTTGGTTCCCCAAATTTCGTTCTTCTATGTTGAAGCGTTCGTTTCCAGTAACAGTTTGAATTTTTGCGTTTCACTCTGTTTTCTCCTATATTGATAGATGTATTTGGAACTCTAAATCAAACACGGTTTGTGCTAGCTTCTTGAAACTTGACACAGTAAAGCAGTTTCACATTCTAACTCTATGTTTTGTTTCCTTTTCATGTAGCCCTAAGCAGTGACTGGCGAGAAACATTTTCATTGAAAGGGGTTGCAAGCTTCCAAAAATTACGAGTCTTCAGAAATCTCAGCAAATATTTTTTCACCCAAACTAGATGATACTTTCAGGTACTGATCAGTACACTAAGCCATCTTGGTTCCCCAAATTTCGTTCTTCTATGTTGAAGCGTTCGTTTACACTAACAGTTTCCACTCTGGCATTTCACTCTGTTTTCTCCTATATTGATAGATGTATTTGGAACTCTAAATCAAACACGGTTTGTGCTAGCTTCTTGAAACTTGACACAGTAAAGCAGTTTCACATTCTAACTCTATGTTTTGTTTCCTTTTCATGTAGCCCTAAGCAGTGACTGGCGAGAAACACTTTCATTGAAAGGGGTTGCAAGCTTCCAAAAATTACGAGTCTTCAGAAATCTCAGCAAATATTTTTTCACCCAAACTAGATGATACTTTCAGGTAATGATCAGTACACTAAGCCCTCTTGGTTCCCCAAATTTCGTTCTTCTATGTTGAAGCGTTCGTTTCCAGTAACAGTTTGAATTTTGTCATTTCACTCTGTTTTCTCCTATATTGATAGATGTATTTGGAAGTCTAAATCAAACACGGTTTGTGCTAGCTTCTTGAAACTTGACACAGTAAAGCAGTTTCACATTCTAACTCTATGTTTTGTTTCCTTTTCATGTAGCCCTAAGCAGTGACTGGCGAGAAACATTTTCATTGAAAGGGTTTGCAAGCTTCCAAAAATTACGAGTCTTCAGAAATCTCAGCAAATATTTTTTCACCCAAACTAGATGATACTTTCAGGTACTGATCAGTACACTAAGCCCTCTTGGTTCCCCAAATTTCGTTCTTCTATGTTGAAGCGTTCGTTTCCAGTAACAGTTTGAATTTTTGTGTTTCACTCTGTTTTCTCCTATATTGATAGATGTATTTGGAACTCTAAATCAAACACGGTTTGTGCTAGCTTCTTGAAACTTGACACAGTAAAGCAGTTTCACATTCTAACTCTATGTTTTGTTTCCTTTTCATGTAGCTTTAAGCAGTGACTGGCGAGAAACACTTTCATTGAAAGGGGTTGCAAGCTTCCAAAAATTACGAGTCTTCAGAAATCTCAGCAAATATTTTTTCACCCAAACTACATGATACTTTCAGGTAATGATCAGTACACTAAGCCCTCTTGGTTCCCCAAATTTCGTTCTTCTATGTTGAAGCGTTCGTTTACACTAACAGTTTCCACTCTGGCATTTCACTCTGTTTTCTCCTATATTGATAGATGTATTTGGAACTCTAAATCAAACACGGTTTGTGCTAGCTTCTTGAAACTTGACACAGTAAAGCAGTTTCACATTCTAACACTATGTTTTGTTTCCTTTTCATGTAGCCCTAAGCAGTGACTGGCGAGAAACACTTTCATTGAAAGGGGTTGCAAGCTTCCAAAAATTACGAGTCTCCAGAAATCTCAGCAAATATTTTTTCACCCAAACTGGATGATACTTTCAGGTAATGATCAGTACACTAAGCCCACTTGGTTCCCCAAATTTCGTTCTTCTATGTTGAAGCGTTCGTTTCCAGTAACAGTTTGAATTTTTGCGTTTCACTCTGTTTTCTCCTATATTGATAGATGTATTTGGAACTCTAAATCAAACACGGTTTGTGCTAGCTTCTTGAAACTTGACACAGTAAAGCAGTTTCACATTCTAACTCTATGTTTTGTTTCCTTTTCATGTAGCCCTAAGCAGTGACTGGCGAGAAACACTTTCATTGAAAGGGGTTGCAAGCTTCCAAAAATTACGAGTCTCCAGAAATCTCAGCAAATATTTTTTCACCCAAACTAGATGATACTTTCAGGTAATGATCAGTACACTAAGCCCTCTTGGTTCCCCAAATTTCGTTCTTCTATGTTGAAGCGTTCGTTTCCAGTAACAGTTTGAATTTTGTCGTTTCACTCTGTTTTCTCCTATATTGATAGATGTATTTGGAACTCTAAATCAAACACGGTTTGTGCTAGCTTCTTGAAACTTGACACAGTAAAGCAGTTTCACATTCTAACTCTATGTTTTGTTTCCTTTTCATGTAGCTTTAAGCAGTGACTGGCGAGAAACACTTTCATTGAAAGGGGTTGCAAGCTTCTAAAAATTACGAGTCTCCAGAAATCTCAGCAAATATTTTTTCACCCAAACTGGATGATACTTTCACGTAATGATCAGTACACTTGGCCCACTTGGTTCTCCAAATTTCGTTCTTCTATGTTGAAGCGTTCGTTTCCAGTAACAGTTTCCATTCTGGCATTTCACTCTGTTTTCTCCTATATTGATAGATGTATTTGGAACTCTAAATCAAACACGGTTTGTGCTAGCTTCTTGAAACTTGACACAGTAATGCAGTTTCAGATTCTAACTCTATGTTTTGTTTCCTTTTCATGTAGCTTTAAGCAGTGACTGGCGAGAAACACTTTCATTGAAAGGGGTTGCAAGCTTCCAAAAATTACGAGTCTCCAGAAATCTCAGCAAATATTTTTTCACCCAAACTGGATGATACTTTCAGGTAATGATCAGTACACTAAGCCCACTCGGTTCTCCAAATTTCATTCTTCTATGTTGAAGCGTTCGTTTCCAGTAACAGTTTCCATTCTGGCATTTCACTCTGTTTTCTCCTATATAGATAGATGTATTTGGAACTCTAAATCAAACACGGTTTGTGCTAGCTTCTTGAAACTTGACACAGTAATGCAGTTTCACATTCTAACTCTATGTTTTGTTTCCTTTTCTTGTAGCCCTAAGCAGAGACTGGCGAGAAACACTTTCATTGAAAGGGGTTGCAAGCTTCTAAAAATTACGAGTCTCCAGAAATCTCAGCAAATATTTTTTCACCCAAACTGGATGATACTTTCACGTAATGATCAGTACACTTGGCCCACTTGGTTCTCCAAATTTCGTTCTTCTATGTTGAAGCGTTCGTTTCCAGTAACAGTTTCCATTCTGGCATTTCACTCTGTTTTCTCCTATATTGATAGATGTATTTGGAACTCTAAATCAAACACGGTTTGTGCTAGCTTCTTGAAACTTGACACAGTAATGCAGTTTCAGATTCTAACTCTATGTTTTGTTTCCTTTTCATGTAGCTTTAAGCAGTGACTGGCGAGAAACACTTTCATTGAAAGGGGTTGCAAGCTTCCAAAAATTACGAGTCTCCAGAAATCTCAGCAAATATTTTTTCACCCAAACTGCATGATACTTTCAGGTAATGATCAGTACACTAAGCCCACTTGGTTCCAAAAATTTCGTTCTTCTATGTTGAAGCGTTCGTTTCCAGTAACAGTTTGAATTTGTGCGTTTCACTCTGTTTTCTCCTATATTGATAGATGTATTTGGAACTCTAAATCAAACACGGTTTGTGCTAGCTTCTTGAAACTTGACACAGTAAAGCAGTTTCACATTCTAACTCTATGTTTTGTTTCCTTTTCATGTAGCCCTAAGCAGTGACTGGCGAGAAACACTTTCATTGAAAGGGGTTGCAAGCTTCCAAAAATTACGAGTCTTCAGAAATCTCAGCAAATATTTTTTCACCCAAACTAGATGATACTTTCAGGTACTGATCAGTACACTAAGCCCTCTTGGTTCCCCAAATTTCGTTCTTCTATGTTGAAGCGTTCGTTTACACTAACAGTTTCCACTCTGGCATTTCACTCTGTTTTCTCCTATATTGATAGATGTATTTGGAACTCTAAATCAAACACGGTTTGTGCTAGCTTCTTGAAACTTGACACAGTAAAGCAGTTTCACATTCTAACAATATGTTTTGTTTCCTTTTCATGTAGCCCTAAGCAGTGACTGGCGAGAAACACTTTCATTGAAAGGGGTTGCAAGCTTCTAAAAATTACGAGTCTCCAGAAATCTCAGCAAATATTTTTTCACCCAAACTGGATGATACTTTCAGGTAATGATCAGTACACTAAGCCCACTTGGTTCTCCAAATTTCGTTCTTCTATGTTGAAGCGTTCTTTTCCAGTAACAGTTTCCATTCTGGCATTTCACTCTGTTTTCTCCTATATTGATAGATGTATTTGGAACTCTAAATCAAACACGGTTTGTGCTAGCTTCTTGAAACTTGACACAGTAAAGCAGTTTCACATTCTAACTCTATGTTTTGTTTCCTTTTCATGTAGCCCTAAGCAGTGACTGGCGAGAAACACTTTCATTGAAAGGGGTTGCAAGCTTCCAAAAATTACGAATCTTCAGAAATCTCAGCAAATATTTTTTCACCCAAACTAGATGATACTTTCAGGTAATGATCAGTACACTAAGCCCTCTTGGTTCCCCAAATTTCGTTCTTCTATGTTGAAGCGTTCGTTTCCAGTAACAGTTTGAATTTTGTCGTTTCACTCTGTTTTCTCCTATATTGATAGATGTATTTGGAACACTAAATCAAACACGGTTTGTGCTAGCTTCTTGAAACTTGACACAGTAAAGCAGTTTCACATTGTAACTCTACGTTTTGTTTCCTTTTCATGTAGCTTTAAGCAGTGACTGGCGAGAAACACTTTCATTGAAAGGGGTTGCAAGCTTCCAAAAATTACGAGTCTCCAGAAATCTCAGCAAATATTTTTTCACCCAAACTGGATGATACTTTCAGGATATTGATCAGTACACTAAGCCCACTTGGTTCTCCAAATTTCATTCTTCTATGTTGAAGCGTTCGTTTCCAGTAACAGTTTCCATTCTGGCATTTCACTCTGTTTTCTCCTATATTGATAGATGTATTTGGAACTCTAAATCAAACACGGTTTGTGCTAGCTTCTTGAAACTTGACACAGTAAAGCAGTTTCACATTCTAACTCTATGTTTTGTTTCCTTTTCATGTTACCCTAAGCAGTGACTGGCGAGAAACACTTTCATTGAAAGGGGTTGCAAGCTTCCAAAAATTACGAGTCTCCAGAAATCTCAGCAAATATTTTTTCACCCAAACTGGATGATACTTTCAGGTAATGATCAGTACACTA
Source organism: Spermophilus citellus (assembly GCF_964194105.1). Lineage (NCBI taxonomy): Eukaryota > Metazoa > Chordata > Mammalia > Rodentia > Sciuridae > Spermophilus > Spermophilus citellus. The sequence goes on along the minus strand of NC_138185.1, from coordinate 82,047,965 downwards.
AGCCCACTTGGGTCCCCAAATTTCGTTCTTCTATGTTGAAGCGTTCGTTTCCTTAACAGTTTGAATTTTGTCGTTTCACTCTGTTTTCTAATATATTGATAGATGTATTTGGAACACTAAATCAAACACGGTTTGTGCTAGCTTCTTGAAACTTGACACAGTAAAGCAGTTTCACATTCTAACTCTATGTTTTGTTTCCTTTTCATGTAGCTTTAAGCAGTGACTGGCGAGAAACACCTTCATTGAAAGGGGTTGCAAGCTTCCAAAAATCACGAGTCTCCAGAAATCTCAGAAAATATTTTTTCACCCAAACTGGATGATACTTTCAGGTAATGATCAGTACACTAAGCCCTCTTGGTTCCCCAAATTTCGTTCTTCTATGTTGAAGCGTTCGTTTCCAGTAACAGTTTGAATTTTGTCGTTTCACTCTGTTTTCTCCTATATTGATAGATGTATTTGGAACTCTAAATCAAACACGGCTTGTGCTAGCTTCTTGAAACTTGACAAAGTAAAGCAGTTTCACATTCTAACTCTATGTTTTGTTTCCTTTTCTTGTAGCCCTAAGCAGAGACTGGTGAGAAACACTTTCATTGAAAGGGGTTGCAAGCTTCTAAAAATTACGAGTCTCCAGAAATCTCAGCAAATATTTTTTCACCCAAACTGGATGATACTTTCAGGTAATGATCAGTACACTTAGCCCACTTGGTTCTCCATATTTCGTTCTTCTATGTTGAAGCGTTCGTTTACACTAACAGTTTCCACTCTGGCATTTCACTCTGTTTTCTCCTATATTGATAGATGTATTTGGAACTCTAAATCAAACATGGTTTGTGCTAGCTTCTTGAAACTTGACACAGTAAAGCAGTTTCACATTCTAACTCTATGTTTTGTTTCTTTTTCATGTAGCTTTAAGCAGTGACTGGCGAGAAACACTTTCATTGAAAGGTGTTGCAAGCTTCCAAAAATTACGAGTCTCCAGAAATATCAGCAAATATTTTTTCACCCAAACTGGATGATACTTTCAGGTAATGATTAGTACACTAAGCCCACTTGGTTCTCCAAATTTCGTTCTTCTATGTTGAAGCGTTCGTTTCTAGTAACAGTTTGAATGTTGTCGTTTCACTCTGTTTTCTCCTATATTGATAGATGTATTTGGAACTCTAAATCAAACACGGTTTGTGCTAGCTTCTTGAAACTTGACACAGTAAAGCAGTTTCACATTCTAACAATATGTTTTGTTTCCTTTTCATGTAGCCCTAAGCAGTGACTGGCGAGAAACACTTTCATTGAAAGGGGTTGCAAGCTTCTAAAAATTACGAGTCTCCAGAAATCTCAGCAAATATTTTTTCACCCAAACTGGATGATACTTTCAGGTAATGATCAGTACACTAAGCCCACTCGGTTCTCCAAATTTCATTCTTCTATGTTGAAGCGTTCGTTTCCAGTAACAGTTTCCATTCTGGCATTTCACTCTGTTTTCTCCTATATTGATAGATGTATTTGGAACTCTAAATCAAACACGGTTTGTGCTAGCTTCTTGAAATTTGACACAGTAAAGCAGTTTCACATTCTAACTCTATGTTTTGTTTCCTTTTCTTGTAGCCCTAAGCAGAGACTGGCGAGAAACACTTTCATTGAAAGGGGTTGCAAGCTTCTAAAAATTACGAGTCTCCAGAAATCTCAGCAAATATTTTTTCACCCAAACTGGATGATACTTTCAGGTAATGATCAGTACACTTGGCCCACTTGGTTCTCCATATTTCGTTCTTCTATGTTGAAGCGTTCGTTTACACTAACAGTTTCCACTCTGGCATTTCACTCTGTTTTCTCCTATATTGATAGATGTATTTGGAACTCTAAATCAAACACGGTTTGTGCTAGCTTCTTGAAACTTGACACAGTAAAGCAGTTTCACATTCTAACTCTAAGTTTTCTTTCTTTTTCATGTAGCCCTAAGCAGTGACTGGCGAGAAACACTTTCATTGAAAGGGGTTGCAAGCTTCCAAAAATTACGAGTCTCCAGAAATCTCAGCAAATATTTTTTCACCCAAACTGCATGATACTTTCAGGTAATGATCAGTACACTAAGCCCACTTGGTTCCAAAAATTTCGTTCTTCTATGTTGAAGCGTTCGTTTCCAGTAACAGTTTGAATTTGTGCGTTTCACTCTGTTTTCTCCTATATTGATAGATGTATTTGGAACTCTAAATCAAACACGGTTTGTGCTAGCTTCTTGAAACTTGACACAGTAAAGCAGTTTCACATTCTAACTCTATGTTTTGTTTCCTTTTCATGTAGCCCTAAGCAGTGACTGGCGAGAAACACTTTCATTGAAAGGGGTTGCAAGCTTCCAAAAATTACGAGTCTTCAGAAATCTCAGCAAATATTTTTTCACCCAAACTAGATGATACTTTCAGGTACTGATCAGTACACTAAGCCCTCTTGGTTCCCCAAATTTCGTTCTTCTATGTTGAAGCGTTCGTTTACACTAACAGTTTCCACTCTGGCATTTCACTCTGTTTTCTCCTATATTGATAGATGTATTTGGAACTCTAAATCAAACACGGTTTGTGCTAGCTTCTTGAAACTTGACACAGTAAAGCAGTTTCACATTCTAACAATATGTTTTGTTTCCTTTTCATGTAGCCCTAAGCAGTGACTGGCGAGAAACACTTTCATTGAAAGGGGTTGCAAGCTTCTAAAAATTACGAGTCTCCAGAAATCTCAGCAAATATTTTTTCACCCAAACTGGATGATACTTTCAGGTAATGATCAGTACACTAAGCCCACTTGGTTCTCCAAATTTCGTTCTTCTATGTTGAAGCGTTCTTTTCCAGTAACAGTTTCCATTCTGGCATTTCACTCTGTTTTCTCCTATATTGATAGATGTATTTGGAACTCTAAATCAAACACGGTTTGTGCTAGCTTCTTGAAACTTGACACAGTAAAGCAGTTTCACATTCTAACTCTATGTTTTGTTTCCTTTTCATGTAGCTTTAAGCAGTGACTGGCGAGAAACACTTTCATTGAAAGGGGTTGCAAGCTTCCAAAAATTACGAGTCTTCAGAAATCTCAGCAAATATTTTTTCACCCAAACTAGATGATACTTTCAGGTAATGATCAGTACACTAAGCCCTCTTGGTTCCCCAAATTTCGTTCTTCTATGTTGAAGCGTTCGTTTCCAGTAACAGTTTGAATTTTGTCGTTTCACTCTGTTTTCTCCTATATTGATAGATGTATTTGGAACACTAAATCAAACACGGTTTGTGCTAGCTTCTTGAAACTTGACACAGTAAAGCAGTTTCACATTGTAACTCTACGTTTTGTTTCCTTTTCATGTAGCTTTAAGCAGTGACTGGCGAGAAACACTTTCATTGAAAGGGGTTGCAAGCTTCCAAAAATTACGAGTCTCCAGAAATCTCAGCAAATATTTTTTCACCCAAACTGGATGATACTTTCAGGTAATGATCAGTACACTAAGCCCACTTGGTTCTCCAAATTTCATTCTTCTATGTTGAAGCGTTCATTTCCAGTAACAGTTTCCATTCTGGCATTTCACTCTGTTTTCTCCTATATTGATAGATGTATTTGGAACTCTAAATCAAACACGGTTTGTGCTAGCTTCTTGAAACTTGACACAGTAAAGCAGTTTCACATTCTAACTCTATGTTTTGTTTCCTTTTCATGTTACCCTAAGCAGTGACTGGCGAGAAACACTTTCATTGAAAGGGGTTGCAAGCTTCCAAAAATTACGAGTCTCCAGAAATCTCAGCAAATATTTTTTCACCCAAACTGGATGATACTTTCAGGTAATGATCAGTACACTAAGCCCACTTGGGTCCCCAAATTTCGTTCTTCTATGTTGAAGCGTTCGTTTCCAGTAACAGTTTGAATTTTGTCGTTTCACTCTGTTTTCTAATATATTGATAGATGTATTTGGAACACTAAATCAAACACGGTTTGTGCTAGCTTCTTGAAACTTGACACAGTAAAGCAGTTTCACATTCTAACTCTATGTTTTGTTTCCTTTTCATGTAGCTTTAAGCAGTGACTGGCGAGAAACACCTTCATTGAAAGGGGTTGCAAGCTTCCAAAAATCACGAGTCTCCAGAAATCTCAGAAAATATTTTTTCACCCAAACTGGATGATACTTTCAGGTAATGATCAGTACACTAAGCCCTCTTGGTTCCCCAAATTTCGTTCTTCTATGTTGAAGCGTTCGTTTCCAGTAACAGTTTGAATTTTGTCGTTTCACTCTGTTTTCTCCTATATTTTAGATGTATTTGGAACTCTAAATCAAACACGGCTTGTGCTAGCTTCTTGAAACTTGACAAAGTAAAGCAGTTTCATATTCTAACTCTATGTTTTGTTTCCTTTTCTTGTAGCCCTAAGCAGAGACTGGTGAGAAACACTTTCATTGAAAGGGGTTGCAAGCTTCTAAAAATTACGAGTCTCCAGAAATCTCAGCAAATATTTTTTCACCCAAACTGGATGATACTTTCAGGTAATGATCAGTACACTTAGCCCACTTGGTTCTCCATATTTCGTTCTTCTATGTTGAAGCGTTCGTTTACACTAACAGTTTCCACTCTGGCATTTCACTCTGTTTTCTCCTATATTGATAGATGTATTTGGAACTCTAAATCAAACATGGTTTGTGCTAGCTTCTTGAAACTTGACACAGTAAAGCAGTTTCACATTCTAACTCTATGTTTTATTTCTTTTTCATGTAGCATTAAGCAGTGACTGGCGAGAAACACTTTCATTGAAAGGGGTTGCAAGCTTCCAAAAATTACGAGTCTCCAGAAATATCAGCAAATATTTTTTCACCCAAACTGGATGATACTTTCAGGTAATGATTAGTACACTAAGCCCACTTGGTTCTCCAAATTTCGTTCTTCTATGTTGAAGCGTTCGTTTCTAGTAACAGTTTGAATGTTGTCGTTTCACTCTGTTTTCTCCTATATTGATAGATGTATTTGGAACTCTAAATCAAACACGGTTTGTGCTAGCTTCTTGAAACTTGACACAGTAAAGCAGTTTCACATTCTAACAATATGTTTTGTTTCCTTTTCATGTAGCCCTAAGCAGTGACTGGCGAGAAACACTTTCATTGAAAGGGGTTGCAAGCTTCTAAAAATTACGAGTCTCCAGAAATCTCAGCAAATATGTTTTCACCCAAACTGGATGATACTTTCAGGTAATGATCAGTACACTAAGCCCACTTGGTTCTCCAAATTTCGTTCTTCTATGTTGAAGCGTTCTTTTCCAGTAACAGTTTCCATTCTGGCATTTCACTCTGTTTTCTCCTATATTGATAGATGTATTTGGAACTCTAAATCAAACACGGTTTGTGCTAGCTTCTTGAAACTTGACACAGTAATGCAGTTTCACATTCTAACAATATTTTTTGTTTCCTTTTCATGTAGCCCTAAGCAGTGACTGGCGAGAAACACTTTCATTGAAAGGGGTTGCAAGCTTCCAAAAATTACGAGTCTCCAGAAATCTCAGCAAATATTTTTTCACCCAAGCTGCATGATACTTTCAGGTAATGATCAGTACACTAAGCCCACTTGGTTCCCCAAATTTCGTTCTTCTATGTTGAAGCGTTCGTTTCCAGTAACAGTTTGAATTTTTGCGTTTCACTCTGTTTTCTCCTATATTGATAGATGTATTTGGAACTCTAAATCAAACACGGTTTGTGCTAGCTTCTTGAAACTTGACACAGTAAAGCAGTTTCACATTCTAACTCTATGTTTTGTTTCCTTTTCATGTAGCCCTAAGCAGTGACTGGCGAGAAACACTTTCATTGAAAGGGGTTGCAAGCTTCCAAAAATTACGAGTCTCCAGAAATCTCAGCAAATATTTTTTCACCCAAACTGGATGATACTTTCAGGTAATGATCAGTACACTAAGCCCTCTTGGTTCCCCAAATTTCGTTCTTCTATGTTGAAGCGTTCGTTTCCAGTAACGGTTTGAATTTTGTCGTTTCACTCTGTTTTCTCCTATATTGATAGATGTATTTGGAACTCTAAATCAAACACGGTTTGTGCTAGCTTCTTGAAACTTGACACAGTAAAGCAGTTTCACATTCTAACTCTATGTTTTGTTTCCTTTTCATGTAGCTTTAAGCAGTGACTGGCGAGAAACACTTTCATTGAAAGGGGTTGCAAGCTTCCAAAAATTACGAGTCTCCAGAAATCTCAGCAAATATTTTTTCACCCAAACTGGATGATACTTTCAGGTAATGATCAGTACACTTGGCCCACTTGGTTCTCCATATTTCGTTCTTCTATGTTGAAGCGTTCGTTTACACTAACAGTTTCCACTCTGGCATTTCACTCTGTTTTCTCCTATATTGATAGATGTATTTGGAACTCTAAATCAAACACGGTTTGTGCTAGCTTCTTGAAACTTGACACAGTAAAGCAGTTTCACATTCTAACTCTATGTTTTGTTTCCTTTTCATGTAGCTTTAAGCAGTGACTGGCGAGAAACACCTTCATTGAAAGGGGTTGCAAGCTTCCAAAAATCACGAGTCTCCAGAAATCTCAGCAAATATTTTTTCACCCAAACTGGATGATACTTTCAGGTAATGATCAGTACACTAAGCCCTCTTGGTTCCCCAAATTTCGTTCTTCTATGTTGAAGCGTTCGGTTCCAGTAACAGTTTGAATTTTGTCGTTTCACTCTGTTTTCTCCTATATTGATAGATGTATTTGGAAGTCTAAATCAAACAAGGTTTGTGCTAGCTTCTTGAAACTTGACACAGTAAAGCAGTTTCACATTCTAACTCTATGTTTTGTTTCCTTTTCATGTAGCTTTAAGCAGTGACTGGCGAGAAACACTTTCATTGAAAGGGGTTGCAAGCTTCTAAAAATTACGAGTCTCCAGAAATCTCAGCAAATATTTTTTCACCCAAACTGGATGATACTTTCAGGTAATGATCAGTACACTTGGCCCACTTGGTTCTCCAAATTTCATTCTTCTATGTTGAAGCGTTCGTTTCCAGTAACAGTTTCCATTCTGGCATTTCACTCTGTTTTCTCCTATATTGATAGATGTATTTGGAACTCTAAATCAAACACGGTTTGTGCTAGCTTCTTGAAACTTGACACAGTAATGCAGTTTCAGATTCTAACTCTATGTTTTGTTTCCTTTTCATGTAGCTTTAAGCAGTGACTGGCGAGAAACACTTTCATTGAAAGGGGTTGCAAGCTTCCAAAAATTACGAGTCTCCAGAAATCTCAGCAAATATTTCTTCACCCAAACTGGATGATACTTTCAGGTAATGATCAGTACACTAAGCCCACTCGGTTCTCCAAATTTCATTCTTCTATGTTGAAGCGTTCGTTTCCAGTAACAGTTTCCATTCTGGCATTTCACTCTGTTTTCTCCTATATTGATAGATGTATTTGGAACTCTAAATCAAACACGGTTTGTGCTAGCTTCTTGAAACTTGACACAGTAAAGCAGTTTCACATTCTAACTGTATGTTTTGTTTCCTTTTCATGTAGCTTTAAGCAGTGACTGGCGAGAAACACTTTCATTGAAAGGGGTTGCAAGCTTCCAAAAATTACGAGTCTCCAGAAATCTCAGCAAATATTTTTTCACCCAAACTGGATGATACTTTCAGGTAATGATCAGTACACTAAGCCCTCTTGGTTCCCCAAATTTCGTTCTTCTATGTTGAAGCGTTCGTTTCCAGTAACGGTTTGAATTTTGTCGTTTCACTCTGTTTTCTCCTATATCGATAGATGTATTTGGAACTCTAAATCAAACACGGTTTGTGCTAGCTTCTTGAACTTGACACAGTAAAGCAGTTTCACATTCTAACTCTATGTTTTGTTTCCTTTTCATGTAGCTTTAAGCAGTGACTTGCGAGAAACACTTTCATTGAAAGGGGTTGCAAGCTTCCAAAAATTACGAGTCTCCAGAAATCTCAGCAAATATTTTTTCACCCAAACTGGATGATACTTTCAGGTAATGATCAGTACACTAAGCCCACTTGGTTCTCCAAATTTCATTCTTCTATGTTGAAGCGTTCGTTTCCAGTAACAGTTTCCATTCTGGCATTTCACTCTGTGTTCTCCTATATTGATAGATGTATTTGGAACTCTAAATCAAACACGGTTTGTGCTAGCTTCTTGAAACTTGACACAGTAAAGCAGTTTCACATTCTAACTCTATGTTTTGTTTCCTTTTCATGTAGCTTTAAGCAGTGACTGGCGAGAAACACCTTCATTGAAAGGGGTTGCAAGCTTCCAAAAATCACGAGTCTCCAGAAATCTCAGCAAATATTTTTTCACCCAAACTGGATGATACTTTCAGGTAATGATCAGTACACTAAGCCCTCTTGGTTCCCCAAATTTCGTTCTTCTATGTTGAAGCGTTCGGTTCCAGTAACAGTTTGAATTTTGTCGTTTCACTCTGTTTTCTCCTATATTGATAGATGTATTTGGAAGTCTAAATCAAACAAGGTTTGTGCTAGCTTCTTGAAACTTGACACAGTAAAGCAGTTTCACATTCTAACTCTATGTTTTGTTTCCTTTTCATGTAGCTTTAAGCAGTGACTGGCGAGAAACACTTTCATTGAAAGGGGTTGCAAGCTTCTAAAAATTACGAGTCTCCAGAAATCTCAGCAAATATTTTTTCACCCAAACTGGATGATACTTTCAGGTAATGATCAGTACACTTGGCCCACTTGGTTCTCCAAATTTCATTCTTCTATGTTGAAGCGTTCGTTTCCAGTAACAGTTTCCATTCTGGCATTTCACTCTGTTTTCTCCTATATTGATAGATGTATTTGGAACTCTAAATCAAACACGGTTTGTGCTAGCTTCTTGAAACTTGACACAGTAATGCAGTTTCAGATTCTAACTCTATGTTTTGTTTCCTTTTCATGTAGCTTTAAGCAGTGACTGGCGAGAAACACTTTCATTGAAAGGGGTTGCAAGCTTCCAAAAATTACGAGTCTCCAGAAATCTCAGCAAATATTTCTTCACCCAAACTGGATGATACTTTCAGGTAATGATCAGTACACTAAGCCCACTCGGTTCTCCAAATTTCATTCTTCTATGTTGAAGCGTTCGTTTCCAGTAACAGTTTCCATTCTGGCATTTCACTCTGTTTTCTCCTATATTGATAGATGTATTTGGAACTCTAAATCAAACACGGTTTGTGCTAGCTTCTTGAAACTTGACACAGTAAAGCAGTTTCACATTCTAACTGTATGTTTTGTTTCCTTTTCATGTAGCTTTAAGCAGTGACTGGCGAGAAACACTTTCATTGAAAGGGGTTGCAAGCTTCCAAAAATTACGAGTCTCCAGAAATCTCAGCAAATATTTTTTCACCCAAACTGGATGATACTTTCAGGTAATGATCAGTACACTAAGCCCTCTTGGTTCCCCAAATTTCGTTCTTCTATGTTGAAGCGTTCGTTTCCAGTAACGGTTTGAATTTTTTCGTTTCACTCTGTTTTCTCCTATATCGATAGATGTATTTGGAACTCTAAATCAAACACGGTTTGTGCTAGCTTCTTGAAACTTGACACAGTAAAGCAGTTTCACATTCTAACTCTATGTTTTGTTTCCTTTTCATGTAGCTTTAAGCAGTGACTTGCGAGAAACACTTTCATTGAAAGGGGTTGCAAGCTTCCAAAAATTACGAGTCTCCAGAAATCTCAGCAAATATTTTTTCACCCAAACTGGATGATACTTTCAGGTAATGATCAGTACACTAAGCCCACTTGGTTCTCCAAATTTCATTCTTCTATGTTGAAGCGTTCGTTTCCAGTAACAGTTTCCATTCTGGCATTTCACTCTGTGTTCTCCTATATTGATAGATGTATTTGGAACTCTAAATCAAACACGGTTTGTGCTAGCTTCTTGAAACTTGACACAGTAAAGCAGTTTCACATTCTAACTCTATGTTTTGTTTCCTTTTCATGTAGCCCTAAGCAGTGACTGGCGAGAAACACTTTCATTGAAAGGGGTTGCAAGCTTCCAAAAATTACGAGTCTCCAGAAATCTCAGCAAATATTTTTTCACCCAAACTGGATGATACTTTCAGGTAATGATCAGTACACTAAGCCCACTTGGTTCCCCAAATTTCGTTCTTCTATGTTGAGGCGTTCATTTCCAGTAACAGTTTGAATTTTTGCGTTTCACTCTGTTGTCTCCTATATTGATAGATGTATTTGGAACTCTAAATCAAACACGGTTTGTGCTAGCTTCTTGAAACTTGACACAGTAAAGCAGTTTCACATTCTAACTCTATGTTTTGTTTTCTTTTCATGTAGCCTTAAGCAGTGACTGGCGAGAAACACTTTCATTGAAAGGGGTTGCAAGCTTCCAAAAATTACGAGTCTCCAGAAATCTCAGCAAATATTTTTTCACCCAAACTAGATGATACTTTCAGGTAATGATCAGTACACTAAGCCCTCTTGGTTCACCAAATTTCGTTCTTCTATGTTGAAGCGTTCGTTTCCAGTAACAGTTTCAATTTTGTCGTTTCACTCTGTTTTCTCCTATATTGGTAGATGTATTTGGAACTCTAAATCAAACAAGGTTTGTGCTAGCTTCTTGAAACTTGACACAGTAAAGCAGTTTCACATTCTAACTCTATGTTTTGTTTCCTTTTCATGTAGCTTTAAGCAGTGACTGGCGAGAAACACTTTCATTGAAAGGGGTTGCAAGCTTCTAAAAATTACGAGTCTCCAGAAATCTCAGCAAATATTTTTTCACCCAAACTGGATGATACTTTCACGTAATGATCAGTACACTTGGCCCACTTGGTTCTCCAAATTTCGTTCTTCTATGTTGAAGCGTTCGTTTCCAGTAACAGTTTCCATTCTGGCATTTCACTCTGTTTTCTCCTATATTGATAGATGTATTTGGAACTCTAAATCAAACACGGTTTGTGCTACCTTCTTAAAACTTGACACAGTAATGCAGTTTCAGATTCTAACTCTATGTTTTGTTTCCTTTTCATGTAGCTTTAAGCAGTGACTGGCGAGAAACACTTTCATTGAAAGGGGTTGCAAGCTTCCAAAAATTACGAGTCTCCAGAAATCTCAGCAAATATTTTTTCACCCAAACTGGATGATACTTTCAGGTAATGATCAGTACACTAAGCCCACTCGGTTCTCCAAATTTCATTCTTCTATGTTGAAGCGTTCGTTTCCAGTAACAGTTTCCATTCTGGCATTTCACTCTGTTTTCTCCTATATTGATAGATGTATTTGGAACTCTAAATCAAACACGGTTTGTGCTAGCTTCTTGAAACTTGACACAGTAATGCAGTTTCACATTCTAACTCTATGTTTTGTTTCCTTTTCTTGTAGCCCTAAGCAGAGACTGGCGAGAAACACTTTCATTGAAAGGGGTTGCAAGCTTCTAAAAATTACGAGTCTCCAGAAATCTCAGCAAATATTTTTTCACCCATTCTGGATGATACTTTCAGGTAATGATCAGTACACTTGGCCCACTTGGTCCTCCATATTTCGTTCTTCTATGTTGAAGCGTTCGTTTACACTAACAGTTTCCACTCTGGCATTTCACTCTGTTTTCTCCTATATTGATAGATGTATTTGGAACTCTAAATCAAACACGGTTTGTGCTAGCTTCTTGAAACTTGACACAGTAAAGCAGTTTCACATTCTAACTCTATGTTTTGTTTCCTTTTCATGTAGCCCTAAGCAGTGACTGGCGAGAAACACTTTCATTGAAAGGGGTTGCAAGCTTCCAAAAATTACGAGTCTCCAGAAATCTCAGCAAATATTTTTTCACCCAAACTGGATGATACTTTCAGGTAATGATCAGTACACTAAGCCCTCTTGGTTCCCCAAATTTCGTTCTTCTATGTTGAAGCGTTCGTTTCCAGTAACGGTTTGAATTTTGTCGTTTCACTCCGTTTTCTCCTATATCGATAGATGTATTTGGAACTCTAAATCAAACACGGTTTGTGCTAGCTTCTTGAAACTTGACACAGTAAAGCAGTTTCACATTCTAACTCTATGTTTTGTTTCCTTTTCATGTAGCCCTAAGCAGTGACTGGCGAGAAACACTTTCATTGAAAGGGGTTGCAAGCTTCCAAAAATTACGAGTCTTCAGAAATCTCAGCAAATATTTTTTCACCCAAACTAGATGATACTTTCAGGTACTGATCAGTACACTAAGCCCTCTTGGTTCCCCAAATTTCGTTCTTCTATGTTGAAGCGTTCGTTTACACTAACAGTTTCCACTCTGGCATTTCACTCTGTTTTCTCCTATATTGATAGATGTATTTGGAACTCTAAATCAAACACGGTTTGTGCTAGCTTCTTGAAACTTGACACAGTAAAGCAGTTTCACATTCTAACAATATGTTTTGTTTCCTTTTCATGTAGCCCTAAGCAGTGACTGGCGAGAAACACTTTCATTGAAAGGGGTTGCAAGCTTCTAAAAATTACGAGTCTCCAGAAATCTCAGCAAATATTTTTTCACCCAAACTGGATGATACTTTCAGGTAATGATCAGTACACTAAGCCCACTTGGTTCTCCAAATTTCGTTCTTTTATGTTGAAGCGTTCGTTTCCAGTAACAGTTTGAATTTTTGTGTTTCACTCTGTTTTCTCCTATATTGATAGATGTATTTGGAACTCTAAATCAAACACGGTTTGTGCTAGCTTCTTGAAACTTGACACAGTAAAGCAGTTTCACATTCTAACTCTATGTTTTGTTTCCTTTTCATGTAGCTTTAAGCAGTGACTGGCGAGAAACACTTTCATTGAAAGGGGTTGCAAGCTTCCAAAAATTACGAGTCTTCAGAAATCTCAGCAAATATTTTTTCACCCAAACTAGATGATACTTTCAGGTAATGATCAGTACACTAAGCCCTCTTGGTTCCCCAAATTTCGTTCTTCTATGTTGAAGTGTTCGTTTACACTAACAGTTTCCACTCTGGCATTTCACTCTGTTTTCTCCTATATTGATAGATGTATTTGGAACTCTAAATCAAACACGGTTTGTGCTAGCTTCTTGAAACTTGACACAGTAAAGCAGTTTCACATTCTAACACTATGTTTTGTTTCCTTTTCATGTAGCCCTAAGCAGTGACTGGCGAGAAACACTTTCATTGAAAGGGGTTGCAAGCTTCCAAAAATTACGAGTCTCCAGAAATCTCAGCAAATATTTTTTCACCCAAACTGGATGATACTTTCAGGTAATGATCAGTACACTAAGCCCACTTGGTTCCCCAAATTTCGTTCTTCTATGTTGAAGCGTTCGTTTCCAGTAACAGTTTGAATTTTTGCGTTTCACTCTGTTTTCTCCTATATTGATAGATGTATTTGGAACTCTAAATCAAACACGGTTTGTGCTAGCTTCTTGAAACTTGACACAGTAAAGCAGTTTCACATTCTAACTCTATGTTTTGTTTCCTTTTCATGTAGCCCTAAGCAGTGACTGGCGAGAAACACTTTCATTGAAAGGGGTTGCAAGCTTCCAAAAATTACGAGTCTCCAGAAATCTCAGCAAATATTTTTTCACCCAAACTAGATGATACTTTCAGGTAATGATCAGTACACTAAGCCCTCTTGGTTCCCCAAATTTCGTTCTTCTATGTTGAAGCGTTCGTTTCCAGTAACAGTTTGAATTTTGTCGTTTCACTCTGTTTTCTCCTATATTGATAGATGTATTTGGAACTCTAAATCAAACAAGGTTTGTGCTAGCTTCTTGAAACTTGACACAGTAAAGCAGTTTCACATTCTAACTCTATGTTTTGTTTCCTTTTCATGTAGCTTTAAGCAGTGACTGGCGAGAAACACTTTCATTGAAAGGGGTTGCAAGCTTCTAAAAATTACGAGTCTCCAGAAATCTCAGCAAATATTTTTTCACCCAAACTGGATGATACTTTCACGTAATGATCAGTACACTTGGCCCACTTGGTTCTCCAAATTTCGTTCTTCTATGTTGAAGCGTTCGTTTCCAGTAACAGTTTCCATTCTGGCATTTCACTCTGTTTTCTCCTATATTGATAGATGTATTTGGAACTCTAAATCAAACACGGTTTGTGCTAGCTTCTTGAAACTTGACACAGTAATGCAGTTTCAGATTCTAACTCTATGTTTTGTTTCCTTTTCATGTAGCTTTAAGCAGTGACTGGCGAGAAACACTTTCATTGAAAGGGGTTGCAAGCTTCCAAAAATTACGAGTCTCCAGAAATCTCAGCAAATATTTTTTCACCCAAACTGGATGATACTTTCAGGTAATGATCAGTACACTAAGCCCACTCGGTTCTCCAAATTTCATTCTTCTATGTTGAAGCGTTCGTTTCCAGTAACAGTTTCCATTCTGGCATTTCACTCTGTTTTCTCCTATATTGATAGATGTATTTGGAACTCTAAATCAAACACGGTTTGTGCTAGCTTCTTGAAACTTGACACAGTAATGCAGTTTCACATTCTAACTCTATGTTTTGTTTCCTTTTCTTGTAGCCCTAAGCAGAGACTGGCGAGAAACACTTTCATTGAAAGGGGTTGCAAGCTTCTAAAAATTACGAGTCTCCAGAAATCTCAGCAAATATTTTTTCACCCAAACTGGATGATACTTTCACGTAATGATCAGTACACTTGGCCCACTTGGTTCTCCAAATTTCGTTCTTCTATGTTGAAGCGTTCGTTTCCAGTAACAGTTTCCATTCTGGCATTTCACTCTGTTTTCTCCTATATTGATAGATGTATTTGGAACTCTAAATCAAACACGGTTTGTGCTAGCTTCTTGAAACTTGACACAGTAATGCAGTTTCAGATTCTAACTCTATGTTTTGTTTCCTTTTCATGTAGCTTTAAGCAGTGACTGGCGAGAAACACTTTCATTGAAAGGGGTTGCAAGCTTCCAAAAATTACGAGTCTCCAGAAATCTCAGCAAATATTTTTTCACCCAAACTGGATGATACTTTCAGGTAATGATCAGTACACTAAGCCCACTCGGTTCTCCAAATTTCATTCTTCTATGTTGAAGCGTTCGTTTCCAGTAACAGTTTCCATTCTGGCATTTCACTCTGTTTTCTCCTATATTGATAGATGTATTTGGAACTCTAAATCAAACACGGTTTGTGCTAGCTTCTTGAAATTTGACACAGTAAAGCAGTTTCACATTCTAACTCTATGTTTTGTTTCCTTTTCTTGTAGCCCTAAGCAGAGACTGGCGAGAAACACTTTCATTGAAAGGGGTTGCAAGCTTCTAAAAATTACGAGTCTCCAGAAATCTCAGCAAATATTTTTTAACCCAAACTGGATGATACTTTCAGGTAATGATCAGTACACTTGGCCCACTTGGTTCTCCATATTTCGTTCTTCTATGTTGAAGCGTTCGTTTACACTAACAGTTTCCACTCTGGCATTTCACTCTGTTTTCTCCTATATTGATAGATGTATTTGGAACTCTAAATCAAACACGGTTTGTGCTAGCTTCTTGAAACTTGACACAGTAAAGCAGTTTCACATTCTAACTCTAAGTTTTCTTTCTTTTTCATGTAGCCCTAAGCAGTGACTGGCGAGAAACACTTTCATTGAAAGGGGTTGCAAGCTTCCAAAAATTACGAGTCTCCAGAAATCTCAGCAAATATTTTTTCACCCAAACTGCATGATACTTTCAGGTAATGATCAGTACACTAAGCCCACTTGGTTCCAAAAATTTCGTTCTTCTATGTTGAAGCGTTCGTTTCCAGTAACAGTTTCCATTCTGGCATTTCACTCTGTTTTCTCCTATATTGATAGATGTATTTGGAACTCTAAATCAAACACGGTTTGTGCTAGCTTCTTGAAACTTGACACAGTAAAGCAGTTTCACATTCTAACTCTATGTTTTGTTTCCTTTTCATGTAGCCCTAAGCAGTGACTGGCGAGAAACACTTTCATTGAAAGGGGTTGCAAGCTTCCAAAAATTACGAGTCTTCAGAAATCTCAGCAAATATTTTTTCACCCAAACTAGATGATACTTTCAGGTACTGATCAGTACACTAAGCCCTCTTGGTTCCCCAAATTTCGTTCTTCTATGTTGAAGCGTTCGTTTACACTAACAGTTTCCACTCTGGCATTTCACTCTGTTTTCTCCTATATTGATAGATGTATTTGGAACTCTAAATCAAACACGGTTTGTGCTAGCTTCTTGAAACTTGACACAGTAAAGCAGTTTCACATTCTAACAATATGTTTTGTTTCCTTTTCATGTAGCCCTAAGCAGTGACTGGCGAGAAACACTTTCATTGAAAGGGGTTGCAAGCTTCTAAAAATTACGAGTCTCCAGAAATCTCAGCAAATATTTTTTCACCCAAACTGGATGATACTTTCAGGTAATGATCAGTACACTAAGCCCACTTGGTTCTCCAAATTTCGTTCTTCTATGTTGAAGCGTTCTTTTCCAGTAACAGTTTCCATTCTGGCATTTCACTCTGTTTTCTCCTATATTGATAGATGTATTTGGAACTCTAAATCAAACACGGTTTGTGCTAGCTTCTTGAAACTTGACACAGTAAAGCAGTTTCACATTCTAACTCTATGTTTTGTTTCCTTTTCATGTAGCCCTAAGCAGTGACTGGCGAGAAACACTTTCATTGAAAGGGGTTGCAAGCTTCCAAAAATTACGAGTCTTCAGAAATCTCAGCAAATATTTTTTCACCCAAACTAGATGATACTTTCAGGTAATGATCAGTACACTAAGCCCTCTTGGTTCCCCAAATTTCGTTCTTCTATGTTGAAGCGTTCGTTTCCAGTAACAGTTTGAATTTTGTCGTTTCACTCTGTTTTCTCCTATATTGATAGATGTATTTGGAACACTAAATCAAACACGGTTTGTGCTAGCTTCTTGAAACTTGACACAGTAAAGCAGTTTCACATTGTAACTCTACGTTTTGTTTCCTTTTCATGTAGCTTTAAGCAGTGACTGGCGAGAAACACTTTCATTGAAAGGGGTTGCAAGCTTCCAAAAATTACGAGTCTCCAGAAATCTCAGCAAATATTTTTTCACCCAAACTGGATGATACTTTCAGGTAATGATCAGTACACTAAGCCCACTTGGTTCTCCAAATTTCATTCTTCTATGTTGAAGCGTTCGTTTCCAGTAACAGTTTCCATTCTGGCATTTCACTCTGTTTTCTCCTATATTGATAGATGTATTTGGAACTCTAAATCAAACACGGTTTGTGCTAGCTTCTTGAAACTTGACACAGTAAAGCAGTTTCACATTCTAACTCTATGTTTTGTTTCCTTTTCATGTTACCCTAAGCAGTGACTGGCGAGAAACACTTTCATTGAAAGGGGTTGCAAGCTTCCAAAAATTACGAGTCTCCAGAAATCTCAGCAAATATTTTTTCACCCAAACTGGATGATACTTTCAGGTAATGATCAGTACACTAAGCCCACTTGGGTCCCCAAATTTCGTTCTTCTATGTTGAAGCGTTCGTTTCCAGTAACAGTTTGAATTTTGTCGTTTCACTCTGTTTTCTAATATATTGATAGATGTATTTGGAACACTAAATCAAACACGGTTTGTGCTAGCTTCTTGAAACTTGACACAGTAAAGCAGTTTCACATTCTAACTCTATGTTTTGTTTCCTTTTCATGTAGCTTTAAGCAGTGACTGGCGAGAAACACCTTCATTGAAAGGGGTTGCAAGCTTCCAAAAATCACGAGTCTCCAGAAATCTCAGAAAATATTTTTTCACCCAAACTGGATGATACTTTCAGGTAATGATCAGTACACTAAGCCCTCTTGGTTCCCCAAATTTCGTTCTTCTATGTTGAAGCGTTCGTTTCCAGTAACAGTTTGAATTTTGTCGTTTCACTCTGTTTTCTCCTATATTGATAGATGTATTTGGAACTCTAAATCAAACACGGCTTGTGCTAGCTTCTTGAAACTTGACAAAGTAAAGCAGTTTCACATTCTAACTCTATGTTTTGTTTCCTTTTCTTGTAGCCCTAAGCAGAGACTGGTGAGAAACACTTTCATTGAAAGGGGTTGCAAGCTTCTAAAAATTACGAGTCTCCAGAAATCTCAGCAAATATTTTTTCACCCAAACTGGATGATACTTTCAGGTAATGATCAGTACACTTAGCCCACTTGGTTCTCCATATTTCGTTCTTCTATGTTGAAGCGTTCGTTTACACTAACAGTTTCCACTCTGGCATTTCACTCTGTTTTCTCCTATATTGATAGATGTATTTGGAACTCTAAATCAAACATGGTTTGTGCTAGCTTCTTGAAACTTGACACAGTAAAGCAGTTTCACATTCTAACTCTATGTTTTGTTTCTTTTTCATGTAGCTTTAAGCAGTGACTGGCGAGAAACACTTTCATTGAAAGGGGTTGCAAGCTTCCAAAAATTACGAGTCTCCAGAAATATCAGCAAATATTTTTTCACCCAAACTGGATGATACTTTCAGGTAATGATTAGTACACTAAGCCCACTTGGTTCTCCAAATTTCGTTCTTCTATGTTGAAGCGTTCGTTTCTAGTAACAGTTTGAATGTTGTCGTTTCACTCTGTTTTCTCCTATATTGATAGATGTATTTGGAACTCTAAATCAAACACGGTTTGTGCTAGCTTCTTGAAACTTGACACAGTAAAGCAGTTTCACATTCTAACAATATGTTTTGTTTCCTTTTCATGTAGCCCTAAGCAGTGACTGGCGAGAAACACTTTCATTGAAAGGGGTTGCAAGCTTCTAAAAACTACGAGTCTCCAGAAATCTCAGCAAATATTTTTTCACCCAAACTGGATGATACTTTCAGGTAATGATCAGTACACTAAGCCCACTTGGTTCTCCAAATTTCGTTCTTCTATGTTGAAGCGTTCTTTTCCAGTAACAGTTTCCATTCTGGCATTTCACTCTGTTTTCTCCTATATTGATAGATGTATTTGGAACTCTAAATCAAACACGGTTTGTGCTAGCTTCTTGAAACTTGACA
Source organism: Spermophilus citellus (assembly GCF_964194105.1). Lineage (NCBI taxonomy): Eukaryota > Metazoa > Chordata > Mammalia > Rodentia > Sciuridae > Spermophilus > Spermophilus citellus. The sequence goes on along the minus strand of NC_138185.1, from coordinate 82,029,017 downwards.
CAGTAATGCAGTTTCACATTCTAACAATATTTTTTGTTTCCTTTTCATGTAGCCCTAAGCAGTGACTGGCGAGAAACACTTTCATTGAAAGGGGTTGCAAGCTTCCAAAAATTACGAGTCTCCAGAAATCTCAGCAAATATTTTTTCACCCAAGCTGCATGATACTTTCAGGTAATGATCAGTACACTAAGCCCACTTGGTTCCCCAAATTTCGTTCTTCTATGTTGAAGCGTTCGTTTCCAGTAACAGTTTGAATTTTTGCGTTTCACTCTGTTTTCTCCTATATTGATAGATGTATTTGGAACTCTAAATCAAACACGGTTTGTGCTAGCTTCTTGAAACTTGACACAGTAAAGCAGTTTCACATTCTAACTCTATGTTTTGTTTCCTTTTCATGTAGCCCTAAGCAGTGACTGGCGAGAAACACTTTCATTGAAAGGGGTTGCAAGCTTCCAAAAATTACGAGTCTCCAGAAATCTCAGCAAATATTTTTTCACCCAAACTGGATGATACTTTCAGGTAATGATCAGTACACTAAGCCCTCTTGGTTCCCCAAATTTCGTTCTTCTATGTTGAAGCGTTCGTTTCCAGTAACGGTTTGAATTTTGTCGTTTCACTCTGTTTTCTCCTATATTGATAGATGTATTTGGAACTCTAAATCAAACACGGTTTGTGCTAGCTTCTTGAAACTTGACACAGTAAAGCAGTTTCACATTCTAACTCTATGTTTTGTTTCCTTTTCATGTAGCTTTAAGCAGTGACTGGCGAGAAACACTTTCATTGAAAGGGGTTGCAAGCTTCCAAAAATTACGAGTCTCCAGAAATCTCAGCAAATATTTTTTCACCCAAACTGGATGATACTTTCAGGTAATGATCAGTACACTTGGCCCACTTGGTTCTCCATATTTCGTTCTTCTATGTTGAAGCGTTCGTTTACACTAACAGTTTCCACTCTGGCATTTCACTCTGTTTTCTCCTATATTGATAGATGTATTTGGAACTCTAAATCAAACACGGTTTGTGCTAGCTTCTTGAAACTTGACACAGTAAAGCAGTTTCACATTCTAACTCTATGTTTTGTTTCCTTTTCATGTAGCTTTAAGCAGTGACTGGCGAGAAACACCTTCATTGAAAGGGGTTGCAAGCTTCCAAAAATCACGAGTCTCCAGAAATCTCAGCAAATATTTTTTCACCCAAACTGGATGATACTTTCAGGTAATGATCAGTACACTAAGCCCTCTTGGTTCCCCAAATTTCGTTCTTCTATGTTGAAGCGTTCGTTTCCAGTAACAGTTTGAATTTTGTCGTTTCACTCTGTTTTCTCCTATATTGATAGATGTATTTGGAACTCTAAATCAAACACGGCTTGTGCTAGCTTCTTGAAACTTGACACAGTAAAGCAGTTTCACATTCTAACTCTATGTTTTGTTTCCTTTTCTTGTAGCCCTAAGCAGAGACTGGCGAGAAACACTTTCATTGAAAGGGGTTGCAAGCTTCTAAAAATTACGAGTCTCCAGAAATCTCAGCAAATATTTTTTCACCCAAACTGGATGATACTTTCAGGTAATGATCAGTACACTTAGCCCACTTGGTTCTCCATATTTCGTTCTTCTATGTTGAAGCGTTCGTTTACAGTAACAGTTTCCACTCTGGCATTACACTCTGTTTTCTCCTATATTGATAGATGTATTTGGAACTCTAAATCAAACACGGTTTGTGCTAGCTTCTTGAAACTTGACACAGTAAAGCAGTTTCACATTCTAACTCTATGTTTTGTTTCTTTTTCATGTAGCCCTAAGCAGTGACTGGCGAGAAACACTTTCATTGAAAGGGGTTGCAAGCTTCCAAAAATTACGAGTCTCCAGAAATCTCAGCAAATATTTTTTCACCCAAACTGCATGATACTTTCAGGTAATGATCAGTACACTAAGCCCACTTGGGTCCCCAAATTTCGTTCTTCTATGTTGAAGCGTTCGTTTCCAGTAACAGTTTGAATTTTGTCGTTTCACTCTGTTTTCTAATATATTGATAGATGTATTTGAAACACTAAATCAAACACGGTTTGTGCTAGCTTCTTGAAACTTGACACAGTAAAGCAGTTTCACATTCTAACTCTATGTTTTGTTTCCTTTTCTTGTAGCCCTAAGCAGAGACTGGCGAGAAACACTTTCATTGAAAGGGGTTGCAAGCTTCTAAAAATTACGAGTCTCCAGAAATCTCAGCAAATATTTTTTCACCCAAACTGGATGATACTTTCAGGTAATGATCAGTACACTTAGCCCACTTGGTTCTCCATATTTCGTTCTTCTATGTTGAAGCGTTCGTTTACAGTAACAGTTTCCACTCTGGCATTACACTCTGTTTTCTCCTATATTGATAGATGTATTTGGAACTCTAAATCAAACATGGTTTGTGCTAGCTTCTTGAAACTTGACACAGTAAAGCAGTTTCACATTCTAACTCTATGTTTTGTTTCTTTTTCATGTAGCTTTAAGCAGTGACTGGCGAGAAACACTTTCATTGAAAGGGGTTGCAAGCTTCCAAAAATTACGAGTCTCCAGAAATCTCAGCAAATATTTTTTCACCCAAACTGGATAATACTTTCAGGTAATGATTAGTACACTAAGCCCACTTGGTTCTCCAAATTTCGTTCTTCTATGTTGAAGCGTTCGTTTCTAGTAACAGTTTGAATGTTGTCGTTTCACTCTGTTTTCTCCTATATTGATAGATGTATTTGGAACTCTAAATCAAACACGGTTTGTGCTAGCTTCTTGAAACTTGACACAGTAAAGCAGTTTCACATTCTAACAATATGTTTTGTTTCCTTTTCATGTAGCCCTAAGCAGTGACTGGCGAGAAACACTTTCATTGAAAGGGGTTGCAAGCTTCCAAAAATTACGAGTCTTCAGAAATCTCAGCAAATATTTTTTCACCCAAACTAGATGATACTTTCAGGTAATGATCAGTACACTAAGCCCTCTTGGTTCCCCAAATTTCGTTCTTCTATGTTGAAGCGTTCGTTTCCAGTAACAGTTTGAATTTTGTCGTTTCACTCTGTTTTCTCCTATATTGATAGATGTATTTGGAACACTAAATCAAACACGGTTTGTGCTAGCTTCTTGAAACTTGACACAGTAAAGCAGTTTCACATTGTAACTCTACGTTTTGTTTCCTTTTCATGTAGCTTTAAGCAGTGACTGGCGAGAAACACTTTCATTGAAAGGGGTTGCAAGCTTCCAAAAATTACGAGTCTCCAGAAATCTCAGCAAATATTTTTTCACCCAAACTGGATGATACTTTCAGGTAATGATCAGTACACTAAGCCCACTTGGTTCTCCAAATTTCATTCTTCTATGTTGAAGCGTTCGTTTCCAGTAACAGTTTCCATTCTGGCATTTCACTCTGTTTTCTCCTATATTGATAGATGTATTTGGAACTCTAAATCAAACACGGTTTGTGCTAGCTTCTTGAAACTTGACACAGTAAAGCAGTTTCACATTCTAACTCTATGTTTTGTTTCCTTTTCATGTTACCCTAAGCAGTGACTGGCGAGAAACACTTTCATTGAAAGGGGTTGCAAGCTTCCAAAAATTACGAGTCTCCAGAAATCTCAGCAAATATTTTTTCACCCAAACTGGATGATACTTTCAGGTAATGATCAGTACACTAAGCCCACTTGGGTCCCCAAATTTCGTTCTTCTATGTTGAAGCGTTCGTTTCCAGTAACAGTTTGAATTTTGTCGTTTCACTCTGTTTTCTAATATATTGATAGATGTATTTGGAACACTAAATCAAACACGGTTTGTGCTAGCTTCTTGAAACTTGACACAGTAAAGCAGTTTCACATTCTAACTCTATGTTTTGTTTCCTTTTCATGTAGCTTTAAGCAGTGACTGGCGAGAAACACCTTCATTGAAAGGGGTTGCAAGCTTCCAAAAATCACGAGTCTCCAGAAATCTCAGAAAATATTTTTTCACCCAAACTGGATGATACTTTCAGGTAATGATCAGTACACTAAGCCCTCTTGGTTCCCCAAATTTCGTTCTTCTATGTTGAAGCGTTCGTTTCCAGTAACAGTTTGAATTTTGTCGTTTCACTCTGTTTTCTCCTATATTGATAGATGTATTTGGAACTCTAAATCAAACACGGCTTGTGCTAGCTTCTTGAAACTTGACAAAGTAAAGCAGTTTCACATTCTAACTCTATGTTTTGTTTCCTTTTCTTGTAGCCCTAAGCAGAGACTGGTGAGAAACACTTTCATTGAAAGGGGTTGCAAGCTTCTAAAAATTACGAGTCTCCAGAAATCTCAGCAAATATTTTTTCACCCAAACTGGATGATACTTTCAGGTAATGATCAGTACACTTAGCCCACTTGGTTCTCCATATTTCGTTCTTCTATGTTGAAGCGTTCGTTTACACTAACAGTTTCCACTCTGGCATTTCACTCTGTTTTCTCCTATATTGATAGATGTATTTGGAACTCTAAATCAAACACGGTTTGTGCTAGCTTCTTGAAACTTGACACAGTAAAGCAGTTTCACATTCTAACTCTATGTTTTGTTTCTTTTTCATGTAGCTTTAAGCAGTGACTGGCGAGAAACACTTTCATTGAAAGGGGTTGCAAGCTTCCAATAATTACGAGTCTCCAGAAATATCAGCAAATATTTTTTCACCCAAACTGGATGATACTTTCAGGTAATGATTAGTACACTAAGCCCACTTGGTTCTCCAAATTTCGTTCTTCTATGTTGAAGCGTTCGTTTCTAGTAACAGTTTGAATGTTGTCGTTTCACTCTGTTTTCTCCTATATTGATAGATGTATTTGGAACTCTAAATCAAACACGGTTTGTGCTAGCTTCTTGAAACTTGACACAGTAAAGCAGTTTCACATTCTAACAATATGTTTTGTTTCCTTTTCATGTAGCCCTAAGCAGTGACTGGCGAGAAACACTTTCATTGAAAGGGGTTGCAAGCTTCTAAAAACTACGAGTCTCCAGAAATCTCAGCAAATATTTTTTCACCCAAACTGGATGATACTTTCAGGTAATGATCAGTACACTAAGCCCACTTGGTTCTCCAAATTTCGTTCTTCTATGTTGAAGCGTTCTTTTCCAGTAACAGTTTCCATTCTGGCATTTCACTCTGTTTTCTCCTATATTGATAGATGTATTTGGAACTCTAAATCAAACACGGTTTGTGCTAGCTTCTTGAAACTTGACACAGTAATGCAGTTTCACATTCTAACAATATTTTTTGTTTCCTTTTCATGTAGCCCTAAGCAGTGACTGGCGAGAAACACTTTCATTGAAAGGGGTTGCAAGCTTCCAAAAATTACGAGTCTCCAGAAATCTCAGCAAATATTTTTTCACCCAAGCTGCATGATACTTTCAGGTAATGATCAGTACACTAAGCCCACTTGGTTCCCCAAATTTCGTTCTTCTATGTTGAAGCGTTCGTTTCCAGTAACAGTTTGAATTTTTGCGTTTCACTCTGTTTTCTCCTATATTGATAGATGTATTTGGAACTCTAAATCAAACACGGTTTGTGCTAGCTTCTTGAAACTTGACACAGTAAAGCAGTTTCACATTCTAACTCTATGTTTTGTTTCCTTTTCATGTAGCCCTAAGCAGTGACTGGCGAGAAACACTTTCATTGAAAGGGGTTGCAAGCTTCCAAAAATTACGAGTCTCCAGAAATCTCAGCAAATATTTTTTCACCCAAACTGGATGATACTTTCAGGTAATGATCAGTACACTTGGCCCACTTGGTTCTCCATATTTCGTTCTTCTATGTTGAAGCGTTCGTTTACACTAACAGTTTCCACTCTGGCATTTCACTCTGTTTTCTCCTATATTGATAGATGTATTTGGAACTCTAAATCAAACACGGTTTGTGCTAGCTTCTTGAAACTTGACACAGTAAAGCAGTTTCACATTCTAACTCTATGTTTTGTTTCCTTTTCATGTAGCTTTAAGCAGTGACTGGCGAGAAACACCTTCATTGAAAGGGGTTGCAAGCTTCCAAAAATCACGAGTCTCCAGAAATCTCAGCAAATATTTTTTCACCCAAACTGGATGATACTTTCAGGTAATGATCAGTACACTAAGCCCTCTTGGTTCCCCAAATTTCGTTCTTCTATGTTGAAGCGTTCGTTTCCAGTAACAGTTTGAATTTTGTCGTTTCACTCTGTTTTCTCCTATATTGATAGATGTATTTGGAACTCTAAATCAAACACGGCTTGTGCTAGCTTCTTGAAACTTGACACAGTAAAGCAGTTTCACATTCTAACTCTATGTTTTGTTTCCTTTTCTTGTAGCCCTAAGCAGAGACTGGCGAGAAACACTTTCATTGAAAGGGGTTGCAAGCTTCTAAAAATTACGAGTCTCCAGAAATCTCAGCAAATATTTTTTCACCCAAACTGGATGATACTTTCAGGTAATGATCAGTACACTTAGCCCACTTGGTTCTCCATATTTCGTTCTTCTATGTTGAAGCGTTCGTTTACAGTAACAGTTTCCACTCTGGCATTACACTCTGTTTTCTCCTATATTGATAGATGTATTTGGAACTCTAAATCAAACACGGTTTGTGCTAGCTTCTTGAAACTTGACACAGTAAAGCAGTTTCACATTCTAACTCTATGTTTTGTTTCTTTTTCATGTAGCCCTAAGCAGTGACTGGCGAGAAACACTTTCATTGAAAGGGGTTGCAAGCTTCCAAAAATTACGAGTCTCCAGAAATCTCAGCAAATATTTTTTCACCCAAACTGCATGATACTTTCAGGTAATGATCAGTACACTAAGCCCACTTGGGTCCCCAAATTTCGTTCTTCTATGTTGAAGCGTTCGTTTCCAGTAACAGTTTGAATTTTGTCGTTTCACTCTGTTTTCTAATATATTGATAGATGTATTTGAAACACTAAATCAAACACGGTTTGTGCTAGCTTCTTGAAACTTGACACAGTAAAGCAGTTTCACATTCTAACTCTATGTTTTGTTTCCTTTTCTTGTAGCCCTAAGCAGAGACTGGCGAGAAACACTTTCATTGAAAGGGGTTGCAAGCTTCTAAAAATTACGAGTCTCCAGAAATCTCAGCAAATATTTTTTCACCCAAACTGGATGATACTTTCAGGTAATGATCAGTACACTTAGCCCACTTGGTTCTCCATATTTCGTTCTTCTATGTTGAAGCGTTCGTTTACAGTAACAGTTTCCACTCTGGCATTACACTCTGTTTTCTCCTATATTGATAGATGTATTTGGAACTCTAAATCAAACATGGTTTGTGCTAGCTTCTTGAAACTTGACACAGTAAAGCAGTTTCACATTCTAACTCTATGTTTTGTTTCTTTTTCATGTAGCTTTAAGCAGTGACTGGCGAGAAACACTTTCATTGAAAGGGGTTGCAAGCTTCCAAAAATTACGAGTCTCCAGAAATCTCAGCAAATATTTTTTCACCCAAACTGGATAATACTTTCAGGTAATGATTAGTACACTAAGCCCACTTGGTTCTCCAAATTTCGTTCTTCTATGTTGAAGCGTTCGTTTCTAGTAACAGTTTGAATGTTGTCGTTTCACTCTGTTTTCTCCTATATTGATAGATGTATTTGGAACTCTAAATCAAACACGGTTTGTGCTAGCTTCTTGAAACTTGACACAGTAAAGCAGTTTCACATTCTAACAATATGTTTTGTTTCCTTTTCATGTAGCCCTAAGCAGTGACTGGCGAGAAACACTTTCATTGAAAGGGGTTGCAAGCTTCTAAAAATTACGAGTCTCCAGAAATCTCAGCAAATATTTTTTCACCCAAACTGGATGATACTTTCAGGTAATGATCAGTACACTAAGCCCACTTGGTTCTCCAAATTTCGTTCTTCTATGTTGAAGCGTTCTTTTCCAGTAACAGTTTCCATTCTGGCATTTCACTCTGTTTTCTCCTATATTGATAGATGTATTTGGAACTCTAAATCAAACACGGTTTGTGCTAGCTTCTTGAAACTTGACACAGTAATGCAGTTTCACATTCTAACAATATGTTTTGTTTCCTTTTCATGTAGCCCTAAGCAGTGACTGGCGAGAAACACTTTCATTGAAAGGGGTTGCAAGCTTCCAAAAATTACGAGTCTCCAGAAATCTCAGCAAATATTTTTTCACCCAAGCTGCATGATACTTTCAGGTAATGATCAGTACACTAAGCCCACTTGGTTCCCCAAATTTCGTTCTTCTATGTTGAAGCGTTCGTTTCCAGTAACAGTTTGAATTTTTGCGTTTCACTCTGTTTTCTCCTATATTGATAGATGTATTTGGAACTCTAAATCAAACACGGTTTGTGCTAGCTTCTTGAAACTTGACACAGTAAAGCAGTTTCACATTCTAACTCTATGTTTTGTTTCCTTTTCATGTAGCCCTAAGCAGTGACTGGCGAGAAACACTTTCATTGAAAGGGGTTGCAAGCTTCCAAAAATTACGAGTCTCCAGAAATCTCAGCAAATATTTTTTCACCCAAACAGGATGATACTTTCAGGTAATGATCAGTACACTAAGCCCTCTTGGTTCCCCAAATTTCGTTCTTCTATGTTGAAGCGTTCGTTTCCAGTAACGGTTTGAATTTTTGCGTTTCACTCTGTTTTCTCCTATATTGATAGATGTATTTGGAACTCTAAATCAAACACGGTTTGTGCTAGCTTCTTGAAACTTGACACAGTAAAGCAGTTTCACATTCTAACTCTATGTTTTGTTTCCTTTTCATGTAGCTTTAAGCAGTGACTGGCGAGAAACACTTTCATTGAAAGGGGTTGCAAGCTTCCAAAAATTACGAGTCTCCAGAAATCTCATCAAATATTTTTTCACCCAAACTGGATGATACTTTCAGGTAATGATCAGTACACTTGGCCCACTTGGTTCTCCATATTTCGTTCTTCTATGTTGAAGCGTTCGTTTACACTAACAGTTTCCACTCTGGCATTTCACTCTGTTTTCTCCTATATTGATAGATGTATTTGGAACTCTAAATCAAACACGGTTTGTGCTAGCTTCTTGAAACTTGACACAGTAAAGCAGTTTCACATTCTAACTCTATGTTTTGTTTCTTTTTCATGTAGCCCTAAGCAGTGACTGGCGAGAAACACTTTCATTGAAAGGTGTTGCAAGCTTCCAAAAATTACGAGTCTCCAGAAATCTCAGCAAATATTTTTTCACCCAAACTGGATGATACTTTCAGGTAATGATCAGTACACTAAGCCCACTTGGTTCCCCAAATTTCGTTCTTCTATGTTGAAGCGTTCGTTTCCAGTAACAGTTTGAATTTTTGCGTTTCACTCTGTTGTCTCCTATATTGATAGATGTATTTGGAACTCTAAATCAAACACGGTTTGTGCTAGCTTCTTGAAACTTGACACAGTAAAGCAGTTTCACATTCTAACTCTATGTTTTGTTTCCTTTTCATGTTACCCTAAGCAGTGACTGGCGAGAAACACTTTCATTGAAAGGGGTTGCAAGCTTCCAAAAATTACGAGTCTCCAGAAATCTCAGCAAATATTTTTTCACCCAAACTGGATGATACTTTCAGGTAATGATCAGTACACTAAGCCCACTTGGGTCCCCAAATTTCGTTCTTCTATGTTGAAGCGTTCGTTTCCAGTAACAGTTTGAATTTTGTCGTTTCACTCTGTTTTCTAATATATTGATAGATGTATTTGGAACACTAAATCAAACACGGTTTGTGCTAGCTTCTTGAAACTTGACACAGTAAAGCAGTTTCACATTCTAACTCTATGTTTTGTTTCCTTTTCATGTAGCTTTAAGCAGTGACTGGCGAGAAACACCTTCATTGAAAGGGGTTGCAAGCTTCCAAAAATCACGAGTCTCCAGAAATCTCAGCAAATATTTTTTCACCCAAACTGGATGATACTTTCAGGTAATGATCAGTACACTAAGCCCTCTTGGTTCCCCAAATTTCGTTCTTCTATGTTGAAGCGTTCGGTTCCAGTAACAGTTTGAATTTTGTCGTTTCACTCTGTTTTCTCCTATATTGATAGATGTATTTGGAAGTCTAAATCAAACAAGGTTTGTGCTAGCTTCTTGAAACTTGACACAGTAAAGCAGTTTCACATTCTAACTCTATGTTTTGTTTCCTTTTCATGTAGCTTTAAGCAGTGACTGGCGAGAAACACTTTCATTGAAAGGGGTTGCAAGCTTCTAAAAATTACGAGTCTCCAGAAATCTCAGCAAATATTTTTTCACCCAAACTGGATGATACTTTCAGGTAATGATCAGTACACTAAGCCCACTTGGTTCCCCAAATTTCGTTCTTCTATGTTGAAGCGTTCGTTTCCAGTAACAGTTTGAATTTTTGCGTTTCACTCTGTTTTCTCCTATATTGATAGATGTATTTGGAACTCTAAATCAAACACGGTTTGTGCTAGCTTCTTGAAACTTGACACAGTAAAGCAGTTTCACATTCTAACTCTATGTTTTGTTTCCTTTTCATGTAGCCCTAAGCAGTGACTGGCGAGAAACACTTTCATTGAAAGGGGTTGCAAGCTTCCAAAAATTACGAGTCTCCAGAAATCTCAGCAAATATTTTTTCACCCAAACTAGATGATACTTTCAGGTAATGATCAGTACACTAAGCCCTCTTGGTTCCCCAAATTTCGTTCTTCTATGTTGAAGCGTTCGTTTCCAGTAACAGTTTGAATTTTGTCGTTTCACTCTGTTTTCTCCTATATTGATAGATGTATTTGGAACTCTAAATCAAACAAGGTTTGTGCTAGCTTCTTGAAACTTGACACAGTAAAGCAGTTTCACATTCTAACTCTATGTTTTGTTTCCTTTTCATGTAGCTTTAAGCAGTGACTGGCGAGAAACACTTTCATTGAAAGGGGTTGCAAGCTTCTAAAAATTACGAGTCTCCAGAAATCTCAGCAAATATTTTTTCACCCAAACTGGATGATACTTTCACGTAATGATCAGTACACTTGGCCCACTTGGTTCTCCAAATTTCGTTCTTCTATGTTGAAGCGTTCGTTTCCAGTAACAGTTTCCATTCTGGCATTTCACTCTGTTTTCTCCTATATTGATAGATGTATTTGGAACTCTAAATCAAACACGGTTTGTGCTAGCTTCTTGAAACTTGACACAGTAATGCAGTTTCAGATTCTAACTCTATGTTTTGTTTCCTTTTCATGTAGCTTTAAGCAGTGACTGGCGAGAAACACTTTCATTGAAAGGGGTTGCAAGCTTCCAAAAATTACGAGTCTCCAGAAATCTCAGCAAATATTTTTTCACCCAAACTGGATGATACTTTCAGGTAATGATCAGTACACTAAGCCCACTCGGTTCTCCAAATTTCATTCTTCTATGTTGAAGCGTTCGTTTCCAGTAACAGTTTCCATTCTGGCATTTCACTCTGTTTTCTCCTATATTGATAGATGTATTTGGAACTCTAAATCAAACACGGTTTGTGCTAGCTTCTTGAAACTTGACACAGTAATGCAGTTTCACATTCTAACTCTATGTTTTGTTTCCTTTTCTTGTAGCCCTAAGCAGAGACTGGCGAGAAACACTTTCATTGAAAGGGGTTGCAAGCTTCTAAAAATTACGAGTCTCCAGAAATCTCAGCAAATATTTTTTCACCCAAACTGGATGATACTTTCACGTAATGATCAGTACACTTGGCCCACTTGGTTCTCCAAATTTCGTTCTTCTATGTTGAAGCGTTCGTTTCCAGTAACAGTTTCCATTCTGGCATTTCACTCTGTTTTCTCCTATATTGATAGATGTATTTGGAACTCTAAATCAAACACGGTTTGTGCTAGCTTCTTGAAACTTGACACAGTAATGCAGTTTCAGATTCTAACTCTATGTTTTGTTTCCTTTTCATGTAGCTTTAAGCAGTGACTGGCGAGAAACACTTTCATTGAAAGGGGTTGCAAGCTTCCAAAAATTACGAGTCTCCAGAAATCTCAGCAAATATTTTTTCACCCAAACTGGATGATACTTTCAGGTAATGATCAGTACACTAAGCCCACTCGGTTCTCCAAATTTCATTCTTCTATGTTGAAGCGTTCGTTTCCAGTAACAGTTTCCATTCTGGCATTTCACTCTGTTTTCTCCTATATTGATAGATGTATTTGGAACTCTAAATCAAACACGGTTTGTGCTAGCTTCTTGAAATTTGACACAGTAAAGCAGTTTCACATTCTAACTCTATGTTTTGTTTCCTTTTCTTGTAGCCCTAAGCAGAGACTGGCGAGAAACACTTTCATTGAAAGGGGTTGCAAGCTTCTAAAAATTACGAGTCTCCAGAAATCTCAGCAAATATTTTTTCACCCAAACTGGATGATACTTTCAGGTAATGATCAGTACACTTGGCCCACTTGGTTCTCCATATTTCGTTCTTCTATGTTGAAGCGTTCGTTTACACTAACAGTTTCCACTCTGGCATTTCACTCTGTTTTCTCCTATATTGATAGATGTATTTGGAACTCTAAATCAAACACGGTTTGTGCTAGCTTCTTGAAACTTGACACAGTAAAGCAGTTTCACATTCTAACTCTAAGTTTTCTTTCTTTTTCATGTAGCCCTAAGCAGTGACTGGCGAGAAACACTTTCATTGAAAGGGGTTGCAAGCTTCCAAAAATTACGAGTCTCCAGAAATCTCAGCAAATATTTTTTCACCCAAACTGCATGATACTTTCAGGTAATGATCAGTACACTAAGCCCACTTGGTTCCAAAAATTTCGTTCTTCTATGTTGAAGCGTTCGTTTCCAGTAACAGTTTCCATTCTGGCATTTCACTCTGTTTTCTCCTATATTGATAGATGTATTTGGAACTCTAAATCAAACACGGTTTGTGCTAGCTTCTTGAAACTTGACACAGTAAAGCAGTTTCACATTCTAACTCTATGTTTTGTTTCCTTTTCATGTAGCCCTAAGCAGTGACTGGCGAGAAACACTTTCATTGAAAGGGGTTGCAAGCTTCCAAAAATTACGAGTCTTCAGAAATCTCAGCAAATATTTTTTCACCCAAACTAGATGATACTTTCAGGTACTGATCAGTACACTAAGCCCTCTTGGTTCCCCAAATTTCGTTCTTCTATGTTGAAGCGTTCGTTTACACTAACAGTTTCCACTCTGGCATTTCACTCTGTTTTCTCCTATATTGATAGATGTATTTGGAACTCTAAATCAAACACGGTTTGTGCTAGCTTCTTGAAACTTGACACAGTAAAGCAGTTTCACATTCTAACAATATGTTTTGTTTCCTTTTCATGTAGCCCTAAGCAGTGACTGGCGAGAAACACTTTCATTGAAAGGGGTTGCAAGCTTCTAAAAATTACGAGTCTCCAGAAATCTCAGCAAATATTTTTTCACCCAAACTGGATGATACTTTCAGGTAATGATCAGTACACTAAGCCCACTTGGTTCTCCAAATTTCGTTCTTCTATGTTGAAGCGTTCTTTTCCAGTAACAGTTTCCATTCTGGCATTTCACTCTGTTTTCTCCTATATTGATAGATGTATTTGGAACTCTAAATCAAACACGGTTTGTGCTAGCTTCTTGAAACTTGACACAGTAAAGCAGTTTCACATTCTAACTCTATGTTTTGTTTCCTTTTCATGTAGCCCTAAGCAGTGACTGGCGAGAAACACTTTCATTGAAAGGGGTTGCAAGCTTCCAAAAATTACGAGTCTTCAGAAATCTCAGCAAATATTTTTTCACCCAAACTAGATGATACTTTCAGGTAATGATCAGTACACTAAGCCCTCTTGGTTCCCCAAATTTCGTTCTTCTATGTTGAAGCGTTCGTTTCCAGTAACAGTTTGAATTTTGTCGTTTCACTCTGTTTTCTCCTATATTGATAGATGTATTTGGAACACTAAATCAAACACGGTTTGTGCTAGCTTCTTGAAACTTGACACAGTAAAGCAGTTTCACATTGTAACTCTACGTTTTGTTTCCTTTTCATGTAGCTTTAAGCAGTGACTGGCGAGAAACACTTTCATTGAAAGGGGTTGCAAGCTTCCAAAAATTACGAGTCTCCAGAAATCTCAGCAAATATTTTTTCACCCAAACTGGATGATACTTTCAGGTAATGATCAGTACACTAAGCCCACTTGGTTCTCCAAATTTCATTCTTCTATGTTGAAGCGTTCGTTTCCAGTAACAGTTTCCATTCTGGCATTTCACTCTGTTTTCTCCTATATTGATAGATGTATTTGGAACTCTAAATCAAACACGGTTTGTGCTAGCTTCTTGAAACTTGACACAGTAAAGCAGTTTCACATTCTAACTCTATGTTTTGTTTCCTTTTCATGTTACCCTAAGCAGTGACTGGCGAGAAACACTTTCATTGAAAGGGGTTGCAAGCTTCCAAAAATTACGAGTCTCCAGAAATCTCAGCAAATATTTTTTCACCCAAACTGGATGATACTTTCAGGTAATGATCAGTACACTAAGCCCACTTGGGTCCCCAAATTTCGTTCTTCTATGTTGAAGCGTTCGTTTCCAGTAACAGTTTGAATTTTGTCGTTTCACTCTGTTTTCTAATATATTGATAGATGTATTTGGAACACTAAATCAAACACGGTTTGTGCTAGCTTCTTGAAACTTGACACAGTAAAGCAGTTTCACATTCTAACTCTATGTTTTGTTTCCTTTTCATGTAGCTTTAAGCAGTGACTGGCGAGAAACACCTTCATTGAAAGGGGTTGCAAGCTTCCAAAAATCACGAGTCTCCAGAAATCTCAGAAAATATTTTTTCACCCAAACTGGATGATACTTTCAGGTAATGATCAGTACACTAAGCCCTCTTGGTTCCCCAAATTTCGTTCTTCTATGTTGAAGCGTTCGTTTCCAGTAACAGTTTGAATTTTGTCGTTTCACTCTGTTTTCTCCTATATTGATAGATGTATTTGGAACTCTAAATCAAACACGGCTTGTGCTAGCTTCTTGAAACTTGACAAAGTAAAGCAGTTTCACATTCTAACTCTATGTTTTGTTTCCTTTTCTTGTAGCCCTAAGCAGAGACTGGTGAGAAACACTTTCATTGAAAGGGGTTGCAAGCTTCTAAAAATTACGAGTCTCCAGAAATCTCAGCAAATATTTTTTCACCCAAACTGGATGATACTTTCAGGTAATGATCAGTACACTTAGCCCACTTGGTTCTCCATATTTCGTTCTTCTATGTTGAAGCGTTCGTTTACACTAACAGTTTCCACTCTGGCATTTCACTCTGTTTTCTCCTATATTGATAGATGTATTTGGAACTCTAAATCAAACATGGTTTGTGCTAGCTTCTTGAAACTTGACACAGTAAAGCAGTTTCACATTCTAACTCTATGTTTTGTTTCTTTTTCATGTAGCTTTAAGCAGTGACTGGCGAGAAACACTTTCATTGAAAGGGGTTGCAAGCTTCCAAAAATTACGAGTCTCCAGAAATATCAGCAAATATTTTTTCACCCAAACTGGATGATACTTTCAGGTAATGATTAGTACACTAAGCCCACTTGGTTCTCCAAATTTCGTTCTTCTATGTTGAAGCGTTCGTTTCTAGTAACAGTTTGAATGTTGTCGTTTCACTCTGTTTTCTCCTATATTGATAGATGTATTTGGAACTCTAAATCAAACACGGTTTGTGCTAGCTTCTTGAAACTTGACACAGTAAAGCAGTTTCACATTCTAACAATATGTTTTGTTTCCTTTTCATGTAGCCCTAAGCAGTGACTGGCGAGAAACACTTTCATTGAAAGGGGTTGCAAGCTTCTAAAAATTACGAGTCTCCAGAAATCTCAGCAAATATTTTTTCACCCAAACTGGATGATACTTTCAGGTAATGATCAGTACACTAAGCCCACTTGGTTCTCCAAATTTCGTTCTTCTATGTTGAAGCGTTCTTTTCCAGTAACAGTTTCCATTCTGGCATTTCACTCTGTTTTCTCCTATATTGATAGATGTATTTGGAACTCTAAATCAAACACGGTTTGTGCTAGCTTCTTGAAACTTGACACAGTAATGCAGTTTCACATTCTAACAATATTTTTTGTTTCCTTTTCATGTAGCCCTAAGCAGTGACTGGCGAGAAACACTTTCATTGAAAGGGGTTGCAAGCTTCCAAAAATTACGAGTCTCCAGAAATCTCAGCAAATATTTTTTCACCCAAGCTGCATGATACTTTCAGGTAATGATCAGTACACTAAGCCCACTTGGTTCCCCAAATTTCGTTCTTCTATGTTGAAGCGTTCGTTTCCAGTAACAGTTTGAATTTTTGCGTTTCACTCTGTTTTCTCCTATATTGATAGATGTATTTGGAACTCTAAATCAAACACGGTTTGTGCTAGCTTCTTGAAACTTGACACAGTAAAGCAGTTTCACATTCTAACTCTATGTTTTGTTTCCTTTTCATGTAGCCCTAAGCAGTGACTGGCGAGAAACACTTTCATTGAAAGGGGTTGCAAGCTTCCAAAAATTACGAGTCTCCAGAAATCTCAGCAAATATTTTTTCACCCAAACTGGATGATACTTTCAGGTAATGATCAGTACACTAAGCCCTCTTGGTTCCCCAAATTTCGTTCTTCTATGTTGAAGCGTTCGTTTCCAGTAACGGTTTGAATTTTGTCGTTTCACTCTGTTTTCTCCTATATTGATAGATGTATTTGGAACTCTAAATCAAACACGGTTTGTGCTAGCTTCTTGAAACTTGACACAGTAAAGCAGTTTCACATTCTAACTCTATGTTTTGTTTCCTTTTCATGTAGCTTTAAGCAGTGACTGGCGAGAAACACTTTCATTGAAAGGGGTTGCAAGCTTCCAAAAATTACGAGTCTCCAGAAATCTCAGCAAATATTTTTTCACCCAAACTGGATGATACTTTCAGGTAATGATCAGTACACTTGGCCCACTTGGTTCTCCATATTTCGTTCTTCTATGTTGAAGCGTTCGTTTACACTAACAGTTTCCACTCTGGCATTTCACTCTGTTTTCTCCTATATTGATAGATGTATTTGGAACTCTAAATCAAACACGGTTTGTGCTAGCTTCTTGAAACTTGACACAGTAAAGCAGTTTCACATTCTAACTCTATGTTTTGTTTCCTTTTCATGTAGCTTTAAGCAGTGACTGGCGAGAAACACCTTCATTGAAAGGGGTTGCAAGCTTCCAAAAATCACGAGTCTCCAGAAATCTCAGCAAATATTTTTTCACCCAAACTGGATGATACTTTCAGGTAATGATCAGTACACTAAGCCCTCTTGGTTCCCCAAATTTCGTTCTTCTATGTTGAAGCGTTCGTTTCCAGTAACAGTTTGAATTTTGTCGTTTCACTCTGTTTTCTCCTATATTGATAGATGTATTTGGAACTCTAAATCAAACACGGCTTGTGCTAGCTTCTTGAAACTTGACACAGTAAAGCAGTTTCACATTCTAACTCTATGTTTTGTTTCCTTTTCTTGTAGCCCTAAGCAGAGACTGGCGAGAAACACTTTCATTGAAAGGGGTTGCAAGCTTCTAAAAATTACGAGTCTCCAGAAATCTCAGCAAATATTTTTTCACCCAAACTGGATGATACTTTCAGGTAATGATCAGTACACTTAGCCCACTTGGTTCTCCATATTTCGTTCTTCTATGTTGAAGCGTTCGTTTACAGTAACAGTTTCCACTCTGGCATTACACTCTGTTTTCTCCTATATTGATAGATGTATTTGGAACTCTAAATCAAACACGGTTTGTGCTAGCTTCTTGAAACTTGACACAGTAAAGCAGTTTCACATTCTAACTCTATGTTTTGTTTCTTTTTCATGTAGCCCTAAGCAGTGACTGGCGAGAAACACTTTCATTGAAAGGGGTTGCAAGCTTCCAAAAATTACGAGTCTCCAGAAATCTCAGCAAATATTTTTTCACCCAAACTGCATGATACTTTCAGGTAATGATCAGTACACTAAGCCCACTTGGGTCCCCAAATTTCGTTCTTCTATGTTGAAGCGTTCGTTTCCAGTAACAGTTTGAATTTTGTCGTTTCACTCTGTTTTCTAATATATTGATAGATGTATTTGAAACACTAAATCAAACACGGTTTGTGCTAGCTTCTTGAAACTTGACACAGTAAAGCAGTTTCACATTCTAACTCTATGTTTTGTTTCCTTTTCTTGTAGCCCTAAGCAGAGACTGGCGAGAAACACTTTCATTGAAAGGGGTTGCAAGCTTCTAAAAATTACGAGTCTCCAGAAATCTCAGCAAATATTTTTTCACCCAAACTGGATGATACTTTCAGGTAATGATCAGTACACTTAGCCCACTTGGTTCTCCATATTTCGTTCTTCTATGTTGAAGCGTTCGTTTACAGTAACAGTTTCCACTCTGGCATTACACTCTGTTTTCTCCTATATTGATAGATGTATTTGGAACTCTAAATCAAACATGGTTTGTGCTAGCTTCTTGAAACTTGACACAGTAAAGCAGTTTCACATTCTAACTCTATGTTTTGTTTCTTTTTCATGTAGCTTTAAGCAGTGACTGGCGAGAAACACTTTCATTGAAAGGGGTTGCAAGCTTCCAAAAATTACGAGTCTCCAGAAATCTCAGCAAATATTTTTTCACCCAAACTGGATAATACTTTCAGGTAATGATTAGTACACTAAGCCCACTTGGTTCTCCAAATTTCGTTCTTCTATGTTGAAGCGTTCGTTTCTAGTAACAGTTTGAATGTTGTCGTTTCACTCTGTTTTCTCCTATATTGATAGATGTATTTGGAACTCTAAATCAAACACGGTTTGTGCTAGCTTCTTGAAACTTGACACAGTAAAGCAGTTTCACATTCTAACAATATGTTTTGTTTCCTTTTCATGTAGCCCTAAGCAGTGACTGGCGAGAAACACTTTCATTGAAAGGGGTTGCAAGCTTCTAAAAATTACGAGTCTCCAGAAATCTCAGCAAATATTTTTTCACCCAAACTGGATGATACTTTCAGGTAATGATCAGTACACTAAGCCCACTTGGTTCTCCAAATTTCGTTCTTCTATGTTGAAGCGTTCTTTTCCAGTAACAGTTTCCATTCTGGCATTTCACTCTGTTTTCTCCTATATTGATAGATGTATTTGGAACTCTAAATCAAACACGGTTTGTGCTAGCTTCTTGAAACTTGACACAGTAATGCAGTTTCACATTCTAACAATATGTTTTGTTTCCTTTTCATGTAGCCCTAAGCAGTGACTGGCGAGAAACACTTTCATTGAAAGGGGTTGCAAGCTTCCAAAAATTACGAGTCTCCAGAAATCTCAGCAAATATTTTTTCACCCAAGCTGCATGATACTTTCAGGTAATGATCAGTACACTAAGCCCACTTGGTTCCCCAAATTTCGTTCTTCTATGTTGAAGCGTTCGTTTCCAGTAACAGTTTGAATTTTTGCGTTTCACTCTGTTTTCTCCTATATTGATAGATGTATTTGGAACTCTAAATCAAACACGGTTTGTGCTAGCTTCTTGAAACTTGACACAGTAAAGCAGTTTCACATTCTAACTCTATGTTTTGTTTCCTTTTCATGTAGCCCTAAGCAGTGACTGGCGAGAAACACTTTCATTGAAAGGGGTTGCAAGCTTCCAAAAATTACGAGTCTCCAGAAATCTCAGCAAATATTTTTTCACCCAAACTGGATGATACTTTCAGGTAATGATCAGTACACTAAGCCCTCTTGGTTCCCCAAATTTCGTTCTTCTATGTTGAAGCGTTCGTTTCCAGTAACGGTTTGAATTTTTGCGTTTCACTCTGTTTTCTCCTATATTGATAGATGTATTTGGAACTCTAAATCAAACACGGTTTGTGCTAGCTTCTTGAAACTTGACACAGTAAAGCAGTTTCACATTCTAACTCTATGTTTTGTTTCCTTTTCATGTAGCTTTAAGCAGTGACTGGCGAGAAACACTTTCATTGAAAGGGGTTGCAAGCTTCCAAAAATTACGAGTCTCCAGAAATCTCATCAAATATTTTTTCACCCAAACTGGATGATACTTTCAGGTAATGATCAGTACACTTGGCCCACTTGGTTCTCCATATTTCGTTCTTCTATGTTGAAGCGTTCGTTTACACTAACAGTTTCCACTCTGGCATTTCACTCTGTTTTCTCCTATATTGATAGATGTATTTGGAACTCTAAATCAAACACGGTTTGTGCTAGCTTCTTGAAACTTGACACAGTAAAGCAGTTTCACATTCTAACTCTATGTTTTGTTTCCTTTTCATGTAGCTTTAAGCAGTGACTGGCGAGAAACACCTTCATTGAAAGGGGTTGCAAGCTTCCAAAAATCACGAGTCTCCAGAAATCTCAGCAAATATTTTTTCACCCAAACTGGATGATACTTTCAGGTAATGATCAGTACACTAAGCCCTCTTGGTTCCCCAAATTTCGTTCTTCTATGTTGAAGCGTTCGTTTCCAGTAACAGTTTGAATTTTGTCGTTTCACTCTGTTTTCTCCTATATTGATAGATGTATTTGGAACTCTAAATCAAACACGGCTTGTGCTAGCTTCTTGAAACTTGACACAGTAAAGCAGTTTCACATTCTAACTCTATGTTTTGTTTCCTTTTCTTGTAGCCCTAAGCAGAGACTGGCGAGAAACACTTTCATTGAAAGGGGTTGCAAGCTTCTAAAAATTACGAGTCTCCAGAAATCTCAGCAAATATTTTTTCACCCAAACTGGATGATACTTTCAGGTAATGATCAGTACACTTAGCCCACTTGGTTCTCCATATTTCGTTCTTCTATGTTGAAGCGTTCGTTTACAGTAACAGTTTCCACTCTGGCATTACACTCTGTTTTCTCCTATATTGATAGATGTATTTGGAACTCTAAATCAAACACGGTTTGTGCTAGCTTCTTGAAACTTGACACAGTAAAGCAGTTTCACATTCTAACTCTATGTTTTGTTTCTTTTTCATGTAGCCCTAAGCAGTGACTGGCGAGAAACACTTTCATTGAAAGGGGTTGCAAGCTTCCAAAAATTACGAGTCTCCAGAAATCTCAGCAAATATTTTTTCACCCAAACTGCATGATACTTTCAGGTAATGATCAGTACACTAAGCCCACTTGGGTCCCCAAATTTCGTTCTTCTATGTTGAAGCGTTCGTTTCCAGTAACAGTTTGAATTTTGTCGTTTCACTCTGTTTTCTAATATATTGATAGATGTATTTGAAACACTAAATCAAACACGGTTTGTGCTAGCTTCTTGAAACTTGACACAGTAAAGCAGTTTCACATTCTAACTCTATGTTTTGTTTCCTTTTCTTGTAGCCCTAAGCAGAGACTGGCGAGAAACACTTTCATTGAAAGGGGTTGCAAGCTTCTAAAAATTACGAGTCTCCAGAAATCTCAGCAAATATTTTTTCACCCAAACTGGATGATACTTTCAGGTAATGATCAGTACACTTAGCCCACTTGGTTCTCCATATTTCGTTCTTCTATGTTGAAGCGTTCGTTTACAGTAACAGTTTCCACTCTGGCATTACACTCTGTTTTCTCCTATATTGATAGATGTATTTGGAACTCTAAATCAAACATGGTTTGTGCTAGCTTCTTGAAACTTGACACAGTAAAGCAGTTTCACATTCTAACTCTATGTTTTGTTTCTTTTTCATGTAGCTTTAAGCAGTGACTGGCGAGAAACACTTTCATTGAAAGGGGTTGCAAGCTTCCAAAAATTACGAGTCTCCAGAAATCTCAGCAAATATTTTTTCACCCAAACTGGATAATACTTTCAGGTAATGATTAGTACACTAAGCCCACTTGGTTCTCCAAATTTCGTTCTTCTATGTTGAAGCGTTCGTTTCTAGTAACAGTTTGAATGTTGTCGTTTCACTCTGTTTTCTCCTATATTGATAGATGTATTTGGAACTCTAAATCAAACACGGTTTGTGCTAGCTTCTTGAAACTTGACACAGTAAAGCAGTTTCACATTCTAACAATATGTTTTGTTTCCTTTTCATGTAGCCCTAAGCAGTGACTGGCGAGAAACACTTTCATTGAAAGGGGTTGCAAGCTTCTAAAAATTACGAGTCTCCAGAAATCTCAGCAAATATTTTTTCACCCAAACTGGATGATACTTTCAGGTAATGATCAGTACACTAAGCCCACTTGGTTCTCCAAATTTCGTTCTTCTATGTTGAAGCGTTCTTTTCCAGTAACAGTTTCCATTCTGGCATTTCACTCTGTTTTCTCCTATATTGATAGATGTATTTGGAACTCTAAATCAAACACGGTTTGTGCTAGCTTCTTGAAACTTGACACAGTAATGCAGTTTCACATTCTAACAATATGTTTTGTTTCCTTTTCATGTAGCCCTAAGCAGTGACTGGCGAGAAACACTTTCATTGAAAGGGGTTGCAAGCTTCCAAAAATTACGAGTCTCCAGAAATCTCAGCAAATATTTTTTCACCCAAGCTGCATGATACTTTCAGGTAATGATCAGTACACTAAGCCCACTTGGTTCCCCAAATTTCGTTCTTCTATGTTGAAGCGTTCGTTTCCAGTAACAGTTTGAATTTTTGCGTTTCACTCTGTTTTCTCCTATATTGATAGATGTATTTGGAACTCTAAATCAAACACGGTTTGTGCTAGCTTCTTGAAACTTGACACAGTAAAGCAGTTTCACATTCTAACTCTATGTTTTGTTTCCTTTTCATGTAGCCCTAAGCAGTGACTGGCGAGAAACACTTTCATTGAAAGGGGTTGCAAGCTTCCAAAAATTACGAGTCTCCAGAAATCTCAGCAAATATTTTTTCACCCAAACTGGATGATACTTTCAGGTAATGATCAGTACACTAAGCCCTCTTGGTTCCCCAAATTTCGTTCTTCTATGTTGAAGCGTTCGTTTCCAGTAACGGTTTGAATTTTTGCGTTTCACTCTGTTTTCTCCTATATTGATAGATGTATTTGGAACTCTAAATCAAACACGGTTTGTGCTAGCTTCTTGAAACTTGACACAGTAAAGCAGTTTCACATTCTAACTCTATGTTTTGTTTCCTTTTCATGTAGCTTTAAGCAGTGACTGGCGAGAAACACTTTCATTGAAAGGGGTTGCAAGCTTCCAAAAATTACGAGTCTCCAGAAATCTCATCAAATATTTTTTCACCCAAACTGGATGATACTTTCAGGTAATGATCAGTACACTTGGCCCACTTGGTTCTCCATATTTCGTTCTTCTATGTTGAAGCGTTCGTTTACACTAACAGTTTCCACTCTGGCATTTCACTCTGTTTTCTCCTATATTGATAGATGTATTTGGAACTCTAAATCAAACACGGTTTGTGCTAGCTTCTTGAAACTTGACACAGTAAAGCAGTTTCACATTCTAACTCTATGTTTTGTTTCTTTTTCATGTAGCCCTAAGCAGTGACTGGCGAGAAACACTTTCATTGAAAGGTGTTGCAAGCTTCCAAAAATTACGAGTCTCCAGAAATCTCAGCAAATATTTTTTCACCCAAACTGGATGATACTTTCAGGTAATGATCAGTACACTAAGCCCACTTGGTTCCCCAAATTTCGTTCTTCTATGTTGAAGCGTTCGTTTCCAGTAACAGTTTGAATTTTTGCGTTTCACTCTGTTGTCTCCTATATTGATAGATGTATTTGGAACTCTAAATCAAACACGGTTTGTGCTAGCTTCTTGAAACTTGACACAGTAAAGCAGTTTCACATTCTAACTCTATGTTTTGTTTCCTTTTCATGTTACCCTAAGCAGTGACTGGCGAGAAACACTTTCATTGAAAGGGGTTGCAAGCTTCCAAAAATTACGAGTCTCCAGAAATCTCAGCAAATATTTTTTCACCCAAACTGGATGATACTTTCAGGTAATGATCAGTACACTAAGCCCACTTGGGTCCCCAAATTTCGTTCTTCTATGTTGAAGCGTTCGTTTCCAGTAACAGTTTGAATTTTGTCGTTTCACTCTGTTTTCTAATATATTGATAGATGTATTTGGAACACTAAATCAAACACGGTTTGTGCTAGCTTCTTGAAACTTGACACAGTAAAGCAGTTTCACATTCTAACTCTATGTTTTGTTTCCTTTTCATGTAGCTTTAAGCAGTGACTGGCGAGAAACACCTTCATTGAAAGGGGTTGCAAGCTTCCAAAAATCACGAGTCTCCAGAAATCTCAGCAAATATTTTTTCACCCAAACTGGATGATACTTTCAGGTAATGATCACTACACTAAGCCCTCTTGGTTCCCCAAATTTCGTTCTTCTATGTTGAAGCGTTCGGTTCCAGTAACAGTTTGAATTTTGTCGTTTCACTCTGTTTTCTCCTATATTGATAGATGTATTTGGAAGTCTAAATCAAACAAGGTTTGTGCTAGCTTCTTGAAACTTGACACAGTAAAGCAGTTTCACATTCTAACTCTATGTTTTGTTTCCTTTTCATGTAGCTTTAAGCAGTGACTGGCGAGAAACACTTTCATTGAAAGGGGTTGCAAGCTTCTAAAAATTACGAGTCTCCAGAAATCTCAGCAAATATTTTTTCACCCAAACTGGATGATACTTTCACGTAATGATCAGTACACTTGGCCCACTTGGTTCTCCAAATTTCATTCTTCTATGTTGAAGCGTTCGTTTCCAGTAACAGTTTCCATTCTGGCATTTCACTCTGTTTTCTCCTATATTGATAGATGTATTTGAAACTCTAAATCAAACACGGTTTGTGCTAGCTTCTTGAAACTTGACACAGTAATGCAGTTTCAGATTCTAACTCTATGTTTTGTTTCCTTTTCATGTAGCTTTAAGCAGTGACTGGCGAGAAACACTTTCATTGAAAGGGGTTGCAAGCTTCCAAAAATTACGAGTCTCCAGAAATCTCAGCAAATATTTCTTCACCCAAACTGGATGATACTTTCAGGTAATGATCAGTACACTAAGCCCACTCGGTTCTCCAAATTTCATTCTTCTATGTTGAAGCGTTCGTTTCCAGTAACAGTTTGAATTTTTGCGTTTCACTCTGTTGTCTCCTATATTGATAGATGTATTTGGAACTCTAAATCAAACACGGTTTGTGCTAGCTTCTTGAAACTTGACACAGTAAAGCAGTTTCACATTCTAACTCTATGTTTTGTTTCCTTTTCATGTAGCCTTAAGCAGTGACTGGCGAGAAACACTTTCATTGAAAGGGGTTGCAAGCTTCCAAAAATTACGAGTCTCCAGAAATCTCAGCAAATATTTTTTCACCCAAACTAGATGATACTTTCAGGTAATGATCAGTACACTAAGCCCTCTTGGTTCACCAAATTTCGTTCTTCTATGTTGAAGCGTTCGTTTCCAGTAACAGTTTCAATTTTGTCGTTTCACTCTGTTTTCTCCTATATTGGTAGATGTATTTGGAACTCTAAATCAAACAAGGTTTGTGCTAGCTTCTTGAAACTTGACACAGTAAAGCAGTTTCACATTCTAACTCTATGTTTTGTTTCCTTTTCATGTAGCTTTAAGCAGTGACTGGCGAGAAACACTTTCATTGAAAGGGGTTGCAAGCTTCTAAAAATTACGAGTCTCCAGAAATCTCAGCAAATATTTTTTCACCCAAACTGGATGATACTTTCACGTAATGATCAGTACACTTGGCCCACTTGGTTCTCCAAATTTCGTTCTTCTATGTTGAAGCGTTCGTTTCCAGTAACAGTTTCCATTCTGGCATTTCACTCTGTTTTCTCCTATATTGATAGATGTATTTGGAACTCTAAATCAAACACGGTTTGTGCTAGCTTCTTAAAACTTGACACAGTAATGCAGTTTCAGATTCTAACTCTATGTTTTGTTTCCTTTTCATGTAGCTTTAAGCAGTGACTGGCGAGAAACACTTTCATTGAAAGGGGTTGCAAGCTTCCAAAAATTACGAGTCTCCAGAAATCTCAGCAAATATTTTTTCACCCAAACTGGATGATACTTTCAGGTAATGATCAGTACACTAAGCCCACTCGGTTCTCCAAATTTCATTCTTCTATGTTGAAGCGTTCGTTTCCAGTAACAGTTTCCATTCTGGCATTTCACTCTGTTTTCTCCTATATTGATAGATGTATTTGGAACTCTAAATCAAACACGGTTTGTGCTAGCTTCTTGAAACTTGACACAGTAATGCAGTTTCACATTCTAACTCTATGTTTTGTTTCCTTTTCTTGTAGCCCTAAGCAGAGACTGGCGAGAAACACTTTCATTGAAAGGGGTTGCAAGCATCTAAAAATTACGAGTCTCCAGAAATCTCAGCAAATATTTTTTCACACATTCTGGATGATACTTTCAGGTAATGATCAGTACACTTGGCCCACTTGGTCCTCCATATTTCGTTCTTCTATGTTGAAGCGTTCGTTTACACTAACAGTTTCCACTCTGGCATTTCACTCTGTTTTCTCCTATATTGATAGATGTATTTGGAACTCTAAATCAAACACGGTTTGTGCTAGCTTCTTGAAACTTGACACAGTAAAGCAGTTTCACATTCTAACTCTATGTTTTGTTTCCTTTTCATGTAGCCATCAGCAGTGACTGGCGAGAAACACTTTCATTGAAAGGGGTTGCAAGCTTCCAAAAATTACGAGTCTCCAGAAATCTCAGCAAATATTTTTTCACCCAAACTGGATGATACTTTCAGGTAATGATCAGTACACTTGGCCCACTTGGTTCTCCATATTTCGTTCTTCTATGTTGAAGCGTTCGTTTCCAGTAACAGTTTCCATTCTGGCATTTCACTCTGTTTTCTCCTATATTGATAGATGTATGTGGAACTCTAAATCAAACACGGTTTGTGCTAGCTTCTTGAAACTTGACACAGTAAAGCAGTTTCACATTCTAACTCTAAGTTTTGTTTCTTTTTCATGTAGCCCTAAGCAGTGACTGGCGAGAAACACTTTCATTGAAAGGGGTTGCAAGCTTCCAAAAATTACGAGTCTCCAGAAATCTCAGCAAATATTTTTTCACCCAAACTGCATGATACTTTCAGGTAATGATCAGTACACTAAGCCCACTTGGTTCCCCAAATTTCGTTCTTCTATGTTGAAGCGTTCGTTTCCAGTAACAGTTTGAATTTTTGCGTTTCACTCTGTTTTCTCCTATATTGATAGATGTATTTGGAACTCTAAATCAAACACGGTTTGTGCTAGCTTCTTGAAACTTGACACAGTAAAGCAGTTTCACATTGTAACTCTATGTTTTGTTTCCTTTTCATGTAGCCCTAAGCAGTGACTGCCGAGAAACACTTTCATTGAAAGGGGTTGCAAGCTTCCAAAAATTACGAGTCTTCAGAAATCTCAGCAAATATTTTTTCACCCAAACTAGATGATACTTTCAGGTAATGATCAGTACACTAAGCCCTCTTGGTTCCCCAAATTTCGTTCTTCTATGTTGAAGCGTTCGTTTACACTAACAGTTTCCACTCTGGCATTTCACTCTGTTTTCTCCTATATTGATAGATGTATTTGGAACTCTAAATCAAACACGGTTTGTGCTAGCTTCTTGAAACTTGACACAGTAAAGCAGTTTCACATTCTAACTCTATGTTTTGTTTCCTTTTCATGTAGCTTTAAGCAGTGACTGGCGAGAAACACTTCCATTGAAAGGGGTTGCAAGCTTCCAAAAATTACGAGTCTCCAGAAATCTCAGCAAATATTTTTTCACCCAAACTGGATGATACTTTCAGGTAATGATCAGTACACTAAGCCCACTTGGTTCTCCAAATTTCATTCTTCTATGTTGAAGCGTTCGTTTCCAGTAACAGTTTCCATTCTGGCATTTCACTCTGTTTTCTCCTATATTGATAGATGTATTTGGAACTCTAAATCAAACACGGTTTGTGCTAGCTTCTTGAAACTTGACACAGTAAAGCAGTTTCACATTCTAACTCTATGTTTTGTTTCCTTTTCATGTAGCCCTAAGCAGTGACTGGCGAGAAACACTTTCATTGAAAGGGGTTGCAAGCTTCCAAAAATTACGAGTCTTCAGAAATCTCAGCAAATATTTTTTCACCCAAACTGGATGATACTTTCGGGTAATGATCAGTACACTAAGCCCACTTGGTTCCCCAAATTTCGTTCTTCTATGTTGAAGCGTTCGTTTCCAGTAACAGTTTGAATTTTGTCGTTTCACTCTGTTTTCTCCTATATTGATAGATGTATTTGGAACTCTAAATCAAACACGGTTTGTGCTAGCTTCTTGAAACTTGACACAGTAATGCAGTTTCAGATTCTAACTCTATGTTTTGTTTCCTTTTCATGTAGCTTTAAGCAGTGACTGGCGAGAAACACTTTCATTGAAAGGGGTTGCAAGCTTCTAAAAATTACGAGTCTCCAGAAATCTCAGCAAATATTTTTTCACCCAAACTGGATGATACTTTCACGTAATGATCAGTACACTTGGCCCACTTTGTTCTCCAAATTTCGTTCTTCTATGTTGAAGCGTTCGTTTCCAGTAACAGTTTCCATTCTGGCATTTCACTCTGTTTTCTCCTATATTGATAGATGTATTTGGAACTCTAAATCAAACACGGTTTGTGCTAGCTTCTTGAAACTTGACACAGTAAAGCAGTTTCACATTCTAACTCTATGTTTTGTTTCCTTTTCTTGTAGCCTTAAGCAGAGACTGGCGAGAAACACTTTCATTGAAAGGGGTTGCAATCTTCTAAAAATTACGAGTCTCCAGAAATCTCAGCAAATATTTTTTCACCCAAACTGGATGATACTTTCAGGTAATGATCAGTACACTTGGCCCACTTGGTTCTCCATATTTCGTTCTTCTATGTTGAAGCGTTCGTTTCCAGTAACAGTTTGAATTTTTGCGTTTCACTCTGTTTTCTCCTATATTGATAGATGTATTTGGAACTCTAAATCAAACACGGTTTGTGCTAGCTTCTTGAAACTTCACACAGTAAAGCAGTTTCACATTGTAACTCTATGTTTTGTTTCCTTTTCATGTAGCTTTAAGCAGTGACTGGCGAGAAACACTTTCATTGAAAGGGGTTGCAAGCTTCTAAAAATTACGAGTCTCCAGAAATCTCAGCAAATATTTTTTCACCCAAACTGGATGATACTTTCACGTAATGATCAGTACACTTGGCCCACCTTGTTCTCCAAATTTCTTTCTTCTATGTTGAAGCGTTCGTTTCCAGTAACAGTTTCCATTCTGGCATTTCACTCTGTTTTCTCCTATATTGATAGATGTATTTGGAACTCTAAATCAAACACGGTTTGTGCTAGCTTCTTGAAACTTGACACAGTAAAGCAGTTTCACATTCTAACTCTATGTTTTGTTTCCTTTTCATGTAGCCCTAAGCAGTGACTGGCGAGAAACACTTTCATTGAAAGGGGTTGCAAGCTTCCAAAAATTACGAGTCTCCAGAAATCTCAGCAAATATTTTTTCACCCAAACTAGATGATACTTTCAGGTAATGATCAGTACACTAAGCCCTCTTGGTTCCCCAAATTTCGTTCTTCTATGTTGAAGCGTTCGTTTCCAGTAACAGTTTGAAT
This sequence comes from Spermophilus citellus, assembly GCF_964194105.1. Taxonomy (NCBI): domain Eukaryota; kingdom Metazoa; phylum Chordata; class Mammalia; order Rodentia; family Sciuridae; genus Spermophilus; species Spermophilus citellus. The sequence goes on along the minus strand of NC_138185.1, from coordinate 81,999,529 downwards.
TTTGTCGTTTCACTCTGTTTTCTCCTATATTGATAGATGTATTTGGAACTCTAAATCAAACACGGTTTGTGCTAGCTTCTTGAAACTTCACACAGTAAAGCAGTTTCACATTGTAACTCTATGTTTTGTTTCCTTTTCATGTAGCTTTAAGCAGTGACTGGCGAGAAACACTTTCATTGAAAGGGGTTGCAAGCTTCCAAAAATTACGAGTCTCCAGAAATCTCAGCAAATATTTTTTCACCCAAACTGGATGATACTTTCAGGTAATGATCAGTACACTAAGCCCACTTGGTTCTCCAAATTTCATTCTTCTATGTTGAAGCGTTCGTTTCCAGTAACAGTTTCCATTCTGGCATTTCACTCTGTTTTCTCCTATATTGATAGATGTATTTGGAACTCTAAATCAAACACGGTTTGTGCTAGCTTCTTGAAACTTGACACAGTAAAGCAGTTTCACATTCTAACTCTATGTTTTGTTTCCTTTTCATGTAGCCCTAAGCAGTGACTGGCGAGAAACACTTTCATTGAAAGGGGTTGCAAGCTTCCAAAAATTACGAGTCTCCAGAAATCTCAGCAAATATTTTTTCACCCAAACTGCATGATACTTTCAGGTAATGATCAGTACACTAAGCCCACTCGGTTCTCCAAATTTCATTCTTCTATGTTGAAGCGTTCGTTTCCAGTAACAGTTTCCATTCTGGCATTTCACTCTGTTTTCTCCTATATTGATAGATGTATTTGGAACTCTAAATCAAACACGGTTTGTGCTAGCTTCTTGAAACTTGACACAGTAAAGCAGTTTCACATTCTAACTCAATGTTTTGTTTCCTTTTCTTGTAGCCCTAAGCAGAGACTGGCGAGAAACACTTTCATTGAAAGGGGTTGCAAGCTTCTAAAAATTACGAGTCTCCAGAAATCTCAGCAAATATTTTTTCACCCAAACTGGATGATACTTTCAGGTAATGATCAGTACACCTGGCCCACTTGGTTCTCCATATTTCGTTCTTCTATGTTGAAGCGTTCGTTTACACTAACAGTTTCCACTCTGGCATTTCACTCTGTTTTCTCCTATATTGATAGATGTATATGGAACTCTAAATCAAACACGGTTTGTGCTAGCTTCTTGAAACTTGACACAGTAAAGCAGTTTCACATTCTAACTCTATGTTTTGTTTCTTTTTCATGTAGCCCTAAGCAGTGACTGGCGAGAAACACTTTCATTGAAAGGGGTTGCAAGCTTCCAAAAATTACGAGTCTCCAGAAATCTCAGCAAATATTTTTTCACCCAAACTGCATGATACTTTCAGGTAATGATCAGTACACTAAGCCCACTTGGTTCCCCAAATTTCGTTCTTCTATGTTGAAGCGTTCGTTTCCAGTAACAGTTTGAATTTTTGCGTTTCACTCTGTTTTCTCCTATATTGATAGATGTATTTGGAACTCTAAATCAAACACGGTTTGTGCTAGCTTCTTGAAACTTGACACAGTAAAGCAGTTTCACATTCTAACTCTATGTTTTGTTTCCTTTTCATGTAGCCCTAAGCAGTGACTGGCGAGAAACACTTTCATTGAAAGGGGTTGCAAGCTTCCAAAAATTACGAGTCTCCAGAAATCTCAGCAAATATTTTTTCACCCAAACTGGATGATACTTTCAGGTAATGATCAGTACACTAAGCCCTCTTGGTTCCCCAAATTTCGTTCTTCTATGTTGAAGCGTTCGTTTCCAGTAACGGTTTGAATTTTGTCGTTTCACTCCGTTTTCTCCTATATCGATAGATGTATTTGGAACTCTAAATCAAACACGGTTTGTGCTAGCTTCTTGAAACTTGACACAGTAAAGCAGTTTCACATTCTAACTCTATGTTTTGTTTCCTTTTCATGTAGCTTTAAGCAGTGACTTGCGAGAAACACTTTCATTGAAAGGGGTTGCAAGTTTCCAAAAATTACGAGTCTCCAGAAATCTCAGCAAATATTTTTTCACCCAAACTGGATGATACTTTCAGGTAATGATCAGTACACTAAGCCCACTTGGTTCTCCAAATTTCATTCTTCTATGTTGAAGCGTTCGTTTCCAGTAACAGTTTCCATTCTGGCATTTCACTCTGTTTTCTCCTATATTGATAGATGTATTTGGAACTCTAAATCAAACACGGTTTGTGCTAGCTTCTTGAAACTTGACACAGTAAAGCAGTTTCACATTCTAACTCTATGTTTTGTTTCCTTTTCATGTAGCCCTAAGCAGTGACTGGCGAGAAACACTTTCATTGAAAGGGGTTGCAAGCTTCCAAAAATTACGAGTCTACAGAAATCTCAGCAAATATTTTTTCACCCAAACTGCATGATACTTTCAGGTAATGATCAGTACACTAAGCCCACTTGGTTCCCCAAATTTCGTTCTTCTATGTTGAAGCGTTCGTTTCCAGTAACAGTTTGAATTTTGTCGTTTCACTCTGTTTTCTCCTATATTGATAGATGTATTTGGAACACTAAATCAAACACGGTTTGTGCTAGCTTCTTGAAACTTGACACAATAAAGCAGTTTCACATTGTAACTCTATGTTTTGTTTCCTTTTCATGTAGCTTTAAGCAGTGACTGGTGAGAAACACTTTCATTGAAAGGGGTTGCAAGCTTCTAAAAATTACGAGTCTCCAGAAATCTCAGCAAATACTTTTTCACCCAAACTGGATGATACTTTCAGGTAATGATCAGTACACTAAGCCCACTCGGTTCTCCAAATTTCATTCTTCTATGTTGAAGCGTTCGTTTCCAGTAACAGTTTCCATTCTGGCATTTCACTCTGTTTTCTCCTATATTGATAGATGTATTTGGAACTCTAAATCAAACACGGTTTGTGCTAGCTTCTTGAAACTTGACACAGTAAAGCAGTTTCACATTCTAACTCTATGTTTTGTTTCCTTTTCTTGTAGCCCTAAGCAGAGACTGGCGAGAAACACTTTCATTGAAAGGGGTTGCAAGCTTCTAAAAATTACGAGTCTCCAGAAATCTCAGCAAATATTTTTTCACCCAAACTGGATGATACTTTCAGGTAATGATCAGTACACTTGGCCCACTTGGTTCTCCATATTTCGTTCTTCTATGTTGAAGCGTTCGTTTACACTAACAGTTTCCACTCTGGTATTTCACTCTGTTTTCTCCTATATTGATAGATGTATTTGGAACTCTAAATCAAACACGGTTTGTGCTAGCTTCTTGAAACTTGACACAGTAAAGCAGTTTCACATTCTAACTCTAAGTTTTGTTTCTTTTTCATGTAGCCCTAAGCAGTGACTGGCGAGAAACACTTTCATTGAAAGGGATTGCAAGCTTCCAAAAATTACGAGTCTCCAGAAATCTCAGCAAATATTTTTTCACCCAAACTGCATGATACTTTCAGGTAATGATCAGTACACTAAGCCCACTTGGTTCCCCAAATTTCGTTCTTCTATGTTGAAGCGTTCGTTTCCAGTAACAGTTTGAATTTTTGCGTTTCACTCTGTTTTCTCCTATATTGATAGATGTATTTGGAACTCTAAATCAAACACGGTTTGTGCTAGCTTCTTGAAACTTGACACAGTAAAGCAGTTTCACATTGTAACTCTATGTTTTGTTTCCTTTTCATGTAGCCCTAAGCAGTGACTGCCGAGAAACACTTTCATTGAAAGGGGTTGCAAGCTTCCAAAAATTACGAGTCTTCAGAAATCTCAGCAAATATTTTTTCACCCAAACTAGATGATACTTTCAGGTAATGATCAGTACACTAAGCCCTCTTGGTTCCCCAAATTTCGTTCTTCTATGTTGAAGCGTTCGTTTACACTAACAGTTTCCACTCTGGCATTTCACTCTGTTTTCTCCTATATTGATAGATGTATTTGGAACTCTAAATCAAACACGGTTTGTGCTAGCTTCTTGAAACTTGACACAGTAAAGCAGTTTCACATTCTAACTCTATGTTTTGTTTCCTTTTCATGTAGCTTTAAGCAGTGACTGGCGAGAAACACTTTCATTGAAAGGGGTTGCAAGCTTCCAAAAATTACGAGTCTCCAGAAATCTCATCAAATATTTTTTCACCCAAACTGGATGATACTTTCAGGTAATGATCAGTACACTAAGCCCACTTGGTTCTCCAAATTTCATTCTTCTATGTTGAAGCGTTCGTTTCCAGTAACAGTTTCCATTCTGGCATTTCACTCTGTTTTCTCCTATATTGATAGATGTATTTGGAACTCTAAATCAAACACGGTTTGTGCTAGCTTCTTGAAACTTGACACAGTAAAGCAGTTTCACATTCTAACTCTATGTTTTGTTTCCTTTTCATGTAGCCCTAAGCAGTGACTGGCGAGAAACACTTTCATTGAAAGGGGTTGCAAGCTTCCAAAAATTACGAGTCTTCAGAAATCTCAGCAAATATTTTTTCACCCAAACTGGATGATACTTTCGGGTAATGATCAGTACACTAAGCCCACTTGGTTCCCCAAATTTCGTTCTTCTATGTTGAAGCGTTCGTTTCCAGTAACAGTTTGAATTTTGTCGTTTCACTCTGTTTTCTCCTATATTGATAGATGTATTTGGAACTCTAAATCAAACACGGTTTGTGCTAGCTTCTTGAAACTTGACACAGTAATGCAGTTTCAGATTCTAACTCTATGTTTTGTTTCCTTTTCATGTAGCTTTAAGCAGTGACTGGCGAGAAACACTTTCATTGAAAGGGGTTGCAAGCTTCTAAAAATTACGAGTCTCCAGAAATCTCAGCAAATATTTTTTCACCCAAACTGGATGATACTTTCACGTAATGATCAGTACACTTGGCCCACTTTGTTCTCCAAATTTCGTTCTTCTATGTTGAAGCGTTCGTTTCCAGTAACAGTTTCCATTCTGGCATTTCACTCTGTTTTCTCCTATATTGATAGATGTATTTGGAACTCTAAATCAAACACGGTTTGTGCTAGCTTCTTGAAACTTGACACAGTAAAGCAGTTTCACATTCTAACTCTATGTTTTGTTTCCTTTTCTTGTAGCCTTAAGCAGAGACTGGCGAGAAACACTTTCATTGAAAGGGGTTGCAATCTTCTAAAAATTACGAGTCTCCAGAAATCTCAGCAAATATTTTTTCACCCAAACTGGATGATACTTTCAGGTAATGATCAGTACACTTGGCCCACTTGGTTCTCCATATTTCGTTCTTCTATGTTGAAGCGTTCGTTTCCAGTAACAGTTTGAATTTTTGCGTTTCACTCTGTTTTCTCCTATATTGATAGATGTATTTGGAACTCTAAATCAAACACGGTTTGTGCTAGCTTCTTGAAACTTCACACAGTAAAGCAGTTTCACATTGTAACTCTATGTTTTGTTTCCTTTTCATGTAGCTTTAAGCAGTGACTGGCGAGAAACACTTTCATTGAAAGGGGTTGCAAGCTTCTAAAAATTACGAGTCTCCAGAAATCTCAGCAAATATTTTTTCACCCAAACTGGATGATACTTTCACGTAATGATCAGTACACTTGGCCCACCTTGTTCTCCAAATTTCTTTCTTCTATGTTGAAGCGTTCGTTTCCAGTAACAGTTTCCATTCTGGCATTTCACTCTGTTTTCTCCTATATTGATAGATGTATTTGGAACTCTAAATCAAACACGGTTTGTGCTAGCTTCTTGAAACTTGACACAGTAAAGCAGTTTCACATTCTAACTCTATGTTTTGTTTCCTTTTCATGTAGCCCTAAGCAGTGACTGGCGAGAAACACTTTCATTGAAAGGGGTTGCAAGCTTCCAAAAATTACGAGTCTCCAGAAATCTCAGCAAATATTTTTTCACCCAAACTAGATGATACTTTCAGGTAATGATCAGTACACTAAGCCCTCTTGGTTCCCCAAATTTCGTTCTTCTATGTTGAAGCGTTCGTTTCCAGTAACAGTTTGAATTTTGTCGTTTCACTCTGTTTTCTCCTATATTGATAGATGTATTTGGAACTCTAAATCAAACACGGTTTGTGCTAGCTTCTTGAAACTTCACACAGTAAAGCAGTTTCACATTGTAACTCTATGTTTTGTTTCCTTTTCATGTAGCTTTAAGCAGTGACTGGCGAGAAACACTTTCATTGAAAGGGGTTGCAAGCTTCCAAAAATTACGAGTCTCCAGAAATCTCAGCAAATATTTTTTCACCCAAACTGGATGATACTTTCAGGTAATGATCAGTACACTAAGCCCACTTGGTTCTCCAAATTTCATTCTTCTATGTTGAAGCGTTCGTTTCCAGTAACAGTTTCCATTCTGGCATTTCACTCTGTTTTCTCCTATATTGATAGATGTATTTGGAACTCTAAATCAAACACGGTTTGTGCTAGCTTCTTGAAACTTGACACAGTAAAGCAGTTTCACATTCTAACTCTATGTTTTGTTTCCTTTTCATGTAGCCCTAAGCAGTGACTGGCGAGAAACACTTTCATTGAAAGGGGTTGCAAGCTTCCAAAAATTACGAGTCTCCAGAAATCTCAGCAAATATTTTTTCACCCAAACTGCATGATACTTTCAGGTAATGATCAGTACACTAAGCCCACTCGGTTCTCCAAATTTCATTCTTCTATGTTGAAGCGTTCGTTTCCAGTAACAGTTTCCATTCTGGCATTTCACTCTGTTTTCTCCTATATTGATAGATGTATTTGGAACTCTAAATCAAACACGGTTTGTGCTAGCTTCTTGAAACTTGACACAGTAAAGCAGTTTCACATTCTAACTCTATGTTTTGTTTCCTTTTCTTGTAGCCCTAAGCAGAGACTGGCGAGAAACACTTTCATTGAAAGGGGTTGCAAGCTTCTAAAAATTACGAGTCTCCAGAAATCTCAGCAAATATTTTTTCACCCAAACTGGATGATACTTTCAGGTAATGATCAGTACACCTGGCCCACTTGGTTCTCCATATTTCGTTCTTCTATGTTGAAGCGTTCGTTTACACTAACAGTTTCCACTCTGGCATTTCACTCTGTTTTCTCCTATATTGATAGATGTATATGGAACTCTAAATCAAACACGGTTTGTGCTAGCTTCTTGAAACTTGACACAGTAAAGCAGTTTCACATTCTAACTCTATGTTTTGTTTCTTTTTCATGTAGCCCTAAGCAGTGACTGGCGAGAAACACTTTCATTGAAAGGGGTTGCAAGCTTCCAAAAATTACGAGTCTCCAGAAATCTCAGCAAATATTTTTTCACCCAAACTGCATGATACTTTCAGGTAATGATCAGTACACTAAGCCCACTTGGTTCCCCAAATTTCGTTCTTCTATGTTGAAGCGTTCGTTTCCAGTAACAGTTTGAATTTTTGCGTTTCACTCTGTTTTCTCCTATATTGATAGATGTATTTGGAACTCTAAATCAAACACGGTTTGTGCTAGCTTCTTGAAACTTGACACAGTAAAGCAGTTTCACATTCTAACTCTATGTTTTGTTTCCTTTTCATGTAGCCCTAAGCAGTGACTGGCGAGAAACACTTTCATTGAAAGGGGTTGCAAGCTTCCAAAAATTACGAGTCTCCAGAAATCTCAGCAAATATTTTTTCACCCAAACTGGATGATACTTTCAGGTAATGATCAGTACACTAAGCCCTCTTGGTTCCCCAAATTTCGTTCTTCTATGTTGAAGCGTTCGTTTCCAGTAACGGTTTGAATTTTGTCGTTTCACTCCGTTTTCTCCTATATCGATAGATGTATTTGGAACTCTAAATCAAACACGGTTTGTGCTAGCTTCTTGAAACTTGACACAGTAAAGCAGTTTCACATTCTAACTCTATGTTTTGTTTCCTTTTCATGTAGCTTTAAGCAGTGACTTGCGAGAAACACTTTCATTGAAAGGGGTTGCAAGTTTCCAAAAATTACGAGTCTCCAGAAATCTCAGCAAATATTTTTTCACCCAAACTGGATGATACTTTCAGGTAATGATCAGTACACTAAGCCCACTTGGTTCTCCAAATTTCATTCTTCTATGTTGAAGCGTTCGTTTCCAGTAACAGTTTCCATTCTGGCATTTCACTCTGTTTTCTCCTATATTGATAGATGTATTTGGAACTCTAAATCAAACACGGTTTGTGCTAGCTTCTTGAAACTTGACACAGTAAAGCAGTTTCACATTCTAACTCTATGTTTTGTTTCCTTTTCATGTAGCCCTAAGCAGTGACTGGCGAGAAACACTTTCATTGAAAGGGGTTGCAAGCTTCCAAAAATTACGAGTCTACAGAAATCTCAGCAAATATTTTTTCACCCAAACTGCATGATACTTTCAGGTAATGATCAGTACACTAAGCCCACTTGGTTCCCCAAATTTCGTTCTTCTATGTTGAAGCGTTCGTTTCCAGTAACAGTTTGAATTTTGTCGTTTCACTCTGTTTTCTCCTATATTGATAGATGTATTTGGAACACTAAATCAAACACGGTTTGTGCTAGCTTCTTGAAACTTGACACAATAAAGCAGTTTCACATTGTAACTCTATGTTTTGTTTCCTTTTCATGTAGCTTTAAGCAGTGACTGGTGAGAAACACTTTCATTGAAAGGGGTTGCAAGCTTCTAAAAATTACGAGTCTCCAGAAATCTCAGCAAATACTTTTTCACCCAAACTGGATGATACTTTCAGGTAATGATCAGTACACTAAGCCCACTCGGTTCTCCAAATTTCATTCTTCTATGTTGAAGCGTTCGTTTCCAGTAACAGTTTCCATTCTGGCATTTCACTCTGTTTTCTCCTATATTGATAGAGGTATTTGGAACTCTAAATCAAACACGGTTTGTGCTAGCTTCTTGAAACTTGACACAGTAAAGCAGTTTCACATTCTAACTCTATGTTTTGTTTCCTTTTCTTGTAGCCCTAAGCAGAGACTGGCGAGAAACACTTTCATTGAAAGGGGTTGCAAGCTTCTAAAAATTACGAGTCTCCAGAAATCTCAGCAAATATTTTTTCACCCAAACTGGATGATACTTTCAGGTAATGATCAGTACACTTGGCCCACTTGGTTCTCCATATTTCGTTCTTCTATGTTGAAGCGTTCGTTTACACTAACAGTTTCCACTCTGGTATTTCACTCTGTTTTCTCCTATATTGATAGATGTATTTGGAACTCTAAATCAAACACGGTTTGTGCTAGCTTCTTGAAACTTGACACAGTAAAGCAGTTTCACATTCTAACTCTAAGTTTTGTTTCTTTTTCATGTAGCCCTAAGCAGTGACTGGCGAGAAACACTTTCATTGAAAGGGATTGCAAGCTTCCAAAAATTACGAGTCTCCAGAAATCTCAGCAAATATTTTTTCACCCAAACTGCATGATACTTTCAGGTAATGATCAGTACACTAAGCCCACTTGGTTCCCCAAATTTCGTTCTTCTATGTTGAAGCGTTCGTTTCCAGTAACAGTTTGAATTTTTGCGTTTCACTCTGTTTTCTCCTATATTGATAGATGTATTTGGAACTCTAAATCAAACACGGTTTGTGCTAGCTTCTTGAAACTTGACACAGTAAAGCAGTTTCACATTGTAACTCTATGTTTTGTTTCCTTTTCATGTAGCCCTAAGCAGTGACTGCCGAGAAACACTTTCATTGAAAGGGGTTGCAAGCTTCCAAAAATTACGAGTCTTCAGAAATCTCAGCAAATATTTTTTCACCCAAACTAGATGATACTTTCAGGTAATGATCAGTACACTAAGCCCTCTTGGTTCCCCAAATTTCGTTCTTCTATGTTGAAGCGTTCGTTTACACTAACAGTTTCCACTCTGGCATTTCACTCTGTTTTCTCCTATATTGATAGATGTATTTGGAACTCTAAATCAAACACGGTTTGTGCTAGCTTCTTGAAACTTGACACAGTAAAGCAGTTTCACATTCTAACTCTATGTTTTGTTTCCTTTTCATGTAGCTTTAAGCAGTGACTGGCGAGAAACACTTTCATTGAAAGGGGTTGCAAGCTTCCAAAAATTACGAGTCTCCAGAAATCTCATCAAATATTTTTTCACCCAAACTGGATGATACTTTCAGGTAATGATCAGTACACTAAGCCCACTTGGTTCTCCAAATTTCATTCTTCTATGTTGAAGCGTTCGTTTCCAGTAACAGTTTCCATTCTGGCATTTCACTCTGTTTTCTCCTATATTGATAGATGTATTTGGAACTCTAAATCAAACACGGTTTGTGCTAGCTTCTTGAAACTTGACACAGTAAAGCAGTTTCACATTCTAACTCTATGTTTTGTTTCCTTTTCATGTAGCCCTAAGCAGTGACTGGCGAGAAACACTTTCATTGAAAGGGGTTGCAAGCTTCCAAAAATTACGAGTCTTCAGAAATCTCAGCAAATATTTTTTCACCCAAACTGGATGATACTTTCGGGTAATGATCAGTACACTAAGCCCACTTGGTTCCCCAAATTTCGTTCTTCTATGTTGAAGCGTTCGTTTCCAGTAACAGTTTGAATTTTGTCGTTTCACTCTGTTTTCTCCTATATTGATAGATGTATTTGGAACTCTAAATCAAACACGGTTTGTGCTAGCTTCTTGAAACTTGACACAGTAAAGCAGTTTCACATTGTAACTCTATGTTTTGTTTCCTTTTCATGTAGCTTTAAGCAGTGACTGGCGAGAAACACTTTCATTGAAAGGGGTTGCAAGCTTCTAAAAATTACGAGTCTCCAGAAATCTCAGCAAATATTTTTTCACCCAAACTGGATGATACGTTCACGTAATGATCAGTACACTTGGCCCACTTGGTTCTCCAAATTTCATTCTTCTATGTTGAAGCGTTCGTTTCCAGTAACAGTTTCCATTCTGGCATTTCACTCTGTTTTCTCCTATATTGATAGATGTATTTGGAACTCTAAATCAAACACGGTTTGTGCTAGCTTCTTGAAACTTGACACAGTAAAGCAGTTTCACATTCTAACTCTATGTTTTGTTTCCTTTTCTTGTAGCCCTAAGCAGAGACTGGCGAGAAACACTTTCATTGAAAGGGGTTGCAAGCTTCTAAAAATTACGAGTCTCCAGAAATCTCAGCAAATATTTTTTCACCCAAACTGGATGATACTTTCAGGTAATGATCAGTACACTTGGCCCACTTGGTTCTCCATATTTCGTTCTTCTATGTTGAAGCGTTCGTTTACACTAACAGTTTCCACTCTGGTATTTCACTCTGTTTTCTCCTATATTGATAGATGTATTTGGAACTCTAAATCAAACACGGTTTGTGCTAGCTTCTTGAAACTTGACACAGTAAAGCAGTTTCACATTCTAACTCTAAGTTTTGTTTCTTTTTCATGTAGCCCTAAGCAGTGACTGGCGAGAAACACTTTCATTGAAAGGGATTGCAAGCTTCCAAAAATTACGAGTCTCCAGAAATCTCAGCAAATATTTTTTCACCCAAACTGCATGATACTTTCAGGTAATGATCAGTACACTAAGCCCACTTGGTTCCCCAAATTTCGTTCTTCTATGTTGAAGCGTTCGTTTCCAGTAACAGTTTGAATTTTTGCGTTTCACTCTGTTTTCTCCTATATTGATAGATGTATTTGGAACTCTAAATCAAACACGGTTTGTGCTAGCTTCTTGAAACTTGACACAGTAAAGCAGTTTCACATTGTAACTCTATGTTTTGTTTCCTTTTCATGTAGCCCTAAGCAGTGACTGCCGAGAAACACTTTCATTGAAAGGGGTTGCAAGCTTCCAAAAATTACGAGTCTTCAGAAATCTCAGCAAATATTTTTTCACCCAAACTAGATGATACTTTCAGGTAATGATCAGTACACTAAGCCCTCTTGGTTCCCCAAATTTTGTTCTTCTATGTTGAAGCGTTCGTTTACACTAACAGTTTCCACTCTGGCATTTCACTCTGTTTTCTCCTATATTGATAGATGTATTTGGAACTCTAAATCAAACACGGTTTGTGCTAGCTTCTTGAAACTTGACACAGTAAAGCAGTTTCACATTCTAACTCTATGTTTTGTTTCCTTTTCATGTAGCTTTAAGCAGTGACTGGCGAGAAACACTTTCATTGAAAGGGGTTGCAAGCTTCCAAAAATTACGAGTCTCCAGAAATCTCATCAAATATTTTTTCACCCAAACTGGATGATACTTTCAGGTAATGATCAGTACACTAAGCCCACTTGGTTCTCCAAATTTCATTCTTCTATGTTGAAGCGTTCGTTTCCAGTAACAGTTTCCATTCAGGCATTTCACTCTGTTTTCTCCTATATTGATAGATGTATTTGGAACTCTAAATCAAACACGGTTTGTGCTAGCTTCTTGAAACTTGACACAGTAAAGCAGTTTCACATTCTAACTCTATGTTTTGTTTCCTTTTCATGTAGCCCTAAGCAGTGACTGGCGAGAAACACTTTCATTGAAAGGGGTTGCAAGCTTCCAAAAATTACGAGTCTTCAGAAATCTCAGCAAATATTTTTTCACCCAAACTGGATGATACTTTCGGGTAATGATCAGTACACTAAGCCCACTTGGTTCCCCAAATTTCGTTCTTCTATGTTGAAGCGTTCGTTTCCAGTAACAGTTTGAATTTTGTCGTTTCACTCTGTTTTCTCCTATATTGATAGATGTATTTGGAACTCTAAATCAAACACGGTTTGTGCTAGCTTCTTGAAACTTGACACAGTAAAGCAGTTTCACATTGTAACTCTATGTTTTGTTTCCTTTTCATGTAGCTTTAAGCAGTGACTGGCGAGAAACACTTTCATTGAAAGGGGTTGCAAGCTTCTAAAAATTACGAGTCTCCAGAAATCTCAGCAAATATTTTTTCACCCAAACTGGATGATACGTTCACGTAATGATCAGTACACTTGGCCCACTTGGTTCTCCAAATTTCATTCTTCTATGTTGAAGCGTTCGTTTCCAGTAACAGTTTCCATTCTGGCATTTCACTCTGTTTTCTCCTATATTGATAGATGTATTTGGAACTCTAAATCAAACACGGTTTGTGCTAGCTTCTTGAAACTTGACACAGTAAAGCAGTTTCACATTCTAACTCTATGTTTTGTTTCCTTTTCTTGTAGCCCTAAGCAGAGACTGGCGAGAAACACTTTCATTGAAAGGGGTTGCAAGCTTCTAAAAATTACGAGTCTCCAGAAATCTCAGCAAATATTTTTTCACCCAAACTGGATGATACTTTCAGGTAATGATCAGTACACTTGGCCCACTTGGTTCTCCATATTTCGTTCTTCTATGTTGAAGCGTTCGTTTACACTAACAGTTTCCACTCTGGCATTTCACTCTGTTTTCTCCTATATTGATAGATGTATTTGGAACTCTAAATCAAACACGGTTTGTGCTAGCTTCTTGAAACTTGACACAGTAAAGCAGTTTCACATTCTAACTCTAAGTTTTGTTTCTTTTTCATGTAGCCCTAAGCAGTGACTGGCGAGAAACACTTTCATTGAAAGGGGTTGCAAGCTTCCAAAAATTACGAGTCTCCAGAAATCTCAGCAAATATTTTTTCACCCAAACTGCATGATACTTTCAGGTAAAGATCAGTACAGTAAGCCCACTTGGTTCCCCAAATTTCGTTCTTCTATGTTGAAGCGTTCGTTTCCAGTAACAGTTTGAATTTTTGCGTTTCACTCTGTTTTCTCCTATATTGATAGATGTATTTGGAACTCTAAATCAAACACGGTTTGTGCTAGCTTCTTGAAACTTGACACAGTAAAGCAGTTTCACATTCTAACTCTATGTTTTGTTTCCTTTTCATGTAGCCCTAAGCAGTGACTGGCGAGAAACACTTTCATTGAAAGGGGTTGCAAGCTTCCAAAAATTACGAGTCTCCAGAAATCTCAGCAAATATTTTTTCACCCAAACTAGATGATACTTTCAGGTAATGATCAGTACACTAAGCCCTCTTGGTTCCCCAAATTTCGTTCTTCTATGTTGAAGCGTTCGTTTCCAGTAACAGTTTGAATTTTGTCGTTTCACTCTGTTTTCTCCTATATTGATAGATGTATTTGGAACACTAAATCAAACACGGTTTGTGCTAGCTTCTTGAAACTTGACACAGTAAAGCAGTTTCACATTCTAACTCTATGTTTTGTTTCCTTTTCATGTAGCTTTAAGCAGTGACTGGCGAGAAACACTTTCATTGAAAGGGGTTGCAAGCTTCCAAAAATTACGAGTCTCCAGAAATCTCATCAAATATTTTTTCACCCAAACTGGATGATACTTTCAGGTAATGATCAGTACACTAAGCCCACTTGGTTCTCCAAATTTCATTCTTCTATGTTGAAGCGTTCGTTTCCAGTAACAGTTTCCATTCTGGCATTTCACTCTGTTTTCTCCTATATTGATAGATGTATTTGGAACTCTAAATCAAACACGGTTTGTGCTAGCTTCTTGAAACTTGACACAGTAAAGCAGTTTCACATTCTAACTCTATGTTTTGTTTCCTTTTCATGTAGCCCTAAGCAGTGACTGGCGAGAAACACTTTCATTGAAAGGGGTTGCAAGCTTCCAAAAATTACGAGTCTTCAGAAATCTCAGCAAATATTTTTTCACCCAAACTGGATGATACTTTCGGGTAATGATCAGTACACTAAGCCCACTTGGTTCCCCAAATTTCGTTCTTCTATGTTGAAGCGTTCGTTTCCAGTAACAGTTTGAATTTTGTCGTTTCACTCTGTTTTCTCCTATATTGATAGATGTATTTGGAACTCTAAATCAAACACGGTTTGTGCTAGCTTCTTGAAACTTGACACAGTAAAGCAGTTTCACATTCTAACTCTATGTTTTGTTTCCTTTTCATGTAGCTTTAAGCAGTGACTGGCGAGAAACACTTTCATTGAAAGGGGTTGCAAGCTTCTAAAAATTACGAGTCTCCAGAAATCTCATCAAATATTTTTTCACCCAAACTGGATGATACTTTCACGTAATGATCAGTACACTTGGCCCACTTGGTTCTCCAAATTTCGTTCTTCTATGTTGAAGCGTTCGTTTCCAGTAACAGTTTCCATTCTGGCATTTCACTCTGTTTTCTCCTATATTGATAGATGTATTTGGAACTCTAAATCAAACACGGTTTGTGCTAGCTTCTTGAAACTTGACACAGTAAAGCAGTTTCACATTCTAACTCTATGTTTTGTTTCCTTTTCTTGTAGCCCTAAGCAGAGACTGGCGAGAAACACTTTCATTGAAAGGGGTTGCAAGCTTCTAAAAATTACGAGTCTCCAGAAATCTCAGCAAATATTTTTTCACCCAAACTGGATGATACTTTCAGGTAATGATCAGTACACTTGGCCCACTTGGTTCTCCATATTTCGTTCTTCTATGTTGAAGCGTTCGTTTACACTAACAGTTTCCACTCTGGCATTTCACTCTGTTTTCTCCTATATTGATAGATGTATTTGGAATTCTAAATCAAACACGGTTTGTGCTAGCTTCTTGAAACTTGACACAGTAAAGCAGTTTCACATTCTAACTCTATGTTTTGTTTCTTTTTCATGTAGCCCTAAGCAGTGACTGGCGAGAAACACTTTCATTGAAAGGGGTTGCAAGCTTCCAAAAATTACGAGTCTCCAGAAATCTCAGCAAATATTTTTTCACCCAAACTGCATGATACTTTCAGGTAATGATCAGTACACTAAGCCCACTTGGTTCCCCAAATTTCGTTCTTCTATGTTGAAGCGTTCGTTTCCAGTAACAGTTTGAATTTTTGCGTTTCACTCTGTTTTCTCCTATATTGATAGATGTATTTGGAACTCTAAATCAAACACGGTTTGTGCTAGCTTCTTGAAACTTGACACAGTAAAGCAGTTTCACATTCTAACTCTATGTTTTGTTTCCTTTTCATGTAGCCCTAAGCAGTGACTGGCGAGAAACACTTTCATTGAAAGGGGTTGCAAGCTTCCAAAAATTACGAGTCTCCAGAAATCTCAGCAAATATTTTTTCACCCAAACTAGATGATACTTTCAGGTAATGATCAGTACACTAAGCCCTCTTGGTTCCCCAAATTTCGTTCTTCTATGTTGAAGCGTTCGTTTCCAGTAACAGTTTGAATTTTGTCGTTTCACTCTGTTTTCTCCTATATTGATAGATGTATTTGGAACTCTAAATCAAACACGGTTTGTGCTAGCTTCTTGAAACTTGACACAGTAAAGCAGTTTCACATTGTAACTCTATGTATTGTTTCCTTTTCATGTAGCTTTAAGCAGTGACTGGCGAGAAACACTTTCATTGAAAGGGGTTGCAAGCTTCTAAAAATTACGAGTCTCCAGAAATCTCAGCAAATATTTTTTCACCCAAACTGGATGATACTTTCACGTAATGATCAGTACACTTGGCCCACTTGGTTCTTCAAATTTCGTTCTTCTATGTTGAAGCGTTCGTTTCCAGTAACAGTTTCCATTCTGGCATTTCACTCTTTTTTCTCCTATATTGATAGATGTATTTGGAACTCTAAATCAAACACGGTTTGTGCTAGCTTCTTGAAACTTCACACAGTAAAGCAGTTTCACATTGTAACTCTATGTTTTGTTTCCTTTTCATGTAGCTTTAAGCAGTGACTGGCGAGAAACACTTTCATTGAAAGGGGTTGCAAGCTTCCAAAAATTACGAGTCTCCAGAAATCTCAGCAAATATTTTTTCACCCAATCTGGATGATACTTTCAGGTAATGATCAGTACACTAAGCCCACTTAGTTCTCCAAATTTCATTCTTCTATGTTGAAGCGTTCGTTTCCAGTAACAGTTTCCATTCTGGCATTTCACTCTGTTTTCTCCTATATTGATAGATGTATTTGGAACTCTAAATCAAACACAGTTTGTGCTAGCTTCTTGAAACTTGACACAGTAAAGCAGTTTCACATTCTAACTCTATGTTTTGTTTCCTTTTCATGTAGCCCTAAGCAGTGACTGGCGAGAAACACTTTCATTGAAAGGGGTTGCAAGCTTCCAAAAATTACGAGTCTCCAGAAATCTCAGCAAATATTTTTTCACCCAAACTGGATGATACTTTCAGGTAATGATCAGTACACGAAGCCCACTTGGTTCCCCAAATTTCGTTCTTCTATGTTGAAGCGTTCGTTTCCAGTAACAGTTTGAATTTTGTCGTTTCACTCTGTTTTCTCCTATATTGATAGATGTATTTGGAACACTAAATCAAACACGGTTTGTGCTAGCTTCTTGAAACTTGACACAGTAAAGCAGTTTCACATTCTAACTCTATTTTTTTTTCCTTTTCATGTAGCTTTAAGCAGTGACTGGCGAGAAACACCTTCATTGAAAGGGGTTGCAAGCTTCCAAAAATTACGAGTCTCCAGAAATCTCAGCAAATATTTTTTCACCCAAACTGGATGATACTTTCAGGTAATGATCAGTACACTAAGCCCACTCGGTTCTCCAAATTTCATTCTTCTATGTTGCAGCGTTCGTTTCCAGTAACAGTTTCCATTCTGGCATTTCACTCTGTTTTCTCCTATATTGATAGATGTATTTGGAACTCTAAATCAAACACGGTTTGTGCTAGCTTCTTGAAACTTGACACAGTAAAGCAGTTTCACATTCTAACTCTATGTTTTGTTTCCTTTTCTTGTAGCCCTAAGCAGAGACTGGCGAGAAACACTTTCATTGAAAGGGGTTGCAAGCTTCTAAAAATTACGAGTCTCCAGAAATCTCAGCAAATATTTTTTCACCCAAACTGGATGATACTTTCAGGTAATGATTAGTACACTTGGCCCACTTGATTCTCCATATTTCGTTCTTCTATGTTGAAGCGTTCGTTTACACTAACAGTTTCCACTCTGGCATTTCACTCTGTTTTCTCCTATATTGATAGATGTATTTGGAACTCTAAATCAAACACGGTTTGTGCTAGCTTCTTGAAACTTGACACAGTAAAGCAGTTTCACATTCTAACTCTATGTTTTGTTTCTTTTTCATGTAGCCCTAAGCAGTGACTGGCGAGAAACACTTTCATTGAAAGGGGTTGCAAGCTTCCAAAAATTACGAGTCTCCAGAAATCTCAGCAAATATTTTTTCACCCAAACTGCATGATACTTTCAAGTAATGATCAGTACACTAAGCCCACTTGGTTCCCCAAATTTCGTTCTTCTATGTTGAAGCGTTCGTTTCCAGTAACAGTTTGAATTTTTGCGTTTCACTCTGTTTTCTCCTATATTGATAGATGTATTTGGAACTCTAAATCAAACACGGTTTGTGCTAGCTTCTTGAAACTTGACACAGTAAAGCAGTTTCACATTCTAACTCTATGTTTTGTTTCCTTTTCATGTAGCCCTAAGCAGTGACTGGCGAGAAACACTTTCATTGAAAGGGGTTGCAAGCTTCCAAAAATTACGAGTCTCCAGAAATCTCAGCAAATATTTTTTCACCCAAACTAGATGATACTTTCAGGTAATGATCAGTACACTAAGCCCTCTTGGTTCCCCAAATTTCGTTCTTCTATGTTGAAGCGTTCGTTTCCAGTAACAGTTTGAATTTTGTCGTTTCACTCTGTTTTCTCCTATATTGATAGATGTATTTGGAACTCTAAATCAAACACGGTTTGTGCTAGCTTCTTGAAACTTGACACAGTAAAGCAGTTTCACATTGTAACTCTATGTTTTGTTTCCTTTTCATGTAGCTTTAAGCAGTGACTGGCGAGAAACACTTTCATTGAAAGGGGTTGCAAGCTTCTAAAAATTACGAGTCTCCAGAAATCTCAGCAAATATTTTTTCACCCAAACTGGATGATACTTTCACGTAATGATCAGTACACTTGGCCCACTTGGTTCTACAAATTTCGTTCTTCTATGTTGAAGCGTTCGTTTCCAGTAACAGTTTGCATTCTGGCATTTCACTCTGTTTTCTCCTATATTGATAGATGTATTTGGAACTCTAAATCAAACACGGTTTGTGCTAGCTTCTTGAAACTTCACACAGTAAAGCAGTTTCACATTGTAACTCTATGTTTTGTTTCCTTTTCATGTAGCTTTAAGCAGTGACTGGCGAGAAACACTTTCATTGAAAGGGGTTGCAAGCTTCCAAAAATTACGAGTCTCCAGAAATCTCAGCAAATATTTTTTCACCCAAACTGGATGATACTTTCAGGTAATGATCAGTACACTAAGCCCACTTGGTCCTCCAAATTTCATTCTTCTATGTTGAAGCGTTCGTTTCCAGTAACAGTTTCCATTCTGGCATTTCACTCTGTTTTCTCCTATATTGATAGATGTATTTGGAACTCTAAATCAAACACGGTTTGTGCTAGCTTCTTGAAACTTGACACAGTAAAGCAGTTTCACATTCTAACTCTATGTTTTGTTTCCTTTTCATGTAGCCCTAAGCAGTGACTGGCGAGAAACACTTTCATTGAAAGGGGTTGCAAGCTTCTAAAAATTACGAGTCTCCAGAAATCTCAGCAAATATTTTTTCACCCAAACTGGATGATACTTTCAGGTAATGATCAGTACACTTGGCCCACTTGGTTCTCCGTATTTCGTTCTTCTATGTTGAAGCGTTCGTTTACACTAACAGTTTCCACTCTGGCATTTCACTCTGTTTTCTCCTATATTGATAGATGTATTTGGAACTCTAAATCAAACACGGTTCGTGCTAGCTTCTTGAAACTTGACACAGTAAAGCAGTTTCACATTCTAACTCTATGTTTTGTTTCTTTTTCATGTAGCCCTAAGCAGTGACTGGCGAGAAACACTTTCATTGAAAGTGGTTGCAAGCTTCCAAAAATTACGAGTCTCCAGAAATCTCAGCAAATATTTTTTCACCCAAACTGGATGATACTTTCAGGTAATGATCAGTACACTAAGCCCACTTGGTTCTCCAAATTTCATTCTTCTATGCTGAAGCGTTCGTTTCCAGTAACAGTTTCCATTCTGGCATTTCACTCTGTTTTCTCCTACATTGATAGATGTATTTGGAACTCTAAATCAAACACGGTTTGTGCTAGCTTCTTGAAACTTGACACAGTAAAGCAGTTTCACATTCTAACTCTATGTTTTGTTTCCTTTTCATGTAGCCCTAAGCAGTGACTGGCGAGAAACACTTTCATTGAAAGGGGTTGCAAGCTTCCAAAAATTACGAGTCTCCAGAAATCTCAGCAAATATTTTTTCACCCAAACTGCATGATACTTTCAGGTAATGATCAGTACACTAAGCCCACTCGGTTCTCCAAATTTCATTCTTCTATGTTGAAGCGTTCGTTTCCAGTAACAGTTTCCATTCTGGCATTTCACTCTGT
This sequence comes from Spermophilus citellus, assembly GCF_964194105.1. Lineage (NCBI taxonomy): Eukaryota > Metazoa > Chordata > Mammalia > Rodentia > Sciuridae > Spermophilus > Spermophilus citellus. The sequence continues at coordinate 81,979,328 of NC_138185.1, read as the reverse complement.
TTTCTCCTATATTGATAGATGTATTTGGAACTCTAAATCAAACACGGTTTGTGCTAGCTTCTTGAAACTTGACACAGTAAAGCAGTTTCACATTCTAACTCTATGTTTTGTTTCCTTTTCATGTAGCCCTAAGCAGTGACTGGCGAGAAACACTTTCATTGAAAGGGGTTGCAAGCTTCCAAAAATTACGAGTCTCCAGAAATCTCAGCAAATATTTTTTCACCCAAACTGGATGATACTTTCAGGTAATGATCAGTACACTTGGCCCACTTGGTTCTCCATATTTCGTTCTTCTATGTTGAAGCGTTCGTTTACACTAACAGTTTCCACTCTGGCATTTCACTGTTTTCTCCTATATTGATAGATGTATTTGGAACTCTAAATCAAACACGGTTTGTGCTAGCTTCTTGAAACTTGACACAGTAAAGCAGTTTCACATTCTAACTCTATGTTTTGTTTCTTTTTCATGTAGCCCTAAGCAGTGACTGGCGAGAAACACTTTCATTGAAAGGGGTTGCAAGCTTCCAAAAATTACGAGTCTCCAGAAATCTCAGCAAATATTTTTTCACCCAAACTGCATGATACTTTCAGGTAATGATCAGTACACTAAGCCCACTTGGTTCCCCAAATTTCGTTCTTCTATGTTGAAGCGTTCGTTTCCAGTAACAGTTTGAATTTTTGTGTTTCACTCTGTTTTCTCCTATATTGATAGATGTATTTGGAACTCTAAATCAAACACGGTTTGTGCTAGCTTCTTGAAACTTGACACAGTAAAGCAGTTTCACATTGTAACTCTATGTTTTGTTTCCTTTTCATGTAGCCCTAAGCAGTGACTGGCGAGAAACACTTTCATTGAAAGGGGTTGCAAGCTTCCAAAAATTACGAGTCTCCAGAAATCTCAGCAAATATTTTTTCACCCAAACTAGATGATAGTTTCAGGTAATGATCAGTACACTAAGCCCTCTTGGTTCCCCAAATTTCGTTCTTCTATGTTGAAGCGTTCGTTTCCAGTAACAGTTTGAATTTTGTCGTTTCACTCTGTTTTCTCCTATATTGATAGATGTATTTGGAACTCTAAATCAAACACGGTTTGTGCTAGCTTCTTGAAACTTGACACAGTAAAGCAGTTTCACATTCTAACTCTATGTTTTGTTTCTTTTTCATGTAGCCCTAAGCAGTGACTGGCGAGAAACACTTTCATTGAAAGGGGTTGCAAGCTTCCAAAAGTTACGAGTCTCCAGAAATCTCAGCAAATATTTTTTCACCCAAACTGCATGATACTTTCAAGTAATGATCAGTACACTAAGCCCACTTGGTTCCCCAAATTTCGTTCTTCTATGTTGAAGCGTTCGTTTCCAGTAACAGTTTCCATTCTGGCATTTCACTCTGTTTTCTCCTATATTGATAGATGTGTTTGGAACTCTAAATCAAACACGGTTTGTGCTAGCTTCTTGAAACTTCACACAGTAAAGCAGTTTCACATTCTAACTCTATGTTTTGTTTCCTTTTCATGTAGCCCTAAGCAGTGACTGGCGAGAAACACTTTCATTGAAAGGGGTTGCAAGCTTCCAAAAATTACGAGTCTCCAGAAATCTCAGCAAATATTTTTTCACCCAAACTAGATGATACTTTCAGGTAATGATCAGTACACTAAGCCCTCTTGGTTCCCCAAATTTCGTTCTTCTATGTTGAAGCGTTCGTTTCCAGTAACAGTTTGAATTTTGTCGTTTCACTCTGTTTTCTCCTATATTGATAGATGTATTTGGAACTCTAAATCAAACACGGTTTGTGCTAGCTTCTTGAAACTTGACACAGTAAAGCAGTTTCACATTGTAACTCTATGTTTTGTTTCCTTTTCATGTAGCTTTAAGCAGTGACTGGCGAGAAACACTTTCATTGAAAGGGGTTGCAAGCTTCTAAAAATTACGAGTCTCCAGAAATCTCAGCAAATATTTTTTCACCCAAACTGGATGATACTTTCACGTAATGATCAGTACACTTGGCCCACTTGGTTCTACAAATTTCGTTCTTCTATGTTGAAGCGTTCGTTTCCAGTAACAGTTTGCATTCTGGCATTTCACTCTGTTTTCTCCTATATTGATAGATGTATTTGGAACTCTAAATCAAACACGGTTTGTGCTAGCTTCTTGAAACTTCACACAGTAAAGCAGTTTCACATTGTAACTCTATGTTTTGTTTCCTTTTCATGTAGCTTTAAGCAGTGACTGGCGAGAAACACTTTCATTGAAAGGGGTTGCAAGCTTCCAAAAATTACGAGTCTCCAGAAATCTCAGCAAATATTTTTTCACCCAAACTGGATGATACTTTCAGGTAATGATCAGTACACTAAGCCCACTTGGTTCTCCAAATTTCATTCTTCTATGTTGAAGCGTTCGTTTCCAGTAACAGTTTCCATTCTGGCATTTCACTCTGTTTTCTCCTATATTGATAGATGTATTTGGAACTCTAAATCAAACACGGTTTGTGCTAGCTTCTTGAAACTTGACACAGTAAAGCAGTTTCACATTCTAACTCTATGTTTTGTTTCCTTTTCATGTAGCCCTAAGCAGTGACTGGCGAGAAACACTTTCATTGAAAGGGGTTGCAAGCTTCTAAAAATTACGAGTCTCCAGAAATCTCAGCAAATATTTTTTCACCCAAACTGGATGATACTTTCAGGTAATGATCAATACACTTGGCCCACTTGGTTCTCCGTATTTCGTTCTTCTATGTTGAAGCGTTCGTTTACACTAACAGTTTCCACTCTGGCATTTCACTCTGTTTTCTCCTATATTGATAGATGTATTTGGAACTCTAAATCAAACACGGTTCGTGCTAGCTTCTTGAAACTTGACACAGTAAAGCAGTTTCACATTCTAACTCTATGTTTTGTTTCTTTTTCATGTAGCCCTAAGCAGTGACTGGCGAGAAACACTTTCATTGAAAGGGGTTGCAAGCTTCCAAAAATTACGAGTCTCCAGAAATCTCAGCAAATATTTTTTCACCCAAACTGGATGATACTTTCAGGTAATGATCAGTACACTAAGCCCACTTGGTTCTCCAAATTTCATTCTTCTATGTTGAAGCGTTCGTTTCCAGTAACAGTTTCCATTCTGGCATTTCACTCTGTTTTCTCCTACATTGATAGATGTATTTGGAACTCTAAATCAAACACGGTTTGTGCTAGCTTCTTGAAACTTGACACAGTAAAGCAGTTTCACATTCTAACTCTATGTTTTGTTTCCTTTTCATGTAGCCCTAAGCAGTGACTGGCGAGAAACACTTTCATTGAAAGGGGTTGCAAGCTTCCAAAAATTACGAGGCTCCAGAAATCTCAGCAAATATTTTTTCACCCAAACTGCATGATACTTTCAGGTAATGATCAGTACACTAAGCCCACTCGGTTCTCCAAATTTCATTCTTCTATGTTGAAGCGTTCGTTTCCAGTAACAGTTTCCATTCTGGCATTTCACTCTGTTTTCTCCTATATTGATAGATGTATTTGGAACTCTAAATCAAACACGGTTTGTGCTAGCTTCTTGAAACTTGACACAGTAAAGCAGTTTCACATTCTAACTCTATGTTTTGTTTCCTTTTCTTGTAGCCGTAAGCAGAGACTGGCGAGAAACACTTTCATTGAAAGGGGTTGCAAGCTTCTAAAAATTACGAGTCTCCAGAAATCTCAGCAAATATTTTTTCACCCAAACTGGATGATACTTTCAGGTAATGATCAGTACACTTGGCCCACTTGGTTCTCCATATTTCGTTCTTCTATGTTGAAGCGTTCGTTTACACTAACAGTTTCCACTCTGGCATTTCACTGTTTTCTCCTATATTGATAGATGTATTTGGAACTCTAAATCAAACACGGTTTGTGCTAGCTTCTTGAAACTTGACACAGTAAAGCAGTTTCACATTCTAACTCTATGTTTTGTTTCTTTTTCATGTAGCCCTAAGCAGTGACTGGCGAGAAACACTTTCATTGAAAGGGGTTGCAAGCTTCCAAAAATTACGAGTCTCCAGAAATCTCAGCAAATATTTTTTCACCCAAACTGCATGATACTTTCAGGTAATGATCAGTACACTAAGCCCACTTGGTTCCCCAAATTTCGTTCTTCTATGTTGAAGCGTTCGTTTCCAGTAACAGTTTGAATTTTTGTGTTTCACTCTGTTTTCTCCTATATTGATAGATGTATTTGGAACTCTAAATCAAACACGGTTTGTGCTAGCTTCTTGAAACTTGACACAGTAAAGCAGTTTCACATTGTAACTCTATGTTTTGTTTCCTTTTCATGTAGCCCTAAGCAGTGACTGGCGAGAAACACTTTCATTGAAAGGGGTTGCAAGCTTCCAAAAATTACGAGTCTCCAGAAATCTCAGCAAATATTTTTTCACCCAAACTAGATGATAGTTTCAGGTAATGATCAGTACACTAAGCCCTCTTGGTTCCCCAAATTTCGTTCTTCTATGTTGAAGCGTTCGTTTCCAGTAACAGTTTGAATTTTGTCGTTTCACTCTGTTTTCTCCTATATTGATAGATGTATTTGGAACTCTAAATCAAACACGGTTTGTGCTAGCTTCTTTAAACTTGACACAGTAAAGCAGTTTCACATTGTAACTCTATGTTTTGTTTCTTTTTCATGTAGCTTTAAGCAGTGACTGGCGAGAAACACTTTCATTGAAAGGGGTTGCAAGCTTCTAAAAATTACGAGTCTCCAGAAATCTCAGCAAATATTTTTTCACCCAAACTGGATGATACTTTCACGTAATGATCAGTACACTTGGCCCACTTGGTTCTCCAAATTTCGTTCTTCTATGTTGAAGCGTTCGTTTCCAGTAACAGTTTCCATTCTGGCATTTCACTCTGTTTTCTCCTATATTGATAGATGTATTTGGAACTCTAAATCAAACACGGTTTGTGCTAGCTTCTTGAAACTTCACACAGTAAAGCAGTTTCACATTGTAACTCTATGTTTTGTTTCCTTTTCATGTAGCTTTAAGCAGTGACTGGCGAGAAACACTTTCATTGAAAGGGGTTGCAAGCTTCCAAAAATTACGAGTCTCCAGAAATCTCAGCAAATATTTTTTCACCCAAACTGAATGATACTTTCAGGTAATGATCAGTACACTAAGCCCACTCGGTTCTCCAAATTTCATTCTTCTATGTTGCAGCGTTCGTTTCCAGTAACAGTTTCCATTCTGGCATTTCACTCTGTTTTCTCCTATATTGATAGATGTATTTGGAACTCTAAATCAAACACGGTTTGTGCTAGCTTCTTGAAACTTGACACAGTAAAGCAGTTTCACATTCTAACTCTATGTTTTGTTTCCTTTTCTTGTAGCCCTAAGCAGAGACTGGCGAGAAACACTTTCATTGAAAGGGGTTGCAAGCTTCTAAAAATTACGAGTCTCCAGAAATCTCAGCAAATATTTTTTCACCCAAACTGGATGATACTTTCAGGTAATGATCAGTACACTTGGCCCACTTGGTTCTCCATATTTCGTTCTTCTATGTTGAAGCGTTCGTTTACACTAACAGTTTCCACTCTGGCATTTCACTCTGTTTTCTCCTATATTGATAGATGTATTTGGAACTCTAAATCAAACACGGTTTGTGCTAGCTTCTTGAAAATTGACACAGTAAAGCAGTTTCACATTCTAACTCTATGTTTTGTTTCTTTTTCATGTAGCCCTAAGCAGTGACTGGCGAGAAACACTTTCATTGAAAGGGGTTGCAAGCTTCCAAAAATTACGAGTCTCCAGAAATCTCAGCAAATATTTTTTCACCCAAACTGCATGATACTTTCAGGTAATGATCAGTACACTAAGCCCACTTGGTTCCCCAAATTTCGTTCTTCTATGTTGAAGCGTTCGTTTCCAGTAACAGTTTGAATTTTTGCGTTTCACTCTGTTTTCTCCTATATTGATAGATGTATTTGGAACTCTAAATCAAACACGGTTTGTGCTAGCTTCTTGAAACTTGACACAGTAAAGCAGTTTCACATTCTAACTCTATGTTTTGTTTCCTTTTCATGTAGCCCTAAGCAGTGACTGGCGAGAAACACTTTCATTGAAAGGGGTTGCAAGCTTACCAAAAATTACGATTCTCCAGAAATCTCAGCAAATATTTTTTCACCCAAACTGCATGATACTTTCAGGTAATGATCAGTACACTAAGCCCACTCGGTTCTCCAAATTTCATTCTTCTATGTTGAAGCGTTCGTTTCCAGTAACAGTTTCCATTCTGGCATTTCACTCTGTTTTCTCCTATATTGATAGATGTATTTGGAACTCTAAATCAAACACGGTTTGTGCTAGCTTCTTGAAACTTGACACAGTAAAGCAGTTTCACATTCTAACTCTATGTTTTGTTTCCTTTTCTTGTAGCCGTAAGCAGAGACTGGCGAGAAGCACTTTCATTGAAAGGGGTTGCAAGCTTCTAAAAATTACGAGTCTCCAGAAATCTCAGCAAATATTTTTTCACCCAAACTGGATGATACTTTCAGGTAATGATCAGTACACTTGGCCCACTTGGTTCTCCATATTTCGTTCTTCTATGTTGAAGCGTTCGTTTACACTAACAGTTTCCACTCTGGCATTTCACTGTTTTCTCCTATATTGATAGATGTATTTGGAACTCTAAATCAAACACGGCTTGTGCTAGCTTCTTGAAACTTGACACAGTAAAGCAGTTTCACATTCTAACTCTATGTTTTGTTTCTTTTTCATGTAGCCCTAAGCAGTGACTGGCGAGAAACACTTTCATTGAAAGGGGTTGCAAGCTTCCAAAAATTACGAGTCTCCAGAAATCTCAGCAAATATTTTTTCACCCAAACTGCATGATACTTTCAGGTAATGATCAGTACACTAAGCCCACTTGGTTCCCCAAATTTCGTTCTTCTATGTTGAAGCGTTCGTTTCCAGTAACAGTTTGAATTTTTGTGTTTCACTCTGTTTTCTCCTATATTGATAGATGTATTTGGAACTCTAAATCAAACACGGTTTGTGCTAGCTTCTTGAAACTTGACACAGTAAAGCAGTTTCACATTCTAACTCTATGTTTTGTTTCCTTTTCATGTAGCCCTAAGCAGTGACTGGCGAGAAACACTTTCATTGAAAGGGGTTGCAAGCTTCCAAAAATTACGAGTCTCCAGAAATCTCAGCAAATATTTTTTCACCCAAACTAGATGATACTTTCAGGTAATGATCAGTACACTAAGCCCTCTTGGTTCCCCAAATTTCGTTCTTCTATGTTGAAGCGTTCGTTTCCAGTAACAGTTTGAATTTTGTCGTTTCACTCTGTTTTCTCCTATATTGATAGATGTATTTGGAACTCTAAATCAAACACGGTTTGTGCTAGCTTCTTGAAACTTGACACAGTAAAGCAGTTTCACATTGTAACTCTATGTTTTGTTTCCTTTTCATGTAGCTTTAAGCAGTGACTGGCGAGAAACACTTTCATTGAAAGGGGTTGCAAGCTTCTAAAAATTACGAGTCTCCAGAAATCTCAGCAAATATTTTTTCACCCAAACTGGATGATACTTTCACGTAATGATCAGTACACTTGGCCCACTTGATTCTCCAAATTTCGTTCTTCTATGTTGAAGCGTTCGTTTCCAGTAACAGTTTCCATTCTGGCATTTCACTCTGTTTTCTCCTATATTGATAGATGTATTTGGAACTCTAAATCAAACACGGTTTGTGCTAGCTTCTTGAAACTTCACACAGTAAAGCAGTTTCACATTGTAACTCTATGTTTTGTTTCCTTTTCATGTAGCTTTAAGCAGTGACTGGCGAGAAACACTTTCATTGAAAGGGGTTGCAAGCTTCCAAAAATTACGAGTCTCCAGAAATCTCAGGAAATATTTTTTCACCCAAACTGAATGATACTTTCAGGTAATGATCAGTACACTAAGCCCACTTGGTTCTCCAAATTTCATTCTTCTATGTTGAAGCGTTCGTTTCCAGTAACAGTTTCCATTCTGGCATTTCACTCTGTTTTCTCCTATATTGATAGATGTATTTGGAACTCTAAATCAAACACGGTTTGTGCTAGCTTCTTGAAACTTGACACAGTAAAGCAGTTTCACATTCTAACTCTATGTTTTGTTTCCTTTTCATGTAGCCCTAAGCAGTGACTGGCGAGAAACACTTTCATTGAAAGGGGTTGCAAGCTTCCAAAAATTACGAGTCTCCAGAAATCTCAGCAAATATTTTTTCACCCAAACTGGATGATACTTTCAGGTAATGATCAGTACACTAAGCCCACTTGGTTCCCCAAATTTCGTTCTTCTATGTTGAAGCGTTCGTTTCCAGTAACAGTTTGAATTTTGTCGTTTCACTCTGTTTTCTCCTATATTGATAGATGTATTTGGAACTCTAAATCAAACACGGTTTGTGCTAGCTTCTTGAAACTTGACACAGTAAAGCAGTTTCACATTCTAACTCTATGTTTTGTTTCCTTTTCATGTAGCCCTAAGCAGTGACTGGCGAGAAACACTTTCATTGAAAGGGGTTGCAAGCTTACCAAAAATTACGAGTCTCCAGAAATCTCAGCAAATATTTTTTCACCCAAACTGCATGATACTTTCAGGTAATGATCAGTACACTAAGCCCACTCGGTTCTCCAAATTTCATTCTTCTATGTTGAAGCGTTCGTTTCCAGTAACAGTTTCCATTCTGGCATTTCACTCTGTTTTCTCCTATATTGATAGATGTATTTGGAACTCTAAATCAAACACGGTTTGTGCTAGCTTCTTGAAACTTGACACAGTAAAGCAGTTTCACATTCTAACTCTATGTTTTGTTTCCTTTTCTTGTAGCCGTAAGCAGAGACTGGCGAGAAACACTTTCATTGAAAGGGGTTGCAAGCTTCTAAAAATTACGAGTCTCCAGAAATCTCAGCAAATATTTTTTCACCCAAACTGGATGATACTTTCAGGTAATGATCAGTACACTTGGCCCACTTGGTTCTCCATATTTCGTTCTTCTATGTTGAAGCGTTCGTTTACACTAACAGTTTCCACTCTGGCATTTCACTGTTTTCTCCTATATTGATAGATGTATTTGGAACTCTAAATCAAACACGGTTTGTGCTAGCTTCTTGAAACTTGACACAGTAAAGCAGTTTCACATTCTAACTCTATGTTTTGTTTCTTTTTCATGTAGCCCTAAGCAGTGACTGGCGAGAAACACTTTCATTGAAAGGGGTTGCAAGCTTCCAAAAATTACGAGTCTCCAGAAATCTCAGCAAATATTTTTTCACCCAAACTGCATGATACTTTCAGGTAATGATCAGTACACTAAGCCCACTTGGTTCCCCAAATTTCGTTCTTCTATGTTGAAGCGTTCGTTTCCAGTAACAGTTTGAATTTTTGTGTTTCACTCTGTTTTCTCCTATATTGATAGATGTATTTGGAACTCTAAATCAAACACGGTTTGTGCTAGCTTCTTGAAACTTGACACAGTAAAGCAGTTTCACATTGTAACTCTATGTTTTGTTTCCTTTTCATGTAGCTTTAAGCAGTGACTGGCGAGAAACACTTTCATTGAAAGGGGTTGCAAGCTTCTAAAAATTACGAGTCTCCAGAAATCTCAGCAAATATTTTTTCACCCAAACTGGATGATACTTTCACGTAATGATCAGTACACTTGGCCCACTTGGTTCTCCAAATTTCGTTCTTCTATGTTGAAGCGTTCGTTTCCAGTAACAGTTTCCATTCTGGCATTTCACTCTGTTTTCTCCTATATTGATAGATGTATTTGGAACTCTAAATCAAACACGGTTTGTGCTAGCTTCTTGAAACTTCACACAGTAAAGCAGTTTCACATTGTAACTCTATGTTTTGTTTCCTTTTCATGTAGCCCTAAGCAGTGACTGGCGAGAAACACTTTCATTGAAAGGGGTTGCAAGCTTCCAAAAATTACGAGTCTCCAGAAATCTCAGCAAATATTTTTTCACCCAAACTGGATGATACTTTCAGGTAATGATCAGTACACTAAGCCCACTTGGTTCCCCAAATTTCGTTCTTCTATGTTGAAGCGTTCGTTTCCAGTAACAGTTTGAATTTTGTCGTTTCACTCTGTTTTCTCCTATATTGATAGATGTATTTGGAACACTAAATCAAACACGGTTTGTGCTAGCTTCTTGAAACTTGACACAGTAAAGCAGTTTCACATTCTAACTCTATTTTTTTTTTTTCCTTTTCATGTAGCTTTAAGCAGTGACTGGCGAGAAACACCTTCATTGAAAGGGGTTGCAAGCTTCCAAAAATTACGAGTCTCCAGAAATCTCAGCAAATATTTTTTCACCCAAACTGGATGATACTTTCAGGTAATGATCAGTACACTAAGCCCACTCGGTTCTCCAAATTTTATTCTTCTATGTTGAAGCGTTCGTTTCCAGTAACAGTTTCCATTCTGGCATTTCACTCTGTTTTCTCCTATATTGATAGATGTCTTTGGAACTCTAAATCAAACACGGTTTGTGCTAGCTTCTTGAAACTTGACACAGTAAAGCAGTTTCACATTCTAACTCTATGTTTTGTTTCCTTTTCTTGTAGCCCTAAGCAGAGACTGGCGAGAAACACTTTCATTGAAAGGGGTTGCAAGCTTCTAAAAATTACGAGTCTCCAGAAATCTCAGCAAATATTTTTTCACCCAAACTGGATGATACTTTCAGGTAATGATCTGTACACTTGGCCCACTTGGTTCTCCATATTTCGTTCTTCTATGTTGAAGCGTTCGTTTACACTAACAGTTTCCACTCTGGCATTTCACTCTGTTTTCTCCTATATTGATAGATGTATTTGGAACTCTAAATCAAACACGGTTTGTGCTAGCTTCTTGAAACTTGACACAGTAAAGCAGTTTCACATTCTAACTCTATGTTTTGTTTCCTTTTCATGTAGCTTTAAGCAGTGACTGGCGAGAAACACTTTCATTGAAAGGGGTTGCAAGCTTCCAAAAATTACGAGTCTCCAGAAATCTCAGCAAATATTTTTTCACCCAAACTGCATGATACTTTCAGGTAATGATCAGTACACTAAGCCCACTTGGTTCCCCAAATTTCGTTCTTCTATGTTGAAGCGTTCGTTTCCAGTAACAGTTTGAATTTTTGCGTTTCACTCTGTTTTCTCCTATATTGATAGATGTATTTGGAACTCTAAATCAAACACGGTTTGTGCTAGCTTCTTGAAACTTGACACAGTAAAGCAGTTTCACATTCTAACTCTATGTTTTGTTTCCTTTTCATGTAGCCCTAAGCAGTGACTGGCGAGAAACACTTTCATTGAAAGGGGTTGCAAGCTTACCAAAAATTACGAGTCTCCAGAAATCTCAGCAAATATTTTTTCACCCAAACTGCATGATACTTTCAGGTAATGATCAGTACACTAAGCCCACTCGGTTCTCCAAATTTCATTCTTCTATGTTGAAGCGTTCGTTTCCAGTAACAGTTTCCATTCTGGCATTTCACTCTGTTTTCTCCTATATTGATAGATGTATTTGGAACTCTAAATCAAACACGGTTTGTGCTAGCTTCTTGAAACTTGACACAGTAAAGCAGTTTCACATTCTAACTCTATGTTTTGTTTCCTTTTCTTGTAGCCGTAAGCAGAGACTGGCGAGAAACACTTTCATTGAAAGGGGTTGCAAGCTTCTAAAAATTACGAGTCTCCAGAAATCTCAGCAAATATTTTTTCACCCAAACTGGATGATACTTTCAGGTAATGATCAGTACACTTGGCCCACTTGGTTCTCCATATTTCGTTCTTCTATGTTGAAGCGTTCGTTTACACTAACAGTTTCCACTCTGGCATTTCACTGTTTTCTCCTATATTGATAGATGTATTTGGAACTCTAAATCAAACACGGTTTGTGCTAGCTTCTTGAAACTTGACACAGTAAAGCAGTTTCACATTCTAACTCTATGTTTTGTTTCTTTTTCATGTAGCCCTAAGCAGTGACTGGCGAGAAACACTTTCATTGAAAGGGGTTGCAAGCTTCCAAAAATTACGAGTCTCCAGAAATCTCAGCAAATATTTTTTCACCCAAACTGCATGATACTTTCAGGTAATGATCAGTACACTAAGCCCACTTGGTTCCCCAAATTTCGTTCTTCTATGTTGAAGCGTTCGTTTCCAGTAACAGTTTGAATTTTTGTGTTTCACTCTGTTTTCTCCTATATTGATAGATGTATTTGGAACTCTAAATCAAACACGGTTTGTGCTAGCTTCTTGAAACTTGACACAGTAAAGCAGTTTCACATTCTAACTCTATGTTTTGTTTCCTTTTCATGTAGCCCTAAGCAGTGACTGGCGAGAAACACTTTCATTGAAAGGGGTTGCAAGCTTCCAAAAATTACGAGTCTCCAGAAATCTCAGCAAATATTTTTTCACCCAAACTAGATGATACTTTCAGGTAATGATCAGTACACTAAGCCCTCTTGGTTCCCCAAATTTCGTTCTTCTATGTTGAAGCGTTCGTTTCCAGTAACAGTTTGAATTTTTTCGTTTCACTCTGTTTTCTCCTATATTGATAGATGTATTTGGAACTCTAAATCAAACACGGTTTGTGCTAGCTTCTTGAAACTTGACACAGTAAAGCAGTTTCACATTGTAACTCTATGTTTTGTTTCCTTTTCATGTAGCTTTAAGCAGTGACTGGCGAGAAACACTTTCATTGAAAGGGGTTGCAAGCTTCTAAAAATTACGAGTCTCCAGAAATCTCAGCAAATATTTTTTCACCCAAACTGGATGATACTTTCACGTAATGATCAGTACACTTGGCCCACTTGGTTCTCCAAATTTCGTTCTTCTATGTTGAAGCGTTCGTTTCCAGTAACAGTTTCCATTCTGGCATTTCACTCTGTTTTCTCCTATATTGATAGATGTATTTGGAACTCTAAATCAAACACGGTTTGTGCTAGCTTCTTGAAACTTCACACAGTAAAGCAGTTTCACATTGTAACTCTATGTTTTGTTTCCTTTTCATGTAGCTTTAAGCAGTGACTGGCGAGAAACACTTTCATTGAAAGGGGTTGCAAGCTTCCAAAAATTACGAGTCTCCAGAAATCTCAGCAAATATTTTTTCACCCAAACTGAATGATACTTTCAGGTAATGATCAGTACACTAAGCCCACTTGGTTCTCCAAATTTCATTCTTCTATGTTGAAGCGTTCGTTTCCAGTAACAGTTTCCATTCTGGCATTTCACTCTGTTTTCTCCTATATTGATAGATGTATTTGGAACTCTAAATCAAACACGGTTTGTGCTAGCTTCTTGAAACTTGACACAGTAAAGCAGTTTCACATTCTAACTCTATGTTTTGTTTCCTTTTCATGTAGCCCTAAGCAGTGACTGGCGAGAAACACTTTCATTGAAAGGGGTTGCAAGCTTCCAAAAATTACGAGTCTCCAGAAATCTCAGCAAATATTTTTTCACCCAAACTGGATGATACTTTCAGATAATGATCAGTACACTAAGCCCACTTGGTTCCCCAAATTTCGTTCTTCTATGTTGAAGCGTTCGTTTCCAGTAACAGTTTGAATTTTGTCGTTTCACTCTGTTTTCTCCTATATTGATAGATGTATTTGGAACACTAAATCAAACACGGTTTGTGCTAGCTTCTTGAAACTTGACACAGTAAAGCAGTTTCACATTCTAACTCTATTTTTTTTTTCCTTTTCATGTAGCTTTAAGCAGTGACTGGCGAGAAACACCTTCATTGAAAGGGGTTGCAAGCTTCCAAAAATTACGAGTCTCCAGAAATCTCAGCAAATATTTTTTCACCCAAACTGGATGATACTTTCAGGTAATGATCAGTACACTAAGCCCACTCGGTTCTCCAAATTTCATTCTTCTATGTTGAAGCGTTCGTTTCCAGTAACAGTTTCCATTCTGGCATTTCACTCTGTTTTCTCCTATATTGATAGATGTATTTGGAACTCTAAATCAAACACGGTTTGTGCTAGCTTCTTGAAACTTGACACAGTAAAGCAGTTTCACATTCTAACTCTATGTTTTGTTTCCTTTTCTTGTAGCCCTAAGCAGAGACTGGCGAGAAACACTTTCATTGAAAGGGGTTGCAAGCTTCTAAAAATTACGAGTCTCCAGAAATCTCAGCAAATATTTTTTCACCCAAACTGGATGATACTTTCAGGTAATGATCTGTACACTTGGCCCACTTGGTTCTCCATATTTCGTTCTTCTATGTTGAAGCGTTCGTTTACACTAACAGTTTCCACTCTGGCATTTCACTCTGTTTTCTCCTATATTGATAGATGTATTTGGAACTCTAAATCAAACACGGTTTGTGCTAGCTTCTTGAAACTTGACACAGTAAAGCAGTTTCACATTCTAACTCTATGTTTTGTTTCTTTTTCATGTAGCCCTAAGCAGTGACTGGCGAGAAACACTTTCATTGAAAGGGGTTGCAAGCTTCCAAAAATTACGAGTCTCCAGAAATCTCAGCAAATATTTTTTCACCCAAACTGCATGATACTTTCAGGTAATGATCAGTACACTAAGCCCACTTGGTTCCCCAAATTTCGTTCTTCTATGTTGAAGCGTTCGTTTCCAGTAACAGTTTGAATTTTTGCGTTTCACTCTGTTTTCTCCTATATTGATAGATGTATTTGGAACTCTAAATCAAACACGGTTTGTGCTAGCTTCTTGAAACTTGACACAGTAAAGCAGTTTCACATTCTAACTCTATGTTTTGTTTCCTTTTCATGTAGCCCTAAGCAGTGACTGGCGAGAAACACTTTCATTGAAAGGGGTTGCAAGCTTACCAAAAATTACGAGTCTCCAGAAATCTCAGCAAATATTTTTTCACCCAAACTGCATGATACTTTCAGGTAATGATCAGTACACTAAGCCCACTCGGTTCTCCAAATTTCATTCTTCTATGTTGAAGCGTTCGTTTCCAGTAACAGTTTCCATTCTGGCATTTCACTCTGTTTTCTCCTATATTGATAGATGTATTTGGAACTCTAAATCAAACACGGTTTGTGCTAGCTTCTTGAAACTTGACACAGTAAAGCAGTTTCACATTCTAACTCTATGTTTTGTTTCCTTTTCATGTAGCCCTAAGCAGTGACTGGCGAGAAACACTTTCATTGAAAGGGGTTGCAAGCTTACCAAAAATTACGAGTCTCCAGAAATCTCAGCAAATATTTTTTCACCCAAACTGCATGATACTTTCAGGTAATGATCAGTACACTAAGCCCACTCGGTTCTCCAAATTTCATTCTTCTATGTTGAAGCGTTCGTTTCCAGTAACAGTTTCCATTCTGGCATTTCACTCTGTTTTCTCCTATATTGATAGATGTATTTGGAACTCTAAATCAAACACGGTTTGTGCTAGCTTCTTGAAACTTGACACAGTAAAGCAGTTTCACATTCTAACTCTATGTTTTGTTTCCTTTTCTTGTAGCCGTAAGCAGAGACTGGCGAGAAACACTTTCATTGAAAGGGGTTGCAAGCTTCTAAAAATTACGAGTCTCCAGAAATCTCAGCAAATATTTTTTCACCCAAACTGGATGATACTTTCAGGTAATGATCAGTACACTTGGCCCACTTGGTTCTCCATATTTCGTTCTTCTATGTTGAAGCGTTCGTTTACACTAACAGTTTCCACTCTGGCATTTCACTGTTTTCTCCTATATTGATAGATGTATTTGGAACTCTAAATCAAACACGGTTTGTGCTAGCTTCTTGAAACTTGACACAGTAAAGCAGTTTCACATTCTAACTCTATGTTTTGTTTCTTTTTCATGTAGCCCTAAGCAGTGACTGGCGAGAAACACTTTCATTGAAAGGGGTTGCAAGCTTCCAAAAATTACGAGTCTCCAGAAATCTCAGCAAATATTTTTTCACCCAAACTGGATGATACTTTCAGGTAATGATCAGTACACTAAGCCCACTTGGTTCCCCAAATTTCGTTCTTCTATGTTGAAGCGTTCGTTTCCAGTAACAGTTTGAATTTTTGTGTTTCACTCTGTTTTCTCCTATATTGATAGATGTATTTGGAACTCTAAATCAAACACGGTTTGTGCTAGCTTCTTGAAACTTGACACAGTAAAGCAGTTTCACATTGTAACTCTATGTTTTGTTTCCTTTTCATGTAGCCCTAAGCAGTGACTGGCGAGAAACACTTTCATTGAAAGGGGTTGCAAGCTTCCAAAAATTACGAGTCTCCAGAAATCTCAGCAAATATTTTTTCACCCAAACTAGATGATACTTTCAGGTAATGATCAGTACACTAAGCCCTCTTGGTTCCCCAAATTTCGTTCTTCTATGTTGAAGCGTTCGTTTCCAGTAACAGTTTGAATTTTGTCGTTTCACTCTGTTTTCTCCTATATTGATAGATGTATTTGGAACTCTAAATCAAACACGGTTTGTGCTAGCTTCTTGAAACTTGACACAGTAAAGCAGTTTCACATTGTAACTCTATGTTTTGTTTCCTTTTCATGTAGCTTTAAGCAGTGACTGGCGAGAAACACTTTCATTGAAAGGGGTTGCAAGCTTCTAAAAATTACGAGTCTCCAGAAATCTCAGCAAATATTTTTTCACACAAACTGGATGATACTTTCACGTAATGATCAGTACACTTGGCCCACTTGGTTCTCCAAATTTCGTTCTTCTATGTTGAAGCGTTCGTTTCCAGTAACAGTTTCCATTCTGGCATTTCACTCTGTTTTCTCCTATATTGATAGATGTATTTGGAACTCTAAATCAAACACGGTTTGTGCTAGCTTCTTGAAACTTCACACAGTAAAGCAGTTTCACATTGTAACTCTATGTTTTGTTTCCTTTTCATGTAGCTTTAAGCAGTGACTGGCGAGAAACACTTTCATTGAAAGGGGTTGCAAGCTTCCAAAAATTACGAGTCTCCAGAAATCTCAGCAAATATTTTTTCACCCAAACTCAATGATACTTTCAGGTAATGATCAGTACACTAAGCCCACTTGGTTCTCCAAATTTCATTCTTCTATGTTGAAGCGTTCGTTTCCAGTAACAGTTTCCATTCTGGCATTTCACTCTGTTTTCTCCTATATTGATAGATGTATTTGGAACTCTAAATCAAACACGGTTTGTGCTAGCTTCTTGAAACTTGACACAGTAAAGCAGTTTCACATTCTAACTCTATGTTTTGTTTCCTTTTCATGTAGCCCTAAGCAGTGACTGGCGAGAAACACTTTCATTGAAAGGGGTTGCAAGCTTCCAAAAATTACGAGTCTCCAGAAATCTCAGCAAATATTTTTTCACCCAAACTGGATGATACTTTCAGGTAATGATCAGTACACTAAGCCCACTTGGTTCCCCAAATTTCGTTCTTCTATGTTGAAGCGTTCGTTTCCAGTAACAGTTTGAATTTTGTCGTTTCACTCTGTTTTCTCCTATATTGATAGATGTATTTGGAACACTAAATCAAACACGGTTTGTGCTAGCTTCTTGAAACTTGACACAGTAAAGCAGTTTCACATTCTAACTCTATTTTTTTTTTCCTTTTCATGTAGCTTTAAGCAGTGACTGGCGAGAAACACCTTCATTGAAAGGGGTTGCAAGCTTCCAAAAATTACGAGTCTCCAGAAATCTCAGCAAATATTTTTTCACCCAAACTGGATGATACTTTCAGGTAATGATCAGTACACTAAGCCCACTCGGTTCTCCAAATTTCATTCTTCTATGTTGAAGCGTTCGTTTCCAGTAACAGTTTCCATTCTGGCATTTCACTCTGTTTTCTCCTATATTGATAGATGTATTTGGAACTCTAAATCAAACACGGTTTGTGCTAGCTTCTTGAAACTTGACACAGTAAAGCAGTTTCACATTCTAACTCTATGTTTTGTTTCCTTTTCTTGTAGCCGTAAGCAGAGACTGGCGAGAAACACTTTCATTGAAAGGGGTTGCAAGCTTCTAAAAATTACGAGTCTCCAGAAATCTCAGCAAATATTTTTTCACCCAAACTGGATGATACTTTCAGGTAATGATCAGTACACTTGGCCCACTTGGTTCTCCATATTTCGTTCTTCTATGTTGAAGCGTTCGTTTACACTAACAGTTTCCACTCTGGCATTTCACTGTTTTCTCCTATATTGATAGATGTATTTGGAACTCTAAATCAAACACGGTTTGTGCTAGCTTCTTGAAACTTGACACAGTAAAGCAGTTTCACATTCTAACTCTATGTTTTGTTTCTTTTTCATGTAGCCCTAAGCAGTGACTGGCGAGAAACACTTTCATTGAAAGGGGTTGCAAGCTTCCAAAAATTACGAGTCTCCAGAAATCTCAGCAAATATTTTTTCACCCAAACTGCATGATACTTTCAGGTAATGATCAGTACACTAAGCCCACTTGGTTCCCCAAATTTCGTTCTTCTATGTTGAAGCGTTCGTTTCCAGTAACAGTTTGAATTTTTGTGTTTCACTCTGTTTTCTCCTATATTGATAGATGTATTTGGAACTCTAAATCAAACACGGTTTGTGCTAGCTTCTTGAAACTTGACACAGTAAAGCAGTTTCACATTCTAACTCTATGTTTTGTTTCCTTTTCATGTAGCCCTAAGCAGTGACTGGCGAGAAACACTTTCATTGAAAGGGGTTGCAAGCTTCCAAAAATTACGAGTCTCCAGAAATCTCAGCAAATATTTTTTCACCCAAACTAGATGATACTTTCAGGTAATGATCAGTACACTAAGCCCTCTTGGTTCCCCAAATTTCGTTCTTCTATGTTGAAGCGTTCGTTTCCAGTAACAGTTTGAATTTTGTCGTTTCACTCTGTTTTCTCCTATATTGATAGATGTATTTGGAACTCTAAATCAAACACGGTTTGTGCTAGCTTCTTGAAACTTGACACAGTAAAGCAGTTTCACATTGTAACTCTATGTTTTGTTTCCTTTTCATGTAGCTTTAAGCAGTGACTGGCGAGAAACACTTTCATTGAAAGGGGTTGCAAGCTTCTAAAAATTACGAGTCTCCAGAAATCTCAGCAAATATTTTTTCACCCAAACTGGATGATACTTTCACGTAATGATCAGTACACTTGGCCCACTTGGTTCTCCAAATTTCGTTCTTCTATGTTGAAGCGTTCGTTTCCAGTAACAGTTTCCATTCTGGCATTTCACTCTGTTTTCTCCTATATTGATAGATGTATTTGGAACTCTAAATCAAACACGGTTTGTGCTAGCTTCTTGAAACTTCACACAGTAAAGCAGTTTCACATTGTAACTCTATGTTTTGTTTCCTTTTCATGTAGCTTTAAGCAGTGACTGGCGAGAAACACTTTCATTGAAAGGGGTTGCAAGCTTCCAAAAATTACGAGTCTCCAGAAATCTCAGCAAATATTTTTTCACCCAAACTGAATGATACTTTCAGGTAATGATCAGTACACTAAGCCCACTTGGTTCTCCAAATTTCATTCTTCTATGTTGAAGCGTTCGTTTCCAGTAACAGTTTCCATTCTGGCATTTCACTCTGTTTTCTCCTATATTGATAGATGTATTTGGAACTCTAAATCAAACACGGTTTGTGCTAGCTTCTTGAAACTTGACACAGTAAAGCAGTTTCACATTCTAACTCTATGTTTTGTTTCCTTTTCATGTAGCCCTAAGCAGTGACTGGCGAGAAACACTTTCATTGAAAGGGGTTGCAAGCTTCCAAAAATTACGAGTCTCCAGAAATCTCAGCAAATATTTTTTCACCCAAACTGGATGATACTTTCAGGTAATGATCAGTACACTAAGCCCACTTGGTTCCCCAAATTTCGTTCTTCTATGTTGAAGCGTTCGTTTCCAGTAACAGTTTGAATTTTGTCGTTTCACTCTGTTTTCTCCTATATTGATAGATGTATTTGGAACTCTAAATCAAACACGGTTTGTGCTAGCTTCTTGAAACTTGACACAGTAAAGCAGTTTCACATTCTAACTCTATGTTTTGTTTCCTTTTCATGTAGCCCTAAGCAGTGACTGGCGAGAAACACTTTCATTGAAAGGGGTTGCAAGCTTACCAAAAATTACGAGTCTCCAGAAATCTCAGCAAATATTTTTTCACCCAAACTGCATGATACTTTCAGGTAATGATCAGTACACTAAGCCCACTCGGTTCTCCAAATTTCATTCTTCTATGTTGAAGCGTTCGTTTCCAGTAACAGTTTCCATTCTGGCATTTCACTCTGTTTTCTCCTATATTGATAGATGTATTTGGAACTCTAAATCAAACACGGTTTGTGCTAGCTTCTTGAAACTTGACACAGTAAAGCAGTTTCACATTCTAACTCTATGTTTTGTTTCCTTTTCTTGTAGCCGTAAGCAGAGACTGGCGAGAAACACTTTCATTGAAAGGGGTTGCAAGCTTCTAAAAATTACGAGTCTCCAGAAATCTCAGCAAATATTTTTTCACCCAAACTGGATGATACTTTCAGGTAATGATCAGTACACTTGGCCCACTTGGTTCTCCATATTTCGTTCTTCTATGTTGAAGCGTTCGTTTACACTAACAGTTTCCACTCTGGCATTTCACTGTTTTCTCCTATATTGATAGATGTATTTGGAACTCTAAATCAAACACGGTTTGTGCTAGCTTCTTGAAACTTGACACAGTAAAGCAGTTTCACATTCTAACTCTATGTTTTGTTTCTTTTTCATGTAGCCCTAAGCAGTGACTGGCGAGAAACACTTTCATTGAAAGGGGTTGCAAGCTTCCAAAAATTACGAGTCTCCAGAAATCTCAGCAAATATTTTTTCACCCAAACTGCATGATACTTTCAGGTAATGATCAGTACACTAAGCCCACTTGGTTCCCCAAATTTCGTTCTTCTATGTTGAAGCGTTCGTTTCCAGTAACAGTTTGAATTTTTGTGTTTCACTCTGTTTTCTCCTATATTGATAGATGTATTTGGAACTCTAAATCAAACACGGTTTGTGCTAGCTTCTTGAAACTTGACACAGTAAAGCAGTTTCACATTGTAACTCTATGTTTTGTTTCCTTTTCATGTAGCTTTAAGCAGTGACTGGCGAGAAACACTTTCATTGAAAGGGGTTGCAAGCTTCTAAAAATTACGAGTCTCCAGAAATCTCAGCAAATATTTTTTCACCCAAACTGGATGATACTTTCACGTAATGATCAGTACACTTGGCCCACTTGGTTCTCCAAATTTCGTTCTTCTATGTTGAAGCGTTCGTTTCCAGTAACAGTTTCCATTCTGGCATTTCACTCTGTTTTCTCCTATATTGATAGATGTATTTGGAACTCTAAATCAAACACGGTTTGTGCTAGCTTCTTGAAACTTCACACAGTAAAGCAGTTTCACATTGTAACTCTATGTTTTGTTTCCTTTTCATGTAGCTTTAAGCAGTGACTGGCGAGAAACACTTTCATTGAAAGGGGTTGCAAGCTTCCAAAAATTACGAGTCTCCAGAAATCTCAGCAAATATTTTTTCACCCAAACTGAATGATACTTTCAGGTAATGATCAGTACACTAAGCCCACTTGGTTCTCCAAATTTCATTCTTCTATGTTGAAGCGTTCGTTTCCAGTAACAGTTTCCATTCTGGCATTTCACTCTGTTTTCTCCTATATTGATAGATGTATTTGGAACTCTAAATCAAACACGGTTTGTGCTAGCTTCTTGAAACTTGACACAGTAAAGCAGTTTCACATTCTAACTCTATGTTTTGTTTCCTTTTCATGTAGACCTAAGCAGTGACTGGCGAGAAAAACTTTCATTGAAAGGGGTTGCAAGCTTCCAAAAATTACGAGTCTCCAGAAATCTCAGCAAATATTTTTTCAACCAAACTGGATGATACTTTCAGGTAATGATCAGTACACTAAGCCCACTTGGTTCCCCAAATTTCGTTCTTCTATGTTGAAGCGTTCGTTTCCAGTAACAGTTTGAATTTTGTCGTTTCACTCTGTTTTCTCCTATATTGATAGATGTATTTGGAACACTAAATCAAACACGGTTTGTGCTAGCTTCTTGAAACTTGACACAGTAAAGCAGTTTCACATTCTAACTCTATTTTTTTTTTTTCCTTTTCATGTAGCTTTAAGCAGTGACTGGCGAGAAACACCTTCATTGAAAGGGGTTGCAAGCTTCCAAAAATTACGAGTCTCCAGAAATCTCAGCAAATATTTTTTCACCCAAACTGGATGATACTTTCAGGTAATGATCAGTACACTAAGCCCACTCGGTTCTCCAAATTTCATTCTTCTATGTTGAAGCGTTCGTTTCCAGTAACAGTTTCCATTCTGGCATTTCACTCTGTTTTCTCCTATATTGATAGATGTATTTGGAACTCTAAATCAAACACGGTTTGTGCTAGCTTCTTGAAACTTGACACAGTAAAGCAGTTTCACATTCTAACTCTATGTTTTGTTTCCTTTTCTTGTAGCCCTAAGCAGAGACTGGCGAGAAACACTTTCATTGAAAGGGGTTGCAAGCTTCTAAAAATTACGAGTCTCCAGAAATCTCAGCAAATATTTTTTCACCCAAACTGGATGATACTTTCAGGTAATGATCTGTACACTTGGCCCACTTGGTTCTCCATATTTCGTTCTTCTATGTTGAAGCGTTCGTTTACACTAACAGTTTCCACTCTGGCATTTCACTCTGTTTTCTCCTATATTGATAGATGTATTTGGAACTCTAAATCAAACACGGTTTGTGCTAGCTTCTTGAAACTTGACACAGTAAAGCAGTTTCACATTCTAACTCTATGTTTTGTTTCTTTTTCATGTAGCCCTAAGCAGTGACTGGCGAGAAACACTTTCATTGAAAGGGGTTGCAAGCTTCCAAAAATTACGAGTCTCCAGAAATCTCAGCAAATATTTTTTCACCCAAACTGCATGATACTTTCAGGTAATGATCAGTACACTAAGCCCACTTGGTTCCCCAAATTTCGTTCTTCTATGTTGAAGCGTTCGTTTCCATTAACAGTTTGAATTTTTGCGTTTCACTCTGTTTTCTCCTATATTGATAGATGTATTTGGAACTCTAAATCAAACACGGTTTGTGCTAGCTTCTTGAAACTTGACACAGTAAAGCAGTTTCACATTCTAACTCTATGTTTTGTTTCCTTTTCATGTAGCCCTAAGCAGTGACTGGCGAGAAACACTTTCATTGAAAGGGGTTGCAAGCTTACCAAAAATTACGAGTCTCCAGAAATCTCAGCAAATATTTTTTCACCCAAACTGCATGATACTTTCAGGTAATGATCAGTACACTAAGCCCACTCGGTTCTCCAAATTTCATTCTTCTATGTTGAAGCGTTCGTTTCCAGTAACAGTTTCCATTCTGGCATTTCACTCTGTTTTCTCCTATATTGATAGATGTATTTGGAACTCTAAATCAAACACGGTTTGTGCTAGCTTCTTGAAACTTGACACAGTAAAGCAGTTTCACATTCTAACTCTATGTTTTGTTTCCTTTTCTTGTAGCCGTAAGCAGAGACTGGCGAGAAACACTTTCATTGAAAGGGGTTGCAAGCTTCTAAAAATTACGAGTCTCCAGAAATCTCAGCAAATATTTTTTCACCCAAACTGGATGATACTTTCAGGTAATGATCAGTACACTTGGCCCACTTGGTTCTCCATATTTCGTTCTTCTATGTTGAAGCGTTCGTTTACACTAACAGTTTCCACTCTGGCATTTCACTGTTTTCTCCTATATTGATAGATGTATTTGGAACTCTAAATCAAACACGGTTTGTGCTAGCTTCTTGAAACTTGACACAGTAAAGCAGTTTCACATTCTAACTCTATGTTTTGTTTCTTTTTCATGTAGCCCTAAGCAGTGACTGGCGAGAAACACTTTCATTGAAAGGGGTTGCAAGCTTCCAAAAATTACGAGTCTCCAGAAATCTCAGCAAATATTTTTTCACCCAAACTGCATGATACTTTCAGGTAATGATCAGTACACTAAGCCCACTTGGTTCCCCAAATTTCGTTCTTCTATGTTGAAGCGTTCGTTTCCAGTAACAGTTTGAATTTTTGCGTTTCACTCTGTTTTCTCCTATATTGATAGATGTATTTGGAACTCTAAATCAAACACGGTTTGTGCTAGCTTCTTGAAACTTGACACAGTAAAGCAGTTTCACATTCTAACTCTATGTTTTGTTTCCTTTTCATGTAGCCCAAGCAGTGACTGGCGAGAAACACTTTCATTGAAAGGGGTTGCAAGCTTCCAAAAATTACGAGTCTCCAGAAATCTCAGCAAATATTTTTTCACCCAAACTAGATGATACTTTCAGGTAATGATCAGTACACTAAGCCCTCTTGGTTCCCCAAATTTCGTTCTTCTATGTTGAAGCGTTCGTTTCCAGTAACAGTTTGAATTTTGTCGTTTCACTCTGTTTTCTCCTATATTGATAGATGTATTTGGAACTCTAAATCAAACACGGTTTGTGCTAGCTTCTTGAAACTTGACACAGTAAAGCAGTTTCACATTGTAACTCTATGTTTTGTTTCCTTTTCATGTAGCTTTAAGCAGTGACTGGCGAGAAACACTTTCATTGAAAGGGGTTGCAAGCTTCTAAAAATTACGAGTCTCCAGAAATCTCAGCAAATATTTTTTCACCCAAACTGGATGATACTTTCACGTAATGATCAGTACACTTGGCCCACTTGGTTCTCCAAATTTCGTTCTTCTATGTTGAAGCGTTCGTTTCCAGTAACAGTTTCCATTCTGGCATTTCACTCTGTTTTCTCCTATATTGATAGATGTATTTGGAACACTAAATCAAACACGGTTTGTGCTAGCTTCTTGAAACTTGACACAGTAAAGCAGTTTCACATTCTAACTCTATGTTTTGTTTCCTTTTCATGTAGCCCTAAGCAGTGACTGGCGAGAAACACTTTCATTGAAAGGGGTTGCAAGCTTCCAAAAATTACGAGTCTCCAGAAATCTCAGCAAATATTTTTTCACCCAAACTGGATGATACTTTCAGGTAATGATCAGTACACTAAGCCCACTTGGTTCCCCAAATTTCGTTCTTCTATGTTGAAGCGTTCGTTTCCAGTAACAGTTTGAATTTTGTCGTTTCACTCTGTTTTCTCCTATATTGATAGATGTATTTGGAACACTAAATCAAACACGGTTTGTGCTAGCTTCTTGAAACTTGACACAGTAAAGCAGTTTCACATTCTAACTCTATTTTTTTTTCCTTTTCATGTAGCTTTAAGCAGTGACTGGCGAGAAACACCTTCATTGAAAGGGGTTGCAAGCTTCCAAAAATTACGAGTCTCCAGAAATCTCAGCAAATATTTTTTCACCCAAACTGGATGATACTTTCAGGTAATGATCAGTACACTAAGCCCACTCGGTTCTCCAAATTTCATTCTTCTATGTTGAAGCGTTCGTTTCCAGTAACAGTTTCCATTCTGGCATTTCACTCTGTTTTCTCCTATATTGATAGATGTATTTGGAACTCTAAATCAAACACGGTTTGTGCTAGCTTCTTGAAACTTGACACAGTAAAGCAGTTTCACATTCTAACTCTATGTTTTGTTTCCTTTTCTTGTAGCCCTAAGCAGAGACTGGCGAGAAACACTTTCATTGAAAGGGGTTGCAAGCTTCTAAAAATTACGAGTCTCCAGATATCTCAGCAAATATTTTTTCACCCAAACTGGATGATACTTTCAGGTAATGATCAGTACACTTGGCCCACTTGGTTCTCCATATTTCGTTCTTCTATGTTGAAGCGTTCGTTTACACTAACAGTTTCCACTCTGGCATTTCACTCTGTTTTCTCCTATATTGATAGATGTATTTGGAACTCTAAATCAAACACGGTTTGTGCTAGCTTCTTGAAACTTGACACAGTAAAGCAGTTTCACATTCTAACTCTATGTTTTGTTTCTTTTTCATGTAGCCCTAAGCAGTGACTGGCGAGAAACACTTTAATTGAAAGGGGTTGCAAGCTTCCAAAAATTACGAGTCTCCAGAAATCTCAGCAAATATTTTTTCACCCAAACTGCATGATACTTTCAGGTAATGATCAGTACACTAAGCCCACTTGGTTCCCCAAATTTCGTTCTTCTATGTTGAAGCGTTCGTTTCCAGTAACAGTTTGAATTTTTGCGTTTCACTCTGTTTTCTCCTATATTGATAGATGTATTTGGAACTCTAAATCAAACACGGTTTGTGCTAGCTTCTTGAAACTTGACACAGTAAAGCAGTTTCACATTCTAACTCTATGTTTTGTTTCCTTTTCATGTAGCCCTAAGCAGTGACTGGCGAGAAACACTTTCATTGAAAGGGGTTGCAAGCTTCCAAAAATTACGAGTCTCCAGAAATCTCAGCAAATATTTTTTCACCCAAACTAGATGATACTTTCAGGTAATGATCAGTACACTAAGCCCTCTTGGTTCCCCAAATTTCGTTCTTCTATGTTGAAACGTTCGTTTCCAGTAACAGTTTGAATTTTGTCGTTTCACTCTGTTTTCTCCTATATTGATAGATATATTTGGAACTCTAAATCAAACACGGTTTGTGCTAGCTTCTTGAAACTTGACACAGTAAAGCAGTTTCACATTGTAACACTATGTTTTGTTTCCTTTTCATGTAGCTTTAAGCAGTGACTGGCGAGAAACACTTTCATTGAAAGGGGTTGCAAGCTTCTAAAAATTACGAGTCTCCAGAAATCTCAGCAAATATTTTTTCACCCAAACTGGATGATACTTTCACGTAATGATCAGTACACTTGGCCCACTTGGTTCACCAAATTTCGTTCTTCTATGTTGAAGCGTTCGTTTCCAGTAACAGTTTCCATTCTGGCATTTCACTCTGTTTTCTCCTATATTGATAGATGTATTTGGAACTCTAAATCAAACACGGTTTGTGCTAGCTTCTTGAAACTTCACACAGTAAAGCAGTTTCACATTGTAACTCTATGTTTTGTTTCCTTTTCATGTAGCTTTAAGCAGTGACTGGCGAGAAACACTTTCATTGAAAGGGGTTGCAAGCTTCCAAAAATTACGAGTCTCCAGAAATCTCAGCAAATATTTTTTCACCCAAACTGGATGATACTTTCAGGTAATGATCAGTACACTTGGCCCACTTGGTTCTCCATATTTCGTTCTTCTATGTTGAAGCGTTCGTTTACACTAACAGTTTCCACTCTGGCATTTCACTCTGTTTTCTCCTATATTGATAGATGTATTTGGAACTCTAAATCAAACACGGTTTGTGCTAGCTTCTTGAAACTTGACACAGTAAAGCAGTTTCACATTCTAACTCTATGTTTTGTTTCTTTTTCATGTAGCCCTAAGCAGTGACTGGCGAGAAACACTTTCATTGAAAGGGGTTGCAAGCTTCCAAAAATTACGAGTCTCCAGAAATCTCAGCAAATATTTTTTCACCCAAACTGCATGATACTTTCAGGTAATGATCAGTACACTAAGCCCACTTGGTTCCCCAAATTCCGTTCTTCTATGTTGAAGCGTTCGTTTCCAGTAACAGTTTGAATTTTTGCGTTTCACTCTGTTTTCTCCTATATTGATAGATGTATTTGGAACTCTAAATCAAACACGGTTTGTGCTAGCTTCTTGAAACTTGACACAGTAAAGCAGTTTCACATTCTAACTCTATGTTTTGTTTCCTTTTCATGTAGCCCTAAGCAGTGACTGGCGAGAAACACTTTCATTGAAAGGGGTTGCAAGCTTCCAAAAATTACGAGTCTCCAGAAATCTCAGCAAATATTTTTTCACCCAAACTAGATGATACTTTCAGGTAATGATCAGTACACTAAGCCCTCTTGGTTCCCCAAATTTCGTTCTTCTATGTTGAAGCGTTCGTTTCCAGTAACAGTTTGAATTTTGTCGTTTCACTCTGTTTTCTCCTATATTGATAGATGTATTTGGAACTCTAAATCAAACACGGTTTGTGCTAGCTTCTTGAAACTTGACACAGTAAAGCAGTTTCACATTGTAACTCTATGTTTTGTTTCCTTTTCATGTAGCTTTAAGCAGTGACTGGCGAGAAACACTTTCATTGAAAGGGGTTGCAAGCTTCTAAAAATTACGAGTCTCCAGAAATCTCAGCAAATATTTTTTCACCCAAACTGGATGATACTTTCACGTAATGATCAGTACACTTGGCCCACTTGGTTCTCCAAATTTCGTTCTTCTATGTTGAAGCGTTCGTTTCCAGTAACAGTTTCCATTCTGGCATTTCACTCTGTTTTCTCCTATATTGATAGATGTATTTGGAACTCTAAATCAAACACGGTTTGTGCTAGCTTCTTGAAACTTCACACAGTAAAGCAGTTTCACATTGTAACTCTATGTTTTGTTTCCTTTTCATGTAGCTTTAAGCAGTGACTGGCGAGAAACACTTTCATTGAAAGGGGTTGCAAGCTTCCAAAAATTACGAGTCTCCAGAAATCTCAGCAAATATTTTTTCACCCAAACTGGATGATACTTTCAGGTAATGATCAGTACACTAAGCCCACTCGGTTCTCCAAATTTCATTCTTCTATGTTGAAGCGTTCGTTTCCAGTAACAGTTTCCATTCTGGCATTTCACTCTGTTTTCTCCTATATTGATAGATGTATTTGGAACTCTAAATCAAACACGGTTTGTGCTAGCTTCTTGAAACTTGACACAGTAAAGCAGTTTCACATTCTAACTCTATATTTTGTTTCCTTTTCATGTAGCCCTAAGCAGTGACTGGCGAGAAACACTTTCATTGAAAGGGGTTGCAAGCTTCCAAAAATTACGAGTCTCCAGAAATCTCAGCAAATATTTTTTCAACCAAACTGGATGATACTTTCAGGTAATGATCAGTACACTAAGCCCACTTGGTTCCCCAAATTTCGTTCTTCTATGTTGAAGCGTTCGTTTCCAGTAACAGTTTGAATTTTGTCGTTTCACTCTGTTTTCTCCTATATTGATAGATGTATTTGGAACACTAAATCAAACACGGTTTGTGCTAGCTTCTTGAAACTTGACACAGTAAAGCAGTTTCACATTCTAACTCTATGTTTTTTTTTCCTTTTCATGTAGCTTTAAGCAGTGACTGGCGAGAAACACCTTCATTGAAAGGGGTTGCAAGCTTCCAAAAATTACGAGTCTCCAGAAATCTCAGCAAATATTTTTTCACCCAAACTGGATGATACTTTCAGGTAATGATCAGTACACTAAGCCCACTCGGTTCTCCAAATTTCATTCTTCTATGTTGAAGCGTTCGTTTCCAGTAACAGTTTCCATTCTGGCATTTCTCTCTGTTTTCTCCTATATTGATAGATGTATTTGGAACTCTAAATCAAACACGGTTTGTGCTAGCTTCTTGAAACTTGACACAGTAAAGCAGTTTCACATTCTAACTCTATGTTTTGTTTCCTTTTCTTGTAGCCCTAAGCAGAGACTGGCGAGAAACACTTTCATTGAAAGGGGTTGCAAGCTTCTAAAAATTACGAGTCTCCAGAAATCTCAGCAAATATTTTTTCACCCAAACTGGATGATACTTTCACGTAATGATCAGTACACTTGGCCCACTTGGTTCTCCATATTTCGTTCTTCTATGTTGAAGCGTTCGTTTCCAGTAACAGTTTGAATTTTTGCGTTTCACTCTGTTTTCTCCTATATTGATAGATGTATTTGGAACTCTAAATCAAACACGGTTTGTGCTAGCTTCTTGAAACTTGACACAGTAAAGCAGTTTCACATTCTAACTCTATGTTTTGTTTCCTTTTCATGTAGCCCTAAGCAGTTACTGGCGAGAAACACTTTCATTGAAAGGGGTTGCAAGCTTCCAAAAATTACGAGTCTCCAGAAATCTCAGCAAATATTTTTTCACCCAAACTAGATGATACTTTCAGGTAATGATCAGTACACTAAGCCCTCTTGGTTCCCCAAATTTCGTTCTTCTATGTTGAAGCGTTCGTTTCCAGTAACAGTTTGAATTTTGTCGTTTCACTCTGTTTTCTCCTATATTGATAGATGTATTTGGAACTCTAAATCAAACACGGTTTGTGCTAGCTTCTTGAAACTTGACACAGTAAAGCAGTTTCACATTGTAACTCTATGTTTTGTTTCCTTTTCATGTAGCTTTAAGCAGTGACTGGCGAGAAACACTTTCATTGAAAGGGGTTGCAAGCTTCTAAAAATTACGAGTCTCCAGAAATCTCAGCAAATATTTTTTCACCCAAACTGGATGATACTTTCACGTAATGATCAGTACACTTGGCCCACTTGGTTCTCCAAATTTCGTTCTTCTATGTTGAAGCGTTCGTTTCCAGTAACAGTTTCCATTCTGGCATTTCACTCTGTTTTCTCCTATATTGATAGATGTATTTGGAACTCTAAATCAAACACGGTTTGTGCTAGCTTCTTGAAACTTCACACAGTAAAGCAGTTTCACATTGTAACTCTATGTTTTGTTTCCTTTTCATGTAGCTTTAAGCAGTGACTGGCGAGAAACACTTTCATTGAAAGGGGTTGCAAGCTTCCAAAAATTACGAGTCTCCAGAAATCTCAGCAAATATTTTTTCACCCAAACTGGATGATACTTTCAGGTAATGATCAGTACACTAAGCCCACTCGGTTCTCCAAATTTCATTCTTCTCTGTTGAAGCGTTCGTTTCCAGTAACAGTTTCCATTCTGGCATTTCACTCTGTTTTCTCCTATATTGATAGATGTATTTGGAACTCTAAATCAAACACGGTTTGTGCTAGCTTCTTGAAACTTGACACAGTAAAGCAGTTTCACATTCTAACTCTATATTTTGTTTCCTTTTCATGTAGCCCTAAGCAGTGACTGGCGAGAAACACTTTCATTGAAAGGGGTTGCAAGCTTCCAAAAATTACGAGTCTCCAGAAATCTCAGCAAATATTTTTTCAACCAAACTGGATGATACTTTCAGGTAATGATCAGTACACTAAGCCCACTTGGTTCCCCAAATTTCGTTCTTCTATGTTGAAGCGTTCGTTTCCAGTAACAGTTTGAATTTTGTCGTTTCACTCTGTTTTCTCCTATATTGATAGATGTATTTGGAACACTAAATCAAACACGGTTTGTGCTAGCTTCTTGAAACTTGACACAGTAAAGCAGTTTCACATTCTAACTCTATGTTTTGTTTCCTTTTCATGTAGCTTTAAGCAGTGACTGGCGAGAAACACCTTCATTGAAAGGGGTTGCAAGCTTCCAAAAATTACGAGTCTCCAGAAATCTCAGCAAATATTTTTTCACCCAAACTGGATGATACTTTCAGGTAATGATCAGTACACTAAGCCCACTCGGTTCTCCAAATTTCATTCTTCTATGTTGAAGCGTTCGTTTCCAGTAACAGTTTCCATTCTGGCATTTCTCTCTGTTTTCTCCTATATTGATAGATGTATTTGGAACTCTAAATCAAACACGGTTTGTGCTAGCTTCTTGAAACTTGACACAGTAAAGCAGTTTCACATTCTAACTCTATGTTTTGTTTCCTTTTCTTGTAGCCCTAAGCAGAGACTGGCGAGAAACACTTTCATTGAAAGGGGTTGCAAGCTTCTAAAAATTACGAGTCTCCAGAAATCTCAGCAAATATTTTTTCACCCAAACAGGATGATACTTTCAGGTAATGATCAGTACACTTGGCCCACTTGGTTCTCCATATTTCGTTCTTCTATGTTGAAGCGTTCGTTTACACTAACAGTTTCCACTCTGGCATTTCACTCTGTTTTCTCCTATATTGATAGATGTATTTGGAACTCTAAATGAAACACGGTTTGTGCTAGCTTCTTGAAACTTGACAGAGTAAAGCAGTTTCACATTCTAACTCTATGTTTTGTTTCTTTTTCATGTAGCCCTAAGCAGTGACTGGCGAGAAACACTTTCATTGAAAGGGGTTGCAAGCTTCCAAAAATTACGAGTCTCCAGAAATCTCAGCAAATATTTTTTCAACCAAACTGCATGATACTTTCAGGTAATGATCAGTACACTAAGCCCACTTGGTTTCCCAAATTTCGTTCTTCTATGTTGAAGCGTTCGTTTCCAGTAACAGTTTGAATTTTTGCGTTTCACTCTGTTTTCTCCTATATTGATAGATGTATTTGGAACTCTAAATCAAACACGGTTTGTGCTAGCTTCTTGAAACTTGACACAGTAAAGCAGTTTCACATTGTAACTCTATGTTTTGTTTCCTTTTCATGTAGCTTTAAGCAGTGACTGGCGAGAAACACTTTCATTGAAAGGGGTTGCAAGGTTCTAAAAATTACGAGTCTCCAGAAATCTCAGCAAATATTTTTTCACCCAAACTGGATGATACCTTCACGTAATGATCAGTACACTTGGCCCACTTGGTTCTCCAAATTTCGTTCTTCTATGTTGAAGCGTTCGTTTCCAGTAACAGTTTCCATTCTGGCATTTCACTCTGTTTTCTCCTATATTGATAGATGTATTTGGAACTCTAAATCAAACACGGTTTGTGCTAGCTTCTTGAAACTTCACACAGTAAAGCAGTTTCACATTGTAACTCTATGTTTTGTTTCCTTTTCATGTAGCTTTAAGCAGTGACTGGCGAGAAACACTTTCATTGAAGGGGGTTGCAAGCTTCCAAAAATTACGAGTCTCCAGAAATCTCAGCAAATATTTTTTCACCCAAACTGGATGATACTTTCAGGTAATGATCAGTACACTAAGCCCACTTGGTTCTCCAAATTTCGTTCTTCTATGTTGAAGCGTTCGTTTCCAGTAACAGTTTCCATTCTGGCATTTCACTGTGTTTTCTCCTATGTTGATAGATGTATTTGGAACTCTAAATCAAACACGGTTTGTGCTAGCTTCTTGAAACTTGACACAGTAAAGCAGTTTCACATTCTAACTCTATGTTTTGTTTCCTTTTCATGTAGCCCTAAGCAGTGACTGGCGAGAAACACTTTCATTGAAAGGGGTTGCAAGCTTCCAAAAATTACGAGTCTCCAGAAATCTCAGCAAATATTTTTTCACCCAAACTGCATGATACTTTCAGGTAATGATCAGTACACTAAGCCCACTCGGTTCTCCAAATTTCATTCTTCTATGTTGAAGCGTTCGTTTCCAGTAACAGTTTCCATTCTAGCATTTCACTCTGTTTTCTCCTATATTGATAGATGTATTTGGAACTCTAAATCAAACACGGTTTGTGCTAGCTTCTTGAAACTTGACACAGTAAAGCAGTTTCACATTCTAACTCTATGTTTTGTTTCCTTTTCTTGTAGTCCCAAGGAGAGACTGGCGAAAAACACTTTCATTGAAAGGGGTTGCAAGCTTCTAAAAATTACGAGTCTCCAGAAATCTCAGCAAATATTTTTTCACCCAAACTGGATGATACTTTCAGGTAATGATCAGTACACTTGGCCCACTTGGTTCTCCATATTTCGTTCTTCTATGTTGAAGCGTTCGTTTACACTAACAGTTTCCACTCTGGCATTTCACTCTGTTTTCTCCTATATTGATAGATGTATTTGGAACTCTAAATCAAACACGGTTTCTGCTAGCTTCTTGAAACTTGACACAGTAAAGCAGTTTCACATTCTAACTCTATGTTTTGTTTCTTTTTTATGTAGCCCAAAGCAGTGACTGGCGAGAAACACTTTCATTGAAAGGGGTTGCAAGCTTCCAAAAATTACGAGTCTCCAGAAATCTCAGCAAATATTTTTTCACCCAAACTGCATGATACTTTCAGGTAATGATCAGTACACTAAGCCCACTTGGGTCCCCAAATTTCGTTCTTCTATGTTGAAGCATTCGTTTCCAGTAACAGTTTGAATTTTTGCGTTTCACTCTGTTTTCTCCTATATTGATAGATGTATTTGGAACTCTAAATCAAACACGGTTTGTGCTAGCTTCTTGAAACTTGACACAGTAAAGCAGTTTCACATTCTAACTCTATGTTTTGTTTCCTTTTCATGTAGCCCTAAGCAGTGACTGGCGAGAAACACTTTCATTGAAAGGGGTTGCAAGCTTCCAAAAATTACGAGTCTCCAGAAATCTCAGCAAATATTTTTTCACCCAAACTGGATGATACTTTCACGTAATGATCAGTACACTTGGCCCACTTGGTTCTCCAAATTTCGTTCTTCTATGTTGAAGCGTTCGTTTCCAGTAACAGTTTCCATTCTGGCATTTCACTCTGTTTTCTCCTATATTGATAGATGTATTTGGAACTCTAAATCAAACACGGTTTGTGCTAGCTTCTTGAAACTTGACACAGTAAAGCAGTTTCACATTCTAACTCTATGTTTTGTTTCCTTTTCATGTAGCCCTAAGCCGTGACTGGCGAGAAACACTTTCATTGAAAGGGGTTGCAAGCTTCCAAAAATTACGAGTCTCCAGAAATCTCAGCAAATATTTTTTCACCCAAACTGCATGATACTTTCAGGTAATGATCAGTACACTAAGCCCACTTGGTTCCCCAAATTTAGTTCTTCTATGTTGAAGCGTTCGTTTCCAGTAACAGTTTGAATTTTGTTGTTTCACTCTGTTTTCTCCTATATTGATAGATGTATTTGGAACACTAAATCAAACACGGTTTGTGCTAGCTTCTTGAAACTTGACACAGTAAAGCAGTTACACATTCTAACTCTATGTTTTGTTTCCTTTTCATGTAGCTTTAAGCAGTGACTGGCGAGAAACACCTTCATTGAAAGGGGTTGCAAGCTTCCAAAAATTACGAGTCTCCAGAAATCTCAGCAAATATTTTTTCACCCAAACTGGATGATACTTTCAGGTAATGATCAGTACACTAAGCCCACTCGGTTCTCCAAATTTCATTCTTCTATGTTGCAGCGTTCGTTTCCAGTAACAGTTTCCATTCTGGCATTTCACTCTGTTTTCTCCTATATTGATAGATGTATTTGGAACTCTAAATCAAACACGGTTTGTGCTAGCTTCTTGAAACTTGACACAGTAAAGCAGTTTCACATTCTAACTCTATGTTTTGTTTCCTTTTCTTGTAGCCCTAAGCAGAGACTGGCGAGAAACACTTTCATTGAAAGGGGTTGCAAGCTTCTAAAAATTACGAGTCTCCAGAAATCTCAGCAAATATTTTTTCACCCAAACTGGATGATACTTTCAGGTAATGATCAGTACACTTGGCCCACTTGGTTCTCCATATTTCGTTCTTCTATGTTGAAGCGTTCGTTTCCAGTAACAGTTTGAATTTTGTCGTTTCACTCTGTTTTCTCCTATATTGATAGATGTATTTGGAACTCTAAATCAAACACGGTTTGTGCTAGCTTCTTGAAACTTGACACAGTAAAGCAGTTTCACATTCTAACTCTATGTTTTGTTTCTTTTTCATGTATCCCTAAGCAGTGACTGGCGAGAAACACTTTCATTGAAAGGGGTTGCAAGCTTCCAAAAATTACGAGTCTCCAGAAATCTCAGCAAATATTTTTTCACCCAAACTGCATGATACTTTCAGGTAATGATCAGTACACTAAGCCCACTTGGTTCCCCAAATTTCGTTCTTCTATGTTGAAGCGTTCGTTTCCAGTAACAGTTTGAATTTTGTCGTTTCACTCTGTTTTCTCCTATATTGATAGATGTATTTGGAACTCTAAATCAAACACGGTTTGTGCTAGCTTCTTGAAACTTGACACAGTAAAGCAGTTTCACATTGTAACTCTATGTTTTGTTTCCTTTTCATGTAGCTTTAAGCAGTGACTGGCGAGAAACACTTTCATTGAAAGGGGTTGCAAGCTTCTAAAAATTACGAGTCTCCAGAAATCTCAGCAAATATTTTTTCACCCAAACTGGATGATACTTTCACGTAATGATCAGTACACTTGGCCCACTTGGTTCTCCAAATTTCGTTCTTCTATGTTGAAGCGTTCGTTTCCAGTAACAGTTTCCATTCTGGCATTTCACTCTGTTTTCTCCTATATTGATAGATGTATTTGGAACTCTAAATCAAACACGGTTTGTGCTAGCTTCTTGAAACTTCACACAGTAAAGCAGTTTCACATTGAAACTCTATGTTTTGTTTCCTTTTCATGTAGCTTTAAGCAGTGACTGGCGAGAAACACTTTCATTGAAAGGGGTTGCAAGCTTCCAAAAATTACGAGTCTCCAGAAATCTCAGCAAATATTTTTTCACCCAAACTGGATGATACTTTCAGGTAATGATCAGTACACTAAGCCCACTTGGTTCTCCAAATTTCATTCTTCTATGTTGAAGCGTTCGTTTCCAGTAACAGTTTCCATTCTGGCATTTCACTCTGTTTTCTCCTATATTGATAGATGTATTTGGAACTCTAAATCAAACACGGTTTGTGCTAGCTTCTTGAAACTTGACACAGTAAAGCAGTTTCACATTCTAACTCTATGTTTTGTTTCCTTTTCATGTAGCTTTAAGCAGTGACTGGCGAGAAACACTTTCATTGAAAGGGGTTGCAAGCTTCTAAAAATTACGAGTCTCCAGAAATCTCAGCAAATATTTTTTCACCCAAACTGGATGATACTTTCACGTAATGATCAGTACACTAAGACCACTTGGTTCCCCAAATTTCGTTCTTCTATGTTGAAGCGTTCGTTTCCAGTAACAGTTTGAATTTTGTCGTTTCACTCTGTTTTCTCCTATATTGATAGATGTATTTGGAACACTAAATCAAACACGGTTTGTGCTAGCTTCTTGAAACTTGACACAGTAAAGCAGTTTCACATTCTAACTCTATGTTTTGTTTCCTTTTCATGTAGCTTTAAGCAGTGACTGGCGAGAAACACTTTCATTGAAAGGGGTTGCAAGCTTCCAAAAATTACGAGTCTCCAGAAATCTCAGCAAATATTTTTTCACCCAAACTGGATGATACTTTCAGGTAATGATCAGTACACTAAGCCCACTTGGTTCTCCAAATTTCATTCTTCTATGTTGAAGCGTTCGTTTCCAGTAACAGTTTCCATTCTGGCATTTCACTCTGTTTTCTCCTATATTGATAGATGTATTTGGAACTCTAAATCAAACACGGTTTGTGCTAGCTTCTTGAAACTTGACACAGTAAAGCAGTTTCACATTCTAACTCTAAGTTTTGTTTCTTTTTCATGTAGCCCTAAGCAGTGACTGGCGAGAAACACTTTCATTGAAAGGGGTTGCAAGCTTCTAAAAATTACGAGTCTCCAGAAATCTCAGCAAATATTTTTTCACCCAAACTGCATGATACTTTCAGGTAATGATCAGTACACTAAGCCCACTTGGTTCCCCAAATTTCGTTCTTCTATGTTGAAGCGTTCGTTTCCAGTAACAGTTTGAATTTTTGCGTTTCACTCTGTTTTCTCCTATATTGATAGATGTATTTGGAACTCTAAATCAAACACGGTTTGTGCTAGCTTCTTGAAACTTCACACAGTAAAGCAGTTTCACATTGTAACTCTATGTTTTGTTTCCTTTTCATGTAGCTTTAAGCAGTGACTGGCGAGAAACACTTTCATTGAAAGGGGTTGCAAGCTTCCAAAAATTACTAGTCTCCAGAAATCTCAGCAAATATTTTTTCACCCAAACTGGATGATACTTTCAGGTAATGATCAGTACACTAAGCCCACTTGGTTCTCCAAATTTCATTCTTCTATGTTGAAGCGTTCGTTTCCAGTAACAGTTTCCATTCTGGCATTTCACTCTGTTTTCTCCTATATTGATAGATGTATTTGGAACTCTAAATCAAACACGGTTTGTGCTAGCTTCTTGAAACTTGACACAGTAAAGCAGTTTCACATTCTAACTCTATGTTTTGTTTCCTTTTCATGTAGCCCTAAGCAGTGACTGGCGAGAAACACTTTCATTGAAAGGGGTTGCAAGCTTCCAAAAATTACGAGTCTCCAGAAATCTCAGCAAATATTTTTTCACCCAAACTGGATGATACTTTCAGGTAATGATCAGTACACTTGGCCCACTTGGTTCTCCATATTTCGTTCTTCTATGTTGAAGCGTTCGTTTACACTAACAGTTTCCACTCTGGCATTTCACTCTGTTTTCTCCTATATTGATAGATGTATTTGGAACTCTAAATCAAACACGGTTTCTGCTAGCTTCTTGAAACTTGACACAGTAAAGCAGTTTCACATTCTAACTCTATGTTTTGTTTCTTTTTCATGTAGCCCTAAGCAGTGACTGGCGAGAAACACTTTCATTGAAAGGGGTTGCAAGCTTCCAAAAATTACGAGTCTCCAGAAATCTCAGCAAATATTTTTTCACCCAAACTGCATGATACTTTCAGGTAATGATCAGTACACTAAGCCCACTTGGTTCCCCAAATTTCGTTCTTCTATGTTGAAGCATTCGTTTCCAGTAACAGTTTGAATTTTTGCGTTTCACTCTGTTTTCTCCTATATTGATAGATGTATTTGGAACTCTAAATCAAACACGGTTTGTGCTAGCTTCTTGAAACTTGACACAGTAAAGCAGTTTCACATTCTAACTCTATGTTTTGTTTCCTTTTCATGTAGCCCTAAGCAGTGACTGGCGAGAAACACTTT
Organism: Spermophilus citellus; assembly: GCF_964194105.1. NCBI lineage: Eukaryota > Metazoa > Chordata > Mammalia > Rodentia > Sciuridae > Spermophilus > Spermophilus citellus. The sequence goes on along the minus strand of NC_138185.1, from coordinate 81,940,900 downwards.
CATTGAAAGGGGTTGCAAGCTTCCAAAAATTACGAGTCTCCAGAAATCTCAGCAAATATTTTTTCACCCAAACTGGATGATACTTTCACGTAATGATCAGTACACTTGGCCCACTTGGTTCTCCAAATTTCGTTCTTCTATGTTGAAGCGTTCGTTTCCAGTAACAGTTTCCATTCTGGCATTTCACTCTGTTTTCTCCTATATTGATAGATGTATTTGGAACTCTAAATCAAACACGGTTTGTGCTAGCTTCTTGAAACTTGACACAGTAAAGCAGTTTCACATTCTAACTCTATGTTTTGTTTCCTTTTCATGTAGCCCTAAGCCGTGACTGGCGAGAAACACTTTCATTGAAAGGGGTTGCAAGCTTCCAAAAATTACGAGTCTCCAGAAATCTCAGCAAATATTTTTTCACCCAAACTGCATGATACTTTCAGGTAATGATCAGTACACTAAGCCCACTTGGTTCCCCAAATTTAGTTCTTCTATGTTGAAGCGTTCGTTTCCAGTAACAGTTTGAATTTTGTTGTTTCACTCTGTTTTCTCCTATATTGATAGATGTATTTGGAACACTAAATCAAACACGGTTTGTGCTAGCTTCTTGAAACTTGACACAGTAAAGCAGTTACACATTCTAACTCTATGTTTTGTTTCCTTTTCATGTAGCTTTAAGCAGTGACTGGCGAGAAACACCTTCATTGAAAGGGGTTGCAAGCTTCCAAAAATTACGAGTCTCCAGAAATCTCAGCAAATATTTTTTCACCCAAACTGGATGATACTTTCAGGTAATGATCAGTACACTAAGCCCACTCGGTTCTCCAAATTTCATTCTTCTATGTTGCAGCGTTCGTTTCCAGTAACAGTTTCCATTCTGGCATTTCACTCTGTTTTCTCCTATATTGATAGATGTATTTGGAACTCTAAATCAAACACGGTTTGTGCTAGCTTCTTGAAACTTGACACAGTAAAGCAGTTTCACATTCTAACTCTATGTTTTGTTTCCTTTTCTTGTAGCCCTAAGCAGAGACTGGCGAGAAACACTTTCATTGAAAGGGGTTGCAAGCTTCTAAAAATTACGAGTCTCCAGAAATCTCAGCAAATATTTTTTCACCCAAACTGGATGATACTTTCAGGTAATGATCAGTACACTTGGCCCACTTGGTTCTCCATATTTCGTTCTTCTATGTTGAAGCGTTCGTTTCCAGTAACAGTTTGAATTTTGTCGTTTCACTCTGTTTTCTCCTATATTGATAGATGTATTTGGAACTCTAAATCAAACACGGTTTGTGCTAGCTTCTTGAAACTTGACACAGTAAAGCAGTTTCACATTCTAACTCTATGTTTTGTTTCTTTTTCATGTATCCCTAAGCAGTGACTGGCGAGAAACACTTTCATTGAAAGGGGTTGCAAGCTTCCAAAAATTACGAGTCTCCAGAAATCTCAGCAAATATTTTTTCACCCAAACTGCATGATACTTTCAGGTAATGATCAGTACACTAAGCCCACTTGGTTCCCCAAATTTCGTTCTTCTATGTTGAAGCGTTCGTTTCCAGTAACAGTTTGAATTTTGTCGTTTCACTCTGTTTTCTCCTATATTGATAGATGTATTTGGAACTCTAAATCAAACACGGTTTGTGCTAGCTTCTTGAAACTTGACACAGTAAAGCAGTTTCACATTGTAACTCTATGTTTTGTTTCCTTTTCATGTAGCTTTAAGCAGTGACTGGCGAGAAACACTTTCATTGAAAGGGGTTGCAAGCTTCTAAAAATTACGAGTCTCCAGAAATCTCAGCAAATATTTTTTCACCCAAACTGGATGATACTTTCACGTAATGATCAGTACACTTGGCCCACTTGGTTCTCCAAATTTCGTTCTTCTATGTTGAAGCGTTCGTTTCCAGTAACAGTTTCCATTCTGGCATTTCACTCTGTTTTCTCCTATATTGATAGATGTATTTGGAACTCTAAATCAAACACGGTTTGTGCTAGCTTCTTGAAACTTCACACAGTAAAGCAGTTTCACATTGAAACTCTATGTTTTGTTTCCTTTTCATGTAGCTTTAAGCAGTGACTGGCGAGAAACACTTTCATTGAAAGGGGTTGCAAGCTTCCAAAAATTACGAGTCTCCAGAAATCTCAGCAAATATTTTTTCACCCAAACTGGATGATACTTTCAGGTAATGATCAGTACACTAAGCCCACTTGGTTCTCCAAATTTCATTCTTCTATGTTGAAGCGTTCGTTTCCAGTAACAGTTTCCATTCTGGCATTTCACTCTGTTTTCTCCTATATTGATAGATGTATTTGGAACTCTAAATCAAACACGGTTTGTGCTAGCTTCTTGAAACTTGACACAGTAAAGCAGTTTCACATTCTAACTCTATGTTTTGTTTCCTTTTCATGTAGCTTTAAGCAGTGACTGGCGAGAAACACTTTCATTGAAAGGGGTTGCAAGCTTCTAAAAATTACGAGTCTCCAGAAATCTCAGCAAATATTTTTTCACCCAAACTGGATGATACTTTCACGTAATGATCAGTACACTAAGACCACTTGGTTCCCCAAATTTCGTTCTTCTATGTTGAAGCGTTCGTTTCCAGTAACAGTTTGAATTTTGTCGTTTCACTCTGTTTTCTCCTATATTGATAGATGTATTTGGAACACTAAATCAAACACGGTTTGTGCTAGCTTCTTGAAACTTGACACAGTAAAGCAGTTTCACATTCTAACTCTATGTTTTGTTTCCTTTTCATGTAGCTTTAAGCAGTGACTGGCGAGAAACACTTTCATTGAAAGGGGTTGCAAGCTTCCAAAAATTACGAGTCTCCAGAAATCTCAGCAAATATTTTTTCACCCAAACTGGATGATACTTTCAGGTAATGATCAGTACACTAAGCCCACTTGGTTCTCCAAATTTCATTCTTCTATGTTGAAGCGTTCGTTTCCAGTAACAGTTTCCATTCTGGCATTTCACTCTGTTTTCTCCTATATTGATAGATGTATTTGGAACTCTAAATCAAACACGGTTTGTGCTAGCTTCTTGAAACTTGACACAGTAAAGCAGTTTCACATTCTAACTCTATGTTTTGTTTCCTTTTCATGTAGCCCTAAGCAGTGACTGGCGAGAAACACTTTCATTGAAAGGGGTTGCAAGCTTCCAAAAATTACGAGTCTCCAGAAATATCAGCAAATATTTTTTCACCCAAACTGGATGATACTTTCAGGTAATGATCAGTACACTAAGCCCACTTGGTTCCCCAAATTTCGTTCTTCTATGTTGCAGCGTTCGTTTCCAGTAACAGTTTGAATTTTGTCGTTTCACTCTGTTTTCTCCTATATTGATAGATGTATTTGGAACACTAAATCAAACACGGTTTGTGCTAGCTTCTTGAAACTTGACACAGTAAAGCAGTTTCACATTGTAACTCTATGTTTTGTTTCCTTTTCATATAGCTTTAAGCAGTGACTGGCGAGAAACACTTTCATTGAAAGGGGTTGCAAGCTTCCAAAAATTACGAGTCTCCAGAAATCTCAGCAAATATTTTTTCACCCAAACTGGATGATACTTTCAGGTAATGATCAGTACACTAAGCCCACTCGGTTCTCCAAATTTCATTCTTCTATGTTGAAGCGTTCGTTTCCAGTAACTGTTTCCATTCTGGCATTTCACTCTGTTTTCTCCTATATTGATAGATGTATTTGGAACTCTAAATCAAACACGGTTTGTGCTAGCTTCTTGAAACTTGACACAGTAAAGCAGTTTCACATTCTAACTCTATGTTTTGTTTCGTTTTCATGTAGCTTTAAGCAGTGACTGGCGAGAAACACTTTCATTGAAAGGGGTTGCAAGCTTCTAAAAATTACGAGTCTCCAGAAATCTCAGCAAATATTTTTTCACCCAAACTGGATGATACTTTCAGGTAATGATCAGTACACTAAGCCCACATGGTTCCCCAAATTTCGTTCTTCTATGTTGAAGCGTTCGTTTCCAGTAACAGTTTGAATTTTGTCGTTTCACTCTGTTTTCTCCTATATTGATAGATGTATTTGGAACACTAAATCAAACACGGTTTGTGCTAGCTTCTTGAAACTTGACACAGTAAAGCAGTTTCACATTCTAACTCTATGTTTTGTTTCCTTTTCATGTAGCTTTAAGCAGTGACTGGCGAGAAACACCTTCATTGAAAGGGGTTGCAAACTTCAAAAAATTACGAGTCTTCAGAAATCTCAGCAAATTTTTTTCACCCAAACTAGATGATACTTTCAGGTAATGATCAGTACACTAAGCCCTCTTGGTTCCCCAAATTTCGTTCTTCTATGCTGAAGCGTTCGTTTCCACTAACAGTTTCCACTCTGGCATTTCACTCTGTTTTCTCCTATATTGATAGATGTATTTGGAACTCTAAATCAAACACGGTTTGTGCTAGCTTCTTGAAACTTGACACAGTAAAGCAGTTTCACATTGTAACTCTATGTTTTGTTTCCTTTTCATGTAGCTTTAAGCAGTGACTGGCGAGAAACACTTTCATTGAAAGGGGTTGCAAGCTTCCAAAAATTACGAGTCTCCAGAAATCTCAGCAAATATTTTTTCACCCAAACTGGATGATACTTTCAGGTAATGATCAGTACACTAAGCCCACTTGGTTCTCCAAATTTCATTCTTCTATGTTGAAGCGTTCGTTTCCAGTAACAGTTTCCATTCTGGCATTTCACTCTGTTTTCTCCTATATTGATAGATGTATTTGGAACTCTAAATCAAACACGGTTTGTACTAGCTTCTTGAAACTTGACACAGTAAAGCAGTTTCACATTCTAACTCTATGTTTTGTTTCCTTTTCATGTAGCCCTAAGCAGTGACTGGCGAGAAACACTTTCATTGAAAGGGGTTGCAAGCTTCCAAAAATTACGAGTCTCCAGAAATCTCAGCAAATATTTTTTCACCCAAACTGGATGATACTTTCAGGTAATGATCAGTACACTAAGCCCACTTGGGTCCACAAATTTCGTTCTTCTATGTTGAAGCGTTCGTTTCCAGTAACAGTTTGAATTTTGTCGTTTCACTCTGTTTTCTCCTATATTGCTAGATGTATTTGGAACACTAAATCAAACACGGTTTGTGCTAGCTTCTTGAAACTTGACACAGTAAAGCAGTTTCACATTCTAACTCTATGTTTTGTTTCCTTTTCATGTAGCTTTAAGCAGTGACTGGCGAGAAACACCTTCATTGAAAGGGGTTGCAAGCTTCCAAAAATCACGAGTCTCCAGAAATCTCAGCAAATATTTTTTCACCGAAACTGGATGATACTTTCAGGTAATGATCAGTACACTTGGCCCACTTGGTTCTCCATATTTCGTTCTTCTATGTTGAAGCGTTCGTTTACAGTAACAGTTTCCACTCTGGCATTACACTCTGTTTTCTCCTATATTGATAGATGTATTTGGAACTCTAAATCAAACACGGTTTGTGCTAGCTTCTTGAAACTTGACACAGTAATGCAGTTTCACATTCTAACAATATGTTTTGTTTCCTTTTCATGTAGCCCTAAGCAGTGACTGGCGAGAAACACTTTCATTGAAAGGGGTTGCAAGCTTCCAAAAATTACGAGTCTTCAGAAATCTCAGCAAATATTTTTTCACCCAAACTGGATGATACTTTCAGGTAATGATTAGTACACTAAGCCCACTTGGTTCTCCAAATTTCGTTCTTCTATGTTGAAGCGTTCGTTTCCAGTAACAGTTTGAATTTTTGCGTTTCACTCTGTTTTCTCCTATATTGATAGATGTATTTGGAACTCTAAATCAAACACGGTTTGTGCTAGCTTCTTGAAACTTGACACAGTAAAGCAGTTTCACATTCTAACTCTATGTTTTGTTTCCTTTTCATGTAGCCCTAAGCAGTGACTGGCGAGAAACACTTTCATTGAAAGGGGTTGCAAGCTTCCAAAAATTACGAGTCTCCAGAAATCTCAGCAAATATTTTTTCACCCAAACTAGATGATACTTTCAGGTAATGATCAGTACACTAAGCCCTCTTGGTTCCCCAAATTTCGTTCTTCTATGTTGAAGCGTTCGTTTCCAGTAACAGTTTGAATTTTGTCGTTTCACTCTGTTTTCTCCTATATTGATAGATGTATTTGGAACTCTAAATCAAACACGGTTTGTGCTAGCTTCTTGAAACTTGACACAGTAAAGCAGTTTCACATTGTAACTCTATGTTTTGTTTCCTTTTCATGTAGCTTTAAGCAGTGACTGGCGAGAAACACTTTCATTGAAAGGGGTTGCAAGCTTCCAAAAATTACGAGTCTCCAGAAACCTCAGCAAATATTTTTTCACCCAAACTGGATGATACTTTCAGGTAATGATCAGTACACTAAGCCCACTTGATTCTCCAAATTTCATTCTTCTATGTTGAAGCGTTCGTTTCCAGTAACAGTTTCCATTCTGACATTTCACTCTGTTTTCTCCTATATTGATAGATGTATTTGGAACTCTAAATCAAACACGGTTTGTGCTAGCTTCTTGAAACTTGACACAGTAAAGCAGTTTCACATTCTAACTCTATGTTTTGTTTCCTTTTCATGTAGCCCTAAGCAGTGACTGGCGAGAAACACTTTCATTGAAAGGGGTTGCAAGCTTCCAAAAATTACGAGTCTCCAGAAATCTCAGCAAATATTTTTTCACCCAAACTGGATGATACTTTCAGGTAATGATCAGTACACTAAGCCCACTTGGTTCCCCAAATTTCGTTCTTCTATGTTGAAGCGTTCGTTTCCAGTAACAGTTTGAATTTTTGCGTTTCACTCTGTTTTCTCCTATATTGATAGATGTATTTGGAACACTAAATCAAACACGGTTTGTGCTAGCTTCTTGAAACTTGACACAGTAAAGCAGTTTCACATTCTAACTCTATGTTTTGTTTCCTTTTCATGTAGCCCTAAGCAGTGACCTGCGAGAAACACTTTCATTGAAAGGGGTTGCAAGCTTCCAAAAATTACGAGTCTCCAGAAATCTCAGCAAATATTTTTTCACCCAAACTGGATGATACTTTCAGGTAATGATCAGTACACTAAGCCCACTTGGTTCCCCAAATTTCGTTCTTTTATGTTGAAGCGTTCGTTTCCAGTAACAGTTTGAATTTTGTCGTTTCACTCTGTTTTCTCCTATATTGATAGATGTATTTGGAACACTAAATCAAACACGGTTTGTGCTAGCTTCTTGAAACTTGACACAGTAAAGCAATTTCACATTCTAACTCTATGCTTTGTTTCCTTTTCATGTAGATTTAAGCAGTGACTGGCGAGAAACACCTTCATTGAAAGGGGTTGCAAGCTTCCAAAAATCACGAGTCTCCAGAAATCTCAGCAAATATTTTTTCACCCAAACTGGATGATACTTTCAGGTAATGATCAGTACACTTGGCCCACTTGGTTCTCCATATTTCGTTCTTCTATGTTGAAGCGTTCGTTTACAGTAACAGTTTCCACTCTGGCATTACACTCTGTTTTCTCCTATATTGATAGATGTATTTGGAACTCTAAATCAAACACGGTTTGTGCTAGCTTCTTGAAACTTGACACAGTAAAGCAGTTTCACATTGTAACTCTATGTTTTGTTTCCTTTTCATGTAGCCCTAAGCAGTGACTGGCGAGAAACACTTTCATTGAAAGGGGTTGCAAGCTTCCAAAAATTACGAGTCTCCAGAAATCTCAGCAAATATTTTTTCACCCAAACTGGATGATACTTTCAGGTAATTATCAGTACACTAAGCCTACTTGGGTTCCCAAATTTCGATCTTCTATGTTGAAGTGTTCGTTTCCAGTAACAGTTTCCATTCTGGCATTTCACTCTGTTTTCTCCTATATTGATAGATGTATTTGGAACTCTAAATCAAACACGGTTTGTGCTAGCTTCTTGAAACTTGACACAGTAAAGCAGTTTCACATTCTAACTCTATGTTTTGTTTCCTTTTCATGTAGCTTTAAGCAGTGACTGGCGAGAAACACCTTCATTGAAAGGGGTTGCAAGCTTCCAAAAACCACGAGTCTCCAGAAATCTCAGCAAATATTTTTTCACCCAAACTGGATGATACTTTCAGGTAATGATCAGTACACTTGGCCCACTTGGTTCTCCATATTTCGTTCTTCAATGTTGAAGCGTTCGTTTACAGTAACAGTTTCCACTCTGGCATTACACTCTGTTTTCTCCTATATTGATAGATGTATTTGGAATTCTAAATCAAACACGGTTTGTGCTAGCTTCTTGAAACTTGACACAGTAATGCAGTTTCAGATTCTAACTCTATGTTTTGTTTCCTTTTCATGTAGCTTTAAGCAGTGACTGGCGAGAAACACTTTCATTGAAAGGGGTTGCAAGCTTCCAAAAATTACGAGTCTCCAGAAATCTCAGCAAATATTTTTTCACCCAAACTGCATGATACTTTCAGGTAATGATCAGTACACTAAGCCCACTTGGTTCCCCAAATTTCGTTCTTCTATGTTGAAGCGTTCGTTTCCAGTAACAGTTTGAATTTTGTCTTTCACTCTGTTTTCTCCTATATTGATAGATGTATTTGGAACACTAAATCAAACACGGTTTGTGCTAGCTTCTTGAAACTTGACACAGTAAAGCAGTTTCACATTCTAACTCTATGTTTTGTTTCCTTTTCATGTAGCTTTAAGCAGTGACTGGCGAGAAACACCTTCATTGAAAGGGGTTGCAAGCTTCCAAAAATTACGAGTCTTCAGAAATCTCAGCAAATATTTTTTCACCCAAACTAGATGATACTTTCAGGTAATGATCAGTACACTAAGCCCTCTTGGTTCCCCAAATTTCGTTCTTCTATGTTGAAGCGTTCGTTTCCACTAACAGTTTCCACTCTGGCATTTCACTCTGTTTTCTCCTATATTGATAGATGTATTTGGAACTCTAATTCAAACACGGTTTGTGCTAGCTTCTTGAAACTTGACACAGTAAAGCAGTTTCACATTGTAACTCTATGTTTTGTTTCCTTTTCATGTAGCTTTAAGCAGTGACTGGCGAGAAACACTTTCATTGAAAGGGGTTGCAAGCTTCCAAAAATTACGAGTCTCCAGAAATCTCAGCAAATATTTTTTCACCCAAACTGGATGATACTTTCAGGTAATGATTAGTACACTAAGCCCACTTGGTTCTCCAAATTTCGTTCTTCTATGTTGAAGCGTTCGTTTCCAGTAACAGTTTGAAATTTTGCGTTTCACTCTGTTTTCTCCTATATTGATAGATGTATTTGGAACTCTAAATCAAACACGGTTTGTGCTAGCTTCTTGAAACTTGACACAGTAAAGCAGTTTCACATTCTAACTCTATGTTTTGTTTCCTTTTCATGTAGCCCTAAGCAGTGACTGGCGAGAAACACTTTCATTGAAAGGGGTTGCAAGCTTCCAAAAATTACGAGTCTCCAGAAATCTCAGCAAATATTTTTTCACCCAAACTAGATGATACTTTCAGGTAATGATCAGTACACTAAGCCCTCTTGGTTCCCCAAATTTCGTTCTTCTATGTTGAAGCGTTCGTTTCCAGTAACAGTTTGAATTTTGTCGTTTCACTCTGTTTTCTCCTATATTGATAGATGTATTTGGAACTCTAAATCAAACACGGTTTGTGCTAGCTTCTTGAAACTTGACACAGTAAAGCAGTTTCACATTGCAACTCTATGTTTTGTTTCCTTTTCATGTAGCTTTAAGCAGTGACTGGCGAGAAACACTTTCATTGAAAGGGGTTGCAAGCTTCCAAAAATTACGAGTCTCCAGAAATCTCAGCAAATATTTTTTCACCCAAACTGGATGATACTTTCAGGTAATGATCAGTACACTAAGCCCACTTGGTTCTCCAAATTTCATTCTTCTATGTTGAAGCGTTCGTTTCCAGTAACAGTTTCCATTCTGGCATTTCACTCTGTTTTCTCCTATATTGATAGATGTATTTGGAACTCTAAATCAAACACGGTTTGTGCTAGCTTCTTGAAACTTGACACAGTAAAGCAGTTTCACATTCTAACTCTATGTTTTGTTTCCTTTTCATGTAGCCCTAAGCAGTGACTGGCGAGAAACACTTTCATTGAAAGGGGTTGCAAGCTTCCAAAAATTACGAGTCTCCAGAAATCTCAGCAAATATTTTTTCACCCAAACTGGATGATACTTTCAGGTAATGATCAGTACACTAAGCCCACTTGGTTCACCAAATTTCGTTCTTCTATGTTGAAGCGTTCGTTTCCAGTAACAGTTTGAATTTTGTCGTTTCACTCTGTTTTCTCCTATATTGATAGATGTATTTGGAACACTAAATCAAACACGGTTTGTGCTAGCTTCTTGAAACTTGACACAGTAAAGCAGTTTCACATTCTAACTCTATGTTTTGTTTCCTTTTCATGTAGCCCTAAGCAGTGACTGGCGAGAAACACTTTCATTGAAAGGGGTTGCAAGCTTCCAAAAATTACGAGTCTCCAGAAATCTCAGCAAATATTTTTTCACCCAAACTGGATGATACTTTCAGGTAATGATCAGTACACTAAGCCCACTTGGTTCCCCAAATTTCGTTCTTCTATGTTGAAGCGTTCGTTTCCAGTAACAGTTTGAATTTTGTCGTTTCACTCTGTTTTCTCCTATATTGATAGATGTATTTGGAACACTAAATCAAACACGGTTTGTGCTAGCTTCTTGAAACTTGACACAGTAAAGCAGTTTCACATTCTAACTCTATGTTTTGTCTCCTTTTCATGTAGCCCTAAGCAGTGACTGGCGAGAAACACCTTCATTGAAAGGGGTTGCAAGCTTCCAAAAATCACGAGTCTCCAGAAATCTCAGCAAATATTTTTTCACCCAAACTGGATGATACTTTCAGGTAATGATCAGTACACTTGGCCCACTTGGTTCTCCATATTTCGTTCTTCTATGTTGAAGCGTTCGTTTACAGTAACAGTTTCCACTCTGGCATTACACTCTGTTTTCTCCTATATTGATAGATGTATTTGGAACTCTAAATCAAACACGGTTTGTGCTAGCTTCTTGAAACTTGACACAGTAATGCAGTTTCACATTGTAACTCTATGTTTTGTTTCCTTTTCATGTAGCCCTAAGCAGTGCCTGGCGAGAAACACTTTCATTGAAAGGGGTTGCAAGCTTCCAAAAATTACGAGTCTCCAGAAATCTCAGCAAATATTTTTTCACCCAAACTGGATGATACTTTCAGGTAATTATCAGTACACTAAGCCTACTTGGGTTCCCAAATTTCGATCTTCTATGTTGAAGTGTTCGTTTCCAGTAACAGTTTCCATTCTGGCATTTCACTCTGTTTTCTCCTATATTGATAGATGTATTTGGAACTCTAAATCAAACACGGTTTGTGCTAGCTTCTTGAAACTTGACACAGTAAAGCAGTTTCACATTCTAACTCTATGTTTTGTTTCCTTTTCATGTAGCTTTAAGCAGTGACTGGCGAGAAACACCTTCATTGAAAGGGGTTGCAAGCTTCCAAAAACCACGAGTCTCCAGAAATCTCAGCAAATATTTTTTCACCCAAACTGGATGATACTTTCAGGTAATGATCAGTACACTTGGCCCACTTGGTTCTCCATATTTCGTTCTTCTATGTTGAAGCGTTCGTTTACAGTAACAGTTTCCACTCTGGCATTACACTCTGTTTTCTCCTATATTGATAGATGTATTTGGAATTCTAAATCAAACACGGTTTGTGCTAGCTTCTTGAAACTTGACACAGTAATGCAGTTTCAGATTCTAACTCTATGTTTTGTTTCCTTTTCATGTAGCTTTAAGCAGTGACTGGCGAGAAACACTGTCATTGAAAGGGGTTGCAAGCTTCCAAAAATTACGAGTCTCCAGAAATCTCAGCAAATATTTTTTCACCCAAACTGGATGATACTTTCAGGTAATGATCAGTACACTAAGCCCACTTGGTTCCCCAAATTTCGTTCTTCTATGTTGAAGCGTTCGTTTCCAGTAACAGTTTGAATTTTGTCGTTTCACTCTGTTTTCTCCTATATTGATAGATGTATTTGGAACACTAAATCAAACACGGTTTGTGCTAGCTTCTTGAAACTTGACACAGTAAAGCAGTTTCACATTCTAACTCTATGTTTTGTTTCCTTTTCATGTAGCCCTAAGCAGTGACTGGCGAGAAACACTTTCATTGAAAGGGGTTGCAAGCTTCCAAAAATTACGAGTCTCCAGAAATCTCAGCAAATATTTTTTCACCCAAACTGGATGATACTTTCAGGTAATGATCAGTACACTAAGCCCACTTGGTTCTCCAAATTTCATTCTTCTATGTTGAAGCGTTCGTTTCCCGTAACAGTTTCCATTCTGGCATTTCACTCTGTTTTCTCCTATATTGATAGATGTATTTGGAACTCTAAATCAAACACGGTTTGTACTAGCTTCTTGAAACTTGACACAGTAAAGCAGTTTCACATTCTAACTCTATGTTTTGTTTCCTTTTCATGTAGCCCTAAGCAGTGACTGGCGAGAAACACTTTCATTGAAAGGGGTTGCAAGCTTCCAAAAATTACGAGTCTCCAGAAATCTCAGCAAATATTTTTTCACCCAAACTAGATGATACTTTCAGGTAATGATCAGTACACTAAGCCCACTTGGTTCCCCAAATTTCGTTCTTCTATGTTGAAGCGTTCGTTTCCAGTAACAGTTTGAATTTTGTCATTTCACTCTGTTTTCTCCTATATTGCTAGATGTATTTGGAACACTAAATCAAACACGGTTTGTGCTAGCTTCTTGAAACTTGACACAGTAAAGCAGTTTCACATTCTAACTCTATGTTTTGTTTCCTTTTCATGTAGCTTTAAGCAGTGACTGGCGAGAAACACCTTCATTGAAAGGGGTTGCAAGCTTCCAAAAATCACGAGTCTCCAGAAATCTCAGCAAATATTTTTTCACCCAAACTGGATGATACTTTCAGGTAATGATCAGTACACTTGGCCCACTTGGTTCTCCATATTTCGTTCTTCTATGTTGAAGCGTTCGTTTCCAGTAACAGTTTGAATTTTTGCGTTTCACTCTGTTTTCTCCTATATTGATAGATGTATTTGGAACTCTAAATCAAACATGGTTTGTGCTAGCTTCTTGAAACTTGACACAGAAAGCAGTTTCACATTCTAACTCTATGTTTTGTTTCCTTTTCATGTAGCCCTAAGCAGTGACTGGCGAGAAACACTTTCATTGAAAGGGGTTGCAAGCTTCCAAAAATTACGAGTCTCCAGAAATCTCAGCAAATATTTTTTCACCCAAACTAGATGATACTTTCAGGTAATGATCAGTACACTAAGCCCTCTTGGTTCCCCAAATTTCGTTCTTCTATGTTGAAGCGTTCGTTTTCAGTAACAGTTTGAATTTTGTCGTTTCACTCTGTTTTCTCCTATATTGATAGATGTATTTGGAACTCTAAATCAAACACGGTTTGTGCTAGCTTCTTGAAACTTGACACAGTAAAGCAGTTTCACATTGTAACTCTATGTTTTGTTTCCTTTTCATGTAGCTTTAAGCAGTGACTGGCGAGAAACACTTTCATTGAAAGGGGTTGCAAGCTTCCAAAAATTACGAGTCTCCAGAAATCTCAGCAAATATTTTTTCACCCAAACTGGATGATACTTTCAGGTAATGATCAGTACACTAAGCCCACTTGGTTCTCCAAATTTCATTCTTCTATGTTGAAGCGTTCGTTTCCAGTAACAGTTTCCATTCTGGCATTTCACTCTGTTTTCTCCTATATTGATAGATGTATTTGGAACACTAAATCAAACACGGTTTGTGCTAGCTTCTTGAAACTTGACACAGTAAAGCAGTTTCACATTCTAACTCTATGTTTTGTTTCCTTTTCATGTAGCTTTAAGCAGTGACTGGCGAGAAACACTTTCATTGAAAGGGGTTGCAAGCTTCCAAAAATTACGAGTCTCCAGAAATCTCAGCAAATATTTTTTCACCCAAACTGGATGATACTTTCAGGTAATGATCAGTACACTAAGCCCACTTGGTTCTCCAAATTTCATTCTTCTATGTTGAAGCTTTCGTTTCCAGTAACAGTTTCCATTCTGGCATTTCACTCTGTTTTCTCCTATATTGATAGATGTATTTGGAACTCTAAATCAAACACGGTTTGTGCTAGCTTCTTGAAACTTGACACAGTAAAGCAGTTTCACATTCTAACTCTATGTTTTGTTTCCTTTTCATGTAGCTTTAAGCAGTGACTGGCGAGAAACACTTTCATTGAAAGGGGTTGCAAGCTTCTAAAAATTACGAGTCTCCAGAAATCTCAGCAAATATTTTTTCACCCAAACTGGATGAAACTTTCAGGTAATGATCAGTACACTAAGCCCACATGGTTCCCCAAATTTCGTTCTTCTATGTTGAAGCGTTCGTTTCCAGTAACAGTTTGAATTTTGTCTTTCACTCTGTTTTCTCCTATATTGATAGATGTATTTGGAACACTAAATCAAACAAGGTTTGTGCTAGCTTCTTGAAACTTGACACAGTAAAGCAGTTTCACATTCTAACTCTATGTTTTGTTTCCTTTTCATGTAGCTTTAAGCAGTGACTGGCGAGAAACACCTTCATTGAAAGGGGTTGCAAGCTTCCAAAAATTACGAGTCTTCAGAAATCTCAGCAAATATTTTTTCACCCAAACTAGATGATACTTTCAGGTAATGATCAGTACACTAAGCCCTCTTGGTTCCCCAAATTTCGTTCTTCTATGTTGAAGCGTTCGTTTCCACTAACAGTTTCCACTCTGGCATTTCACTCTGTTTTCTCCTATATTGATAGATGTATTTGGAACTCTAAATCAAACACGGTTTGTGCTAGCTTCTTGAAACTTGACACAGTAAAGCAGTTTCACATTGTAACTCTATGTTTTGTTTCCTTTTCATGTAGCTTTAAGCAGTGACTGGCGAGAAACACTTTCATTGAAAGGGGTTGCAAGCTTCCAAAAATTACGAGTCTCCAGAAATCTCAGCAAATATTTTTTCACCCAAACTGGATGATACTTTCAGGTAATGATCAGTACACTAAGCCCACTTGGTTCTCCAAATTTCATTCTTCTATGTTGAAGCGTTCGTTTCCAGTAACAGTTTCCATTCTGGCATTTCACTCTGTTTTCTCCTATATTGATAGATGTATTTGGAACTCTAAATCAAACACGGTTTGTACTAGCTTCTTGAAACTTGACACAGTAAAGCAGTTTCACATTCTAACTCTATGTTTTGTTTCCTTTTCATGTAGCCCTAAGCAGTGACTGGCGAGAAACACTTTCATTGAAAGGGGTTGCAAGCTTCCAAAAATTACGAGTCTCCAGAAATCTCAGCAAATATTTTTTCACCCAAACTGGATGATACTTTCAGGTAATGATCAGTACACTAAGCCCACTTGGTTCTCCAAATTTCATTCTTCTATGTTGAAGCGTTCGTTTCCAGTAACAGTTTCCATTCTGGCATTTCACTCTGTTTTCTCCTATATTGATAGATGTATTTGGAACTCTAAATCAAACACGGTTTGTGCTAGCTTCTTGAAACTTGACACAGTAAAGCAGTTTCACATTCTAACTCTATGTTTTGTTTCCTTTTCATGTAGCTTTAAGCAGTGACTGGCGAGAAACACTTTCATTGAAAGGGGGTGCAAGCTTCTAAAAATTACGAGTCTCCAGAAATCTCAGCAAATATTTTTTCACCCAAACTGGATGATACTTTCAGGTAATGATCAGTACACTAAGCCCACATGGTTCCCCAAATTTCGTTCTTCTATGTTGAAGCGTTCGTTTCCAGTAACAGTTTGAATTTTGTCTTTCACTCTGTTTTCTCCTATATTGATAGATGTATTTGGAACACTAAATCAAACACGGTTTGTGCTACCTTCTTGAAACATGACACAGTAAAGCAGTTTCACATTCTAACTCTATGTTTTGTTTCCTTTTCATGTAGCTTTAAGCAGTGACTGGCGAGAAACACCTTCATTGAAAAAGGTTGCAAGCTTCCAAAAATTACGAGTCTTCAGAAATCTCAGCAAATATTTTTTCACCCAAACTAGATGATACTTTCAGGTAATGATCAGTACACTAAGCCCTCTTGGTTCCCCAAATTTCGTTCTTCTATGTTGAAGCGTTCGTTTCCACTAACAGTTTCCACTCTGGCATTTCACTCTGTTTTCTCCTATATTGATAGATGTATTTGGAACTCTAAATCAAACACGGTTTGTGCTAGCTTCTTGAAACTTGACACAGTAAAGCAGTTTCACATTGTAACTCTATGTTTTGTTTCCTTTTCATGTAGCTTTAAGCAGTGACTGGCGAGAAACACTTTCATTGAAAGGGGTTGCAAGCTTCCAAAAATTACGAGTCTCCAGAAATCTCAGCAAATATTTTTTCACCCAAACTGGATGATACTTTCAGGTAATGATCAGTACACTAAGCCCACTTGGTTCTCCAAATTTCATTCTTCTATGTTGAAGCGTTCGTTTCCAGTAACAGTTTCCATTCTGGCATTTCACTCTGTTTTCTCCTATATTGATAGATGTATTTGGAACTCTAAATCAAACACGGTTTGTGCTAGCTTCTTGAAACTTGACACAGTAAAGCAGTTTCACATTCTAACTCTATGTTTTGTTTCCTTTTCATGTAGCCCTAAGCAGTGACTGGCGAGAAACACTTTCATTGAAAGGGGTTGCAAGCTTCCAAAAATTACGAGTCTCCAGAAATCTCAGCAAATATTTTTTCACCCAAACTGGATGATACTTTCAGGTAATGATCAGTACACTAAGCCCACTTGGTTCCCCAAATTTCGTTCTTCTATGTTGAAGCGTTCGTTTCCAGTAACAGTTTGAATTTTGTCGTTTCACTCTGTTTTCTCCTATATTGATAGATGTATTTGGAACACTAAATCAAACACGGTTTGTGCTAGCTTCTTGAAACTTGACACAGTAAAGCAGTTTCACATTCTAACTCTATGTTTTGTTTCCTTTTCATGTAGCCCTAAGCAGTGACTGGCGAGAAACACTTTCATTGAAAGGGGTTGCAAGCTTCCAAAAATTACGAGTCTCCAGAAATCTCAGCAAATATTTTTTCACCCAAACTGGATGATACTTTCAGGTAATGATCAGTACACTAAGCCCACTTGGTTCTCCAAATTTCATTCTTCTATGTTGAAGCGTTCGTTTCCAGTAACAGTTTCCATTCTGGCATTTCACTCTGTTTTCTCCTATATTGATAGATGTATTTGGAACTCTAAATCAAACACGGTTTGTGCTAGCTTCTTGAAACTTGACACAGTAAAGCAGTTTCACATTCTAACTCTATGTTTTGTTTCCTTTTCATGTAGCTTTAAGCAGTGACTGGCGAGAAACACTTTCATTGAAAGGGGTTGCAAGCTTCTAAAAATTACGAGTCTCCAGAAATCTCAGCAAATATTTTTTCACCCAAACTGGATGATATTTTCAGGTAATGATCAGTACACTAAGCCCACTTGGTTCCCCAAATTTCGTTCTTCTATGTTGAAGCGTTCGTTTCCAGTAACAGTTTGAATTTTGTCTTTCACTCTGTTTTCTCCTATATTGATAGATGTATTTGGAACACTAAATCAAACACGGTTTGTGCTAGCTTCTTGAAACTTGACACAGTAAAGCAGTTTCACATTCTAACTCTATGTTTTGTTTCCTTTTCATGTAGCTTTAAGCAGTGACTGGCGAGAAACACCTTCATTGAAAGGGGTTGCAAGCTTCCAAAAATTACGAGTCTTCAGAAATCTCAGCAAATATTTTTTCACCCAAACTACATGATACTTTCAGGTAATGATCAGTACACTAAGCCCTCTTGGTTCCCCAAATTTCGTTCTTCTATGTTGAAGCGTTCGTTTCCACTAACAGTTTCCACTCTGGCATTTCACTCTGTTTTCTCCTATATTGATAGATGTATTTGGAACTCTAAATCAAACACGGTTTGTGCTAGCTTCTTGAAACTTGACACAGTAAAGCAGTTTCACATTGTAACTCTATGTTTTGTTTCCTTTTCATGTAGCTTTAAGCAGTGACTGGCGAGAAACACTTTCATTGAAAGGGGTTGCAAGCTTCCAAAAATTACGAGTCTCCAGAAATCTCAGCAAATATTTTTTCACCCAAACTGGATGATACTTTCAGGTAATGATCAGTACACTAAGCCCACTTGGTTCCCCAAATTTCGTTCTTCTATGATGAAGCGTTCGTTTCCAGTAACAGTTTGAATTTTGGCGTTTCACTCTGTTTTCTCCTATATTGATAGATGTATTTGGAACTCTAAATCAAACACGGTTTGTGCTAGCTTCTTGAAACTTGACACAGTAAAGCAGTTTCACATTCTAACTCTATGTTTTGTTTCCTTTTCATGTAGCTTTAAGCAGTGACTGGCGAGAAACACTTTCATTGAAAGGGGTTGCAAGCTTCCAAAAATTACGAGTCTCCAGAAATCTCAGCAAATATTTTTTCACCCAAACTGGATGATACTTTCAGGTAATGATCAGTACACTAAGCCCACTTGGTTCTCCAAATTTCATTCTTCTATGTTGAAGCGTTCGTTTCCCGTAACAGTTTCCATTCTGGCATTTCACTCTGTTTTCTCCTATATTGATAGATGTATTTGGAACTCTAAATCAAACACGGTTTGTACTAGCTTCTTGAAACTTGACACAGTAAAGCAGTTTCACATTCTAACTCTATGTTTTGTTTCCTTTTCATGTAGCCCTAAGCAGTGACTGGCGAGAAACACTTTCATTGAAAGGGGTTGCAAGCTTCCAAAAATTACGAGTCTCCAGAAATCTCAGCAAATATTTTTTCACCCAAACTGGATGATACTTTCAGGTAATGATCAGTACACTAAGCCCACTTGGTTCCCCAAATTTCGTTCTTCTATGTTGAAGCGTTCGTTTCCAGTAACAGTTTGAATTTTGTCGTTTCACTCTGTTTTCTCCTATATTGCTAGATGTATTTGGAACACTAAATCAAACACGGTTTGTGCTAGCTTCTTGAAACTTGACACAGTAAAGCAGTTTCACATTGTAACTCTATGTTTTGTTTCCTTTTCATGTAGCTTTAAGCAGTGACTGGCGAGAAACACTTTCATTGAAAGGGGTTGCAAGCTTCCAAAAATTACGAGTCTCCAGAAATCTCAGCAAATATTTTTTCACCCAAACTGGATGATACTTTCAGGTAATGATCAGTACACTTGGCCCACTTGGTTCTCCATATTTCGTTCTTCTATGTTGAAGCGTTCGTTTCCAGTAACAGTTTGAATTTTGTCGTTTCACTCTGTTTTCTCCTATATTGATAGATGTATTTGGAACTCTAAATCAAACACGGTTTGTGCTAGCTTCTTGAAACTTGACACAGTAAAGCAGTTTCACATTCTAACTCTATGTTTTGTTTCCTTTTCATGTAGCTTTAAGCAGTGACTGGCGAGAAACACTTTCATTGAAAGGGGTTGCAAGCTTCCAAAAATTACGAGTCTCCAGAAATCTCAGCAAATATTTTTTCACCCAAACTGGATGATACTTTCAGGTAATGATCAGTACACTAAGCCCACTTGGTTCTCCAAATTTCATTCTTCTATGTTGAAGCGTTCGTTTCCCGTAACAGTTTCCATTCTGGCATTTCACTCTGTTTTCTCCTATATTGATAGATGTATTTGGAACTCTAAATCAAACACGGTTTGTACTAGCTTCTTGAAACTTGACACAGTAAAGCAGTTTCACATTCTAACTCTACGTTTTGTTTCCTTTTCATGTAGCCCTAAGCAGTGACTGGCGAGAAACACTTTCATTGAAAGGGGTTGCAAGCTTCCAAAAATTACGAGTCTCCAGAAATCTCAGCAAATATTTTTTCACCCAAACTGGATGATACTTTCAGGTAATGATCAGTACACTAAGCCCACTTGGTTCCCCAAATTTCGTTCTTCTATGTTGAAGCGTTCGTTTCCAGTAACAGTTTGAATTTTGTCGTTTCACTCTGTTTTCTCCTATATTGCTAGATGTATTTGGAACACTAAATCAAACACGGTTTGTGCTAGCTTCTTGAAACTTGACACAGTAAAGCAGTTTCACATTCTAACTCTATGTTTTGTTTCCTTTTCATGTAGCTTTAAGCAGTGACTGGCGAGAAACACCTTCATTGAAAGGGGTTGCAAGCTTCCAAAAATCACGAGTCTCCAGAAATCTCAGCAAATATTTTTTCACCCAAACTGGATGATACTTTCAGGTAATGATCAGTACACTTGGCCCACTTGGTTCTCCATATTTCGTTCTTCTATGTTGAAGCGTTCGTTTCCAGTAACAGTTTGAATTTTTGCGTTTCACTCTGTTTTCTCCTATATTGATAGATGTATTTGGAACTCTAAATCAAACACGGTTTGTGCTAGCTTCTTGAAACTTGACACAGTAAAGCAGTTTCACATTCTAACTCTATGTTTTGTTTCCTTTTCATGTAGCCCTAAGCAGTGACTGGCGAGAAACACTTTCATTGAAAGGGGTTGCAAGCTTCCAAAAATTACGAGTCTCCAGAAATCTCAGCAAATATTTTTTCACCCAAACTAGATGATACTTTCAGGTAATGATCAGTACACTAAGCCCTCTTGGTTCCCCAAATTTCGTTCTTCTATGTTGAAGCGTTCGTTTCCAGTAACAGTTTGAATTTTGTCGTTTCACTCTGTTTTCTCCTATATTGATAGATGTATTTGGAACTCTAAATCAAACACGGTTTGTGCTAGCTTCTTGAAACTTGACACAGTAAAGCAGTTTCACATTGTAACTCTATGTTTTGTTTCCTTTTCATGTAGCTTTAAGCAGTGACTGGCGAGAAACACTTTCATTGAAAGGGGTTGCAAGCCTCCAAAAATTACGAGTCTCCAGAAATCTCAGCAAATATTTTTTCACCCAAACTGGATGATACTTTCAGGTAATGATCAGTACACTAAGCCCACTTGGTTCTCCAAATTTCATTCTTCTATGTTGAAGCGTTCGTTTCCAGTAACAGTTTCCATTCTGGCATTTCACTCTGTTTTCTCCTATATTGATAGATGTATTTGGAACACTAAATCAAACACGGTTTGTGCTAGCTTCTTGAAACTTGACACAGTAAAGCAGTTTCAAATTCTAACTCTATGTTTTGTTTCCTTTTCATGTAGCTTTAAGCAGTGACTGGCGAGAAACACTTTCATTGAAAGGGGTTGCAAGCTTCCAAAAATTACGAGTCTCCAGAAATCTCAGCAAATATTTTTTCACCCAAACTGGATGATACTTTCAGGTAATGATCAGTACACTAAGCCCACTTGGTTCTCCAAATTTCATTCTTCTATGTTGAAGCTTTCGTTTCCAGTAACAGTTTCCATTCTGGCATTTCACTCTGTTTTCTCCTATATTGATAGATGTATTTGGAACTCTAAATCAAACACGGTTTGTGCTAGGTTCTTGAAACTTGACACAGTAAAGCAGTTTCACATTCTAACTCTATGTTTTGTTTCCTTTTCATGTAGCTTTAAGCAGTGACTGGCGAGAAACACTTTCATTGAAAGGGGTTGCAAGCTTCTAAAAATTACGAGTCTCCAGAAATCTCAGCAAATATTTTTTCACCCAAACTGGATGAAACTTTCAGGTAATGATCAGTACACTAAGCCCACATGGTTCCCCAAATTTCGTTCTTCTATGTTGAAGCGTTCGTTTCCAGTAACAGTTTGAATTTTGTCTTTCACTCTGTTTTCTCCTATATTGATAGATGTATTTGGAACACTAAATCAAACACGGTTTGTGCTAGCTTCTTGAAACTTGACACAGTAAAGCAGTTTCACATTCTAACTCTATGTTTTGTTTCCTTTTCATGTAGCTTTAAGCAGTGACTGGCGAGAAACACCTTCATTGAAAGGGGTTGCAAGCTTCCAAAAATTACGAGTCTTCAGAAATCTCAGCAAATATTTTTTCACCCAAACTAGATGATACTTTCAGGTAATGATCAGTACACTAAGCCCTCTTGGTTCCCCAAATTTCGTTCTTCTATGTTGAAGCGTTCGTTTCCACTAACAGTTTCCACTCTGGCATTTCACTCTGTTTTCTCCTATATTGATAGATGTATTTGGAACTCTAAATCAAACACGGTTTGTGCTAGCTTCTTGAAACTTGACACAGTAAAGCAGTTTCACATTGTAACTCTATGTTTTGTTTCCTTTTCATGTAGCTTTAAGCAGTGACTGGCGAGAAACACTTTCATTGAAAGGGGTTGCAAGCTTCCAAAAATTACGAGTCTCCAGAAATCTCAGCAAATATTTTTTCACCCAAACTGGATGATACTTTCAGGTAATGATCAGTACACTAAGCCCACTTGGTTCTCCAAATTTCATTCTTCTATGTTGAAGCGTTCGTTTCCAGTAACAGTTTCCATTCTGGCATTTCACTCTGTTTTCTCCTATATTGATAGATGTATTTGGAACTCTAAATCAAACACGGTTTGTACTAGCTTCTTGAAACTTGACACAGTAAAGCAGTTTCACATTCTAACTCTATGTTTTGTTTCCTTTTCATGTAGCCCTAAGCAGTGACTGGCGAGAAACACTTTCATTGAAAGGGGTTGCAAGCTTCCAAAAATTACGATTCTCCAGAAATCTCAGCAAATATTTTTTCACCCAAACTGGATGATACTTTCAGGTAATGATCAGTACACTAAGCCCACTTGGTTCCCCAAATTTCGTTCTTCTATGTTGAAGCGTTCGTTTCCAGTAACAGTTTGAATTTTGTCGTTTCACTCTGTTTTCTCCTATATTGCTAGATGTATTTGGAACACTAAATCAAACACGGTTTGTGCTAGCTTCTTGAAACTTGACACAGTAAAGCAGTTTCACATTCTAACTCTATGTTTTGTTTCCTTTTCATGTAGCTTTAAGCAGTGACTGGCGAGAAACACCTTCATTGAAAGGGGTTGCAAGCTTCCAAAAATCACGAGTCTCCAGAAATCTCAGCAAATATTTTTTCACCCAAACTGGATGATACTTTCAGGTAATGATCAGTACACTTGGCCCACTTGGTTCTCCATATTTCGTTCTTCTATGTTGAAGCGTTCGTTTCCAGTAGCAGTTTGAATTTTTGCGTTTCACTCTGTTTTCTCCTATATTGATAGATGTATTTGGAACTCTAAATCAAACACGGTTTGTGCTAGCTTCTTGAAACTTGACACAGTAAAGCAGTTTCACATTCTAACTCTATGTTTTGTTTCCTTTTCATGTAGCCCTAAGCAGTGACTGGCGAGAAACACTTTCATTGAAAGGGGTTGCAAGCTTCCAAAAATTACGAGTCTCCAGAAATCTCAGCAAATATTTTTTCACCCAAACTAGATGATACTTTCAGGTAATGATCAGTACACTAAGCCCTCTTGGTTCCCCAAATTTTGTTCTTCTATGTTGAAGCGTTCGTTTCCACTAACAGTTTCCACTCTGGCATTTCACTCTGTTTTCTCCTATATTGATAGATGTATTTGGAACTCTAAATCAAACACGGTTTGTGCTAGCTTCTTGAAACTTGACACAGTAAAGCAGTTTCACATTGTAACTCTATGTTTTGTTTCCTTTTCATGTAGCTTTAAGCAGTGACTGGCGAGAAACACTTTCATTGAAAGGGGTTGCAACCTTCCAAAAATTACGAGTCTCCAGAAATCTCAGCAAATATTTTTTCACCCAAACTGGATGATACTTTCAGGTAATGATCAGTACACTAAGCCCACTTGGTTCTCCAAATTTCATTCTTCTATGTTGAAGCGTTCGTTTCCAGTAACAGTTTCCATTCTGGCATTTCACTCTGTTTTCTCCTATATTGATAGATGTATTTGGAACTCTAAATCAAACACGGTTTGTGCTAGCTTCTTGAAACTTGACACAGTAAAGCAGTTTCACATTCTAACTCTATGTTTTGTTTCCTTTTCATGTAGCTTTAAGCAGTGACTGGCGAGAAACACTTTCATTGAAAGGGGGTGCAAGCTTCTAAAAATTACGAGTCTCCAGAAATCTCAGCAAATATTTTTTCACCCAAACTGGATGATACTTTCAGGTAATGATCAGTACACTAAGCCCACATGGTTCCCCAAATTTCGTTCTTCTATGTTGAAGCGTTCGTTTCCAGTAACAGTTTGAATTTTGTCTTTCACTCTGTTTTCTCCTATATTGATAGATGTATTTGGAACACTAAATCAAACACGGTTTGTGCTAGCTTCTTGAAACTTGACACAGTAAAGCAGTTTCACATTCTAACTCTATGTTTTGTTTCCTTTTCATGTAGCTTTAAGCAGTGACTGGCGAGAAACACCTTCATTGAAAGGGGTTGCAAGCTTCCAAAAATTACGAGTCTTCAGAAATCTCAGCAAATATTTTTTCACCCAAACTAGATGATACTTTCAGGTAATGATCAGTACACTAAGCCCTCTTGGTTCCCCAAATTTCGTTCTTCTATGTTGAAGCGTTCGTTTCCACTAACAGTTTCCACTCTGGCATTTCACTCTGTTTTCTCCTATATTGATAGATGTATTTGGAACTCTAAATCAAACACGGTTTGTGCTAGCTTCTTGAAACTTGACACAGTAAAGCAGTTTCACATTGTAACTCTATGTTTTGTTTCCTTTTCATGTAGCTTTAAGCAGTGACTGGCGAGAAACACTTTCATTGAAAGGGGTTGCAAGCTTCCAAAAATTACGAGTCTCCAGAAATCTCAGCAAATATTTTTTCACCCAAACTGGATGATACTTTCAGGTAATGATCAGTACACTAAGCCCACTTGGTTCTCCAAATTTCATTCTTCTATGTTGAAGCGTTCGTTTCCAGTAACAGTTTCCATTCTGGCATTTCACTCTGTTTTCTCCTATATTGATAGATGTATTTGGAACTCTAAATCAAACACGGTTTGTACTAGCTTCTTGAAACTTGACACAGTAAAGCAGTTTCACATTCTAACTCTATGTTTTGTTTCCTTTTCATGTAGCCCTAAGCAGTGACTGGCGAGAAACACTTTCATTGAAAGGGGTTGCAAGCTTCCAAAAATTACGAGTCTCCAGAAATCTCAGCAAATATTTTTTCACCCAAACTGGATGATACTTTCAGGTAATGATCAGTACACTAAGCCCACTTGGTTCCCCAAATTTCGTTCTTCTATGTTGAAGCGTTCGTTTCCAGTAACAGTTTGAATTTTGTCGTTTCACTCTGTTTTCTCCTATATTGCTAGATGTATTTGGAACACTAAATCAAACACGGTTTGTGCTAGCTTCTTGAAACTTGACACAGTAAAGCAGTTTCACATTGTAACTCTATGTTTTGTTTCCTTTTCATGTAGCTTTAAGCAGTGACTGGCAAGAAACACCTTCATTGAAAGGGGTTGCAAGCTTCCAAAAATCACAAGTCTCCAGAAATCTCAGCAAATATTTTTTCACCCAAACTGGATGATACTTTCAGGTAATGATCAGTACACTTGGCCCACTTGGTTCTCCATATTTCGTTCTTCTATGTTGAAGCGTTCGTTTACAGTAACAGTTTCCACTCTGGCATTACACTCTGTTTTCTCCTATATTGATAGATGTATTTGGAACTCTAAATCAAACACGGTTTGTGCTAGCTTCTTGAAACTTGACACAGTAATGCAGTTTCACATTCTAACAATATGTTTTGTTTCCTTTTCATGTAGCCCTAAGCAGTGACTGGCGAGAAACACTTTCATTGAAAGGGGTTGCAAGCTTCCAAAAATTACGAGTCTCCAGAAATCTCAGCAAATATTTTTTCACCCAAACTGGATGATACTTTCAGGTAATGATCAGTACACTAAGCCCACTTGGTTCTCCAAATTTCGTTCTTCTATGTTGAAGCGTTCGTTTCCAGTAACAGTTTGAATTTTTGCGTTTCACTCTGTTTTCTCCTATATTGATAGATGTATTTGGAACTCTAAATCAAACACGGTTTGTGCTAGCTTCTTGAAACTTGACACAGTAAAGCAGTTTCACATTCTAACTCTATGTTTTGTTTCCTTTTCATGTAGCCCTAAGCAGTGACTGGCGAGAAACACTTTCATTGAAAGGGGTTGCAAGCTTCCAAAAATTACGAGTCTCCAGAAATCTCAGCAAATATTTTTTCACCGAAACTAGATGATACTTTCAGGTAATGATCAGTATACTAAGCCCTCTTGGTTCCCCAAATTTCGTTCTTCTATGTTGAAGCGTTCGTTTCCAGTAACAGTTTGAATTTTGTCGTTTCACTCTGTTTTCTCCTATATTGATAGATGTATTTGGAACTCTAAATCAAACACGGTTTGTGCTAGCTTCTTGAAACTTGACACAGTAAAGCAGTTTCACATTCTAACTCTATGTTTTGTTTCCTTTTCATGTAGCTTTAAGCAGTGACTGGCAAGAAACACTTTCATTGAAAGGGGTTGCAAGCTTCCAAAAATTACGAGTCTCCAGAAATCACAGCAAATATTTTTTCACCCAAACTGGATGATACTTTCAGGTAATGATCAGTACACTAAGCCCACTTGGTTCTCCAAATTTCATTCTTCTATGTTGAAGCGTTCGTTTCCAGTAACAGTTTCCATTCTGGCATTTCACTCTGTTTTCTCCTATATTGATAGATGTATTTGGAACTCTAAATCAAACACGGTTTGTGCTAGCTTCTTGAAACTTGACACAGTAAAGCAGTTTCACATTCTAACTCTATGTTTTGTTTCCTTTTCATGTAGCTTTAAGCAGTGACTGGCGAAAAACACTTTCATTGAAAGGGGGTGCAAGCTTCTAAAAATTACGAGTCTCCAGAAATCTCAGCAAATATTTTTTCACCCAAACTGGATGATACTTTCAGGTAATGATCAGTACACTAAGCCCACATGGTTCCCCAAATTTCGTTCTTCTATGTTGAAGCGTTCGTTTCCAGTAACAGTTTGAATTTTGTCTTTCACTCTGTTTTCTCCTATATTGATAGATGTATTTGGAACACTAAATCAAACACGGTTTGTGCTAGCTTCTTGAAACTTGACACAGTAAAGCAGTTTCACATTCTAACTCTATGTTTTGTTTCCTTTTCATGTAGCTTTAAGCAGTGACTGGCGAGAAACACCTTCATTGAAAGGGGTTGCAAGCTTCCAAAAATTACGAGTCTTCAGAAATCTCAGCAAATATTTTTTCACCCAAACTAGATGATACTTTCAGGTAATGATCAGTACACTAAGCCCTCTTGGTTCCCCAAATTTCGTTCTTCTATGTTGAAGCGTTCGTTTCCACTAACAGTTTCCACTCTGGCATTTCACTCTGTTTTCTCCTATATTGATAGATGTATTTGGAACTCTAAATCAAACACGGTTTGTGCTAGCTTCTTGAAACTTGACACAGTAAAGCAGTTTCACATTGTAACTCTATGTTTTGTTTCCTTTTCATGTAGCTTTAAGCAGTGACTGGCGAGAAACACTTTCATTGAAAGGGGTTGCAAGCTTCCAAAAATTACGAGTCTCCAGAAATCTCAGCAAATATTTTTTCACCCAAACTGGATGATACTTTCAGGTAATGATCAGTACACTAAGCCCACTTGGTTCTCCAAATTTCATTCTTCTATGTTGAAGCGTTCGTTTCCAGTAACAGTTTCCATTCTGGCATTTCACTCTGTTTTCTCCTATATTGATAGATGTATTTGGAACTCTAAATCAAACACGGTTTGTACTAGCTTCTTGAAACTTGACACAGTAAAGCAGTTTCACATTCTAACTCTATGTTTTGTTTCCTTTTCATGTAGCCCTAAGCAGTGACTGGCGAGAAACACTTTCATTGAAAGGGGTTGCAAGCTTCCAAAAATTACGAGTCTCCAGAAATCTCAGCAAATATTTTTTCACCCAAACTGGATGATACTTTCAGGTAATGATCAGTACACTAAGCCCACTTGGTTCCCCAAATTTCGTTCTTCTATGTTGAAGCGTTCGTTTCCAGTAACAGTTTGAATTTTGTCGTTTCACTCTGTTTTCTCCTATATTGCTAGATGTATTTGGAACACTAAATCAAACACGGTTTGTGCTAGCTTCTTGAAACTTGACACAGTAAAGCAGTTTCACATTGTAACTCTATGTTTTGTTTCCTTTTCATGTAGCTTTAAGCAGTGACTGGCAAGAAACACCTTCATTGAAAGGGGTTGCAAGCTTCCAAAAATCACGAGTCTCCAGAAATCTCAGCAAATATTTTTTCACCCAAACTGGATGATACTTTCAGGTAATGATCAGTACACTTGGCCCACTTGGTTCTCCATATTTCGTTCTTCTATGTTGAAGCGTTCGTTTACAGTAACAGTTTCCACTCTGGCATTACACTCTGTTTTCTCCTATATTGATAGATGTATTTGGAACTCTAAATCAAACACGGTTTGTGCTAGCTTCTTGAAACTTGACACAGTAATGCAGTTTCACATTCTAACAATATGTTTTGTTTCCTTTTCATGTAGCCCTAAGCAGTGACTGGCGAGAAACACTTACATTGAAAGGGGTTGCAAGCTTCCAAAAATTACGAGTCTCCAGAAATCTCAGCAAATATTTTTTCACCCAAACTGGATGATACTTTCAGGTAATGATCAGTACACTAAGCCCACTTGGTTCTCCAAATTTCGTTCTTCTATGTTGAAGCGTTCGTTTCCAGTAACAGTTTGAATTTTTGCGTTTCACTCTGTTTTCTCCTATATTGATAGATGTATTTGGAACTCTAAATCAAACACGGTTTGTGCTAGCTTCTTGAAACTTGACACAGTAAAGCAGTTTCACATTCTAACTCTATGTTTTGTTTCCTTTTCATGTAGCCCTAAGCAGTGACTGGCGAGAAACACTTTCATTGAAAGGGGTTGCAAGCTTCCAAAAATTACGAGTCTCCAGAAATCTCAGCAAATATTTTTTCACCGAAACTAGATGATACTTTCAGGTAATGATCAGTACACTAAGCCCTCTTGGTTCCCCAAATTTCGTTCTTCTATGTTGAAGCGTTCGTTTCCAGTAACAGTTTGAATTTTGTCGTTTCACTCTGTTTTCTCCTATATTGATAGATGTATTTGGAACTCTAAATCAAACACGGTTTGTGCTAGCTTCTTGAAACTTGACACAGTAAAGCAGTTTCACATTGTAACTCTATGTTTTGTTTCCTTTTCATGTAGCTTTAAGCAGTGACTGGCGAGAAACACTTTCATTGAAAGGGGTTGCAAGCTTCCAAAAATTACGAGTCTCCAGAAATCTCAGCAAATATTTTTTCACCCAAACTGGATGATACTTTCAGGTAATGATCAGTACACTAAGCCCACTTGGTTCTCCAAATTTCATTCTTCTATGTTGAAGCGTTCGTTTCCAGTAACAGTTTCCATTCTGGCATTTCACTCTGTTTTCTCCTATATTGATAGATGTATTTGGAACTCTAAATCAAACACGGTTTGTGCTAGCTTCTTGAAACTTGACACAGTAAAGCAGTTTCACATTCTAACTCTATGTTTTGTTTCCTTTTCATGTAGCCCTAAGCAGTGACTGGCGAGAAACACTTTCATTGAAAGGGGTTGCAAGCTTCCAAAAATTACGAGTCTCCAGAAATCTCAGCAAATATTTTTTCACCCAAACTGGATGATACTTTCAGGTAATGATCAGTACACTAAGCCCACTTGGTTCCCCAAATTTCGTTCTTCTATGTTGAAGCGTTCGTTTCCAGTAACAGTTTGAATTTTGTCGTTTCACTCTGTTTTCTCCTATATTGATAGATGTATTTGGAACACTAAATCAAACACGGTTTGTGCTAGCTTCTTGAAACTTGACACAGTAAAGCAGTTTCACATTCTAACTCTATGTTTTGTTTCCTTTTCATGTAGCTTTAAGCAGTGACTGGCGAGAAACACTTTCATTGAAAGGGGTTGCAAGCTTCCAAAAATTACGAGTCTCCAGAAATCTCAGCAAATATTTTTTCACCCAAACTGGATGATACTTTCAGGTAATGATCAGTACACTAAGCCCACTCGGTTCTCCAAATTTCATTCTTCTATGTTGAAGCGTTCGTTTCCAGTAACAGTTTCCATTCTGGCATTTCACTCTGTTTTCTCCTATATTGATAGATGTATTTGGAACTCTAAATCAAACACGGTTTGTGCTAGCTTCTTGAAACTTGACACAGTAAAGCAGTTTCACATTCTAACTCTATGTTTTGTTTCCTTTTCATGTAGCTTTAAGCAGTGACTGGCGAGAAACACCTTCATTGAAAGGGGTTGCAAGCTTCCAAAAATTACGAGTCTCCAGAAATCTCAGCAAATATTTTTTCACCCAAACTGGATGATACTTTCAGGTAATGATCAGTACACTAAGCCCACTCGGTTCTCCAAATTTCATTCTTCTATGTTGAAGCGTTCGTTTCCAGTAACAGTTTCCATTCTGGCATTTCACTCTGTTTTCTCCTATATTGATAGATGTATTTGGAACTCTAAATCAAACACGGTTTGTGCTAGCTTCTTGAAACTTGACACAGTAAAGCAGTTTCACATTCTAACTCTATGTTTTGTTTCCTTTTCTTGTAGCCCTAAGCAGAGACTGGCGAGAAACACTTTCATTGAAAGGGGTTGCAAGCTTCTAAAAATTACGAGTCTCCAGAAATCTCAGCAAATATTTTTTCACCCAAACTGGATGATACTTTCAGGTAATGATCAGTACACTTGGCCCACTTGGTTCTCCAAATTTCGTTCTTCTATGTTGAAGCTTTCGTTTACACTAACAGTTTCCACTCTGGCATTACACTCTGTTTTCTCCTATATTGATAGATGTATTTGGAACTCTAAATCAAACACGGTTTGTGCTAGCTTCTTGAAACTTGACACAGTAAAGCAGTTTCACATTCTAACTCTATGTTTTGTTTCTTTTTCATGTAGCCCTAAGCAGTGACTGGCGAGAAACACTTTCATTGAAAGGGGTTGCAAGCTTCCAAAAATTACGAGTCTCCAGAAATCTCAGCAAATATTTTTTCACCCAAACTGCATGATACTTTCAGGTAATGATCAGTACACTAAGCCCACTTGGTTCCCCAAATTTCGTTCTTCTATGTTGAAGCGTTCGTTTCCAGTAACAGTTTGAATTTTTGCGTTTCACTCTGTTTTCTCCTATATTGATAGATGTATTTGGAACTCTAAATCAAACACGGTTTGTGCTAGCTTCTTGAAACTTGACACAGTAAAGCAGTTTCACATTCTAACTCTATGTTTTGTTTCCTTTTCATGTAGCCCTAAGCAGTGACTGGCGAGAAACACTTTCATTGAAAGGGGTTGCAAGCTTCCAAAAATTACGAGTCTCCAGAAATCTCAGCAAATATTTTTTCACCCAAACTAGATGATAGTTTCATGTAATGATCAGTACACTAAGCCCTCTTGGTTCCCCAAATTTCGTTCTTCTATGTTGAAGCGTTCGTTTCCAGTAACAGTTTCCACTCTGGCATTTCACTCTGTTTTCTCCTATATTGATAGATGTATTTGGAACTCTAAATCAAACACGGTTTGTGCTAGCTTCTTGAAACTTGACACAGTAAAGCAGTTTCACATTCTAACTCTATGTTTTGTTTCCTTTTCATGTAGCCCTAAGCAGTGACTGGCGAGAAACACTTTCATTGAAAGGGGTTGCAAGCTTCCAAAAATTACGAGTCTTCAGAAATCTCAGCAAATATTTTTTCACCCAAACTAGATGATACATTCAGGTAATGATCAGTACACTAAGCCCTCTTGGTTCCCCAAATTTCGTTCTTCTATGTTGAAGCGTTCGTTTACACTAACAGTTTCCACTCTGGCATTTCACTCTGTTTTCTCCTATATTGATAGATGTATTTGGAACTCTAAATCAAACACGGTTTGTGCTAGCTTCTTGAAACTTGACACAGTAAAGCAGTTTCACATTCTAACTCTATGTTTTGTTTCCTTTTCATGTAGCTTTAAGCAGTGACTGGCGAGAAACACTTTCATTGAAAGGGGTTGCAAGCTTCCAAAAATTACGAGTCTCCAGAAATCTCAGCAAATATTTTTTCACCCAAACTGCATGATACTTTCAGGTAATGATCAGTACACTAAGCCCACTTGGTTCTCCAAATTTCATTCTTCTATGTTGAAGCGTTCGTTTCCAGTAACAGTTTCCATTCTGGCATTTCACTCTGTTTTCTCCTATATTGATAGATGTATTTGGAACTCTAAATCAAACACGGTTTGTGCTAGCTTCTTGAAACTTGACACAGTAAAGCAGTTTCACATTCTAACTCTATGTTTTGTTTCCTTTTCATGTAGCTTTAAGCAGTGACTGGCGAGAAACACTTTCATTGAAAGGGGTTGCAAGCTTCCAAAAATTACGAGTCTCCAGAAATCTCAGCAAATATTTTTTCACCCAAACTGGATGATACTTTCAGGTAATGATCAGTACACTAAGCCCACTTGGTTCCCCAAATTTCGTTCTTCTATGTTGAAGCGTTCGTTTCCAGTAACAGTTTCCATTCTGGCATTTCACTCTGTTTTCTCCTATATTGATAGATGTATTTGGAACTCTAAATCAAACACGGTTTGTGCTAGCTTCTTGAAACTTGACACAGTAAAGCAGTTTCACATTCTAACTCTATGTTTTGTTTCCTTTTCATGTAGCCCTAAGCAGTGACTGGCGAGAAACACTTTCATTGAAAGGGGTTGCAAGCTTCCAAAAATTACGAGTCTTCAGAAATCTCAGCAAATATTTTTTCACCCAAACTAGATGATACATTCAGGTAATGATCAGTACACTAAGCCCTCTTGGTTCCCCAAATTTCGTTCTTCTATGTTGAAGCGTTCGTTTACACTAACAGTTTCCACTCTGGCATTTTACTCTGTTTTCTCCTATATTGATAGATGTATTTGGAACTCTAAATCAAACACGGTTTGTGCTAGCTTCTTGAAACTTGACACAGTAAAGCAGTTTCACATTGTAACTCTATGTTTTGTTTCCTTTTCATGTAGCTTTAAGCAGTGACTGGCGAGAAACACTTTCATTGAAAGGGGTTGTAAGCTTCCAAAAATTACGAGTCTCCAGAAATCTCAGCAAATATTTTTTCACCCAAACTGCATGATACTTTCAGGTAATGATCAGTACACTAAGCCCACTTGGTTCTCCAAATTTCATTCTTCTATGTTGAAGCGTTCGTTTCCAGTAACAGTTTCCATTCTGGCATTTCACTCTGTTTTCTCCTATATTGATAGATGTATTTGGAACTCTAAATCAAACACGGTTTGTGCTAGCTTCTTGAAACTTGACACAGTAAAGCAGTTTCACATTCTAACTCTATGTTTTGTTTCCTTTTCATGTAGCTTTAAGCAGTGACTGGCGAGAAACACTTTCATTGAAAGGGGTTGCAAGCTTCCAAAAATTACGAGTCTCCAGAAATCTCAGCAAATATTTTTTCACCCAAACTGGATGATACTTTCAGGTAATGATCAGTACACTAAGCCCACTTGGTTCCCCAAATTTCGTTCTTCTATGTTGAAGCGTTCGTTTCCAGTAACAGTTTGAATTTTGTCGTTTCACTCTGTTTTCTCCTATATTGATAGATGTATTTGGAACACTAAATCAAACACGGTTTGTGCTAGCTTCTTGAAACTTGACACAGTAAAGCAGTTTCACATTCTAACTCTATGTTTTGTTTCCTTTTCATGTAGCTTTAAGCAGTGACTGGCGAGAAACACCTTCATTGAAAGGGGTTGCAAGCTTCCAAAAATCACGAGTCTCCAGAAATCTCAGCAAATATTTTTTTCACCCAAACTGGATGATACTTTCAGGTAATGATCAGTACACTTGGCCCACTTGGTTCTCCATATTCCGTTCTTCTATGTTGAAGCGTTCGTTTACAGTAACAGTTTCCACTCTGGCATTACACTCTGTTTTCTCCTATATTGATAGATGTATTTGGAACTCTAAATCAAACACGGTTTGTGCTAGCTTCTTGAAACTTGACACAGTAAAGCAGTTTCACATTCTAACTCTATGTTTTGTTTCCTTTTCATGTAGCCCTAAGCAGTGACTGGCGAGAAACACTTTCATTGAAAGGGGTTGCAAGCTTCCAAAAATTACGAGTCTCCAGAAATCTCAGCAAATATTTTTTCACCCAAACTGGATGATACTTTCACGTAATGATCAGTACACTTGGCCCACTTGATTCTCCAAATTTCGTTCTTCTATGTTGAAGCGTTCGTTTCCAGTAACAGTTTCCATTCTGGCATTTCACTCTGTTTTCTCCTATATTGATAGATGTATTTGGAACTCTAAATCAAACACGGTTTGTGCTAGCTTCTTGAAACTTCACACAGTAAAGCAGTTTCACATTGTAACTCTATGTTTTGTTTCCTTTTCATGTAGCTTTAAGCAGTGACTGGCGAGAAACACTTTCATTGAAAGGGGTTGCAAGCTTCCAAAAATTACGAGTCTCCAGAAATCTCAGCAAATATTTTTTCACCCAAACTGAATGATACTTTCAGGTAATGATCAGTACACTAAGCCCACTTGGTTCTCCAAATTTCATTCTTCTATGTTGAAGCGTTCGTTTCCAGTAACAGTTTCCATTCTGGCATTTCACTCTGTTTTCTCCTATATTGATAGATGTATTTGGAACTCTAAATCAAACACGGTTTGTGCTAGCTTCTTGAAACTTGACACAGTAAAGCAGTTTCACATTCTAACTCTATGTTTTGTTTCCTTTTCATGTAGCCCTAAGCAGTGACTGGCGAGAAACACTTTCATTGAAAGGGGTTGCAAGCTTCCAAAAATTACGAGTCTCCAGAAATCTCAGCAAATATTTTTTCACCCAAACTGGATGATACTTTCAGGTAATGATCAGTACACTAAGCCCACTTGGTTCCCCAAATTTCGTTCTTCTATGTTGAAGCGTTCGTTTCCAGTAACAGTTTGAATTTTGTCGTTTCACTCTGTTTTCTCCTATATTGATAGATGTATTTGGAACTCTAAATCAAACACGGTTTGTGCTAGCTTCTTGAAACTTGACACAGTAAAGCAGTTTCACATTGTAACTCTATGTTTTGTTTCCTTTTCATGTAGCTTTAAGCAGTGACTGGCGAGAAACACTTTCATTGAAAGGGGTTGCAAGCTTCCAAAAATTACGAGTCTCCAGAAATCTCAGCAAATATTTTTTCACCCAAACTGGATGATACTTTCAGGTAATGATCAGTACACTAAGCCCACTTGGTTCTCCAAATTTCATTCTTCTATGTTGAAGCGTTCGTTTCCAGTAACAGTTTCCATTCTGGCATTTCACTCTGTTTTCTCCTATATTGATAGATGTATTTGGAACTCTAAATCAAACACGGTTTGTGCTAGCTTCTTGAAACTTGACACAGTAAAGCAGTTTCACATTCTAACTCTATGTTTTGTTTCCTTTTCATGTAGCCCTAAGCAGTGACTGGCGAGAAACACTTTCATTGAAAGGGGTTGCAAGCTTCCAAAAATTACGAGTCTCCAGAAATCTCAGCAAATATTTTTTCACCCAAACTGGATGATACTTTCAGGTAATGATCAGTACACTAAGCCCACTTGGTTCCCCAAATTTCGTTCTTCTATGTTGAAGCGTTCGTTTCCAGTAACAGTTTGAATTTTGTCGTTTCACTCTGTTTTCTCCTATATTGATAGATGTATTTGGAACACTAAATCAAACACGGTTTGTGCTAGCTTCTTGAAACTTGACACAGTAAAGCAGTTTCACATTCTAACTCTATGTTTTGTTTCCTTTTCATGTAGCTTTAAGCAGTGACTGGCGAGAAACACTTTCATTGAAAGGGGTTGCAAGCTTCCAAAAATTACGAGTCTCCAGAAATCTCAGCAAATATTTTTTCACCCAAACTGGATGATACTTTCAGGTAATGATCAGTACACTAAGCCCACTCGGTTCTCCAAATTTCATTCTTCTATGTTGAAGCGTTCGTTTCCAGTAACAGTTTCCATTCTGGCATTTCACTCTGTTTTCTCCTATATTGATAGATGTATTTGGAACTCTAAATCAAACACGGTTTGTGCTAGCTTCTTGAAACTTGACACAGTAAAGCAGTTTCACATTCTAACTCTATGTTTTGTTTCCTTTTCATGTAGCTTTAAGC
The DNA here is from genome assembly GCF_964194105.1 of Spermophilus citellus. Taxonomy (NCBI): domain Eukaryota; kingdom Metazoa; phylum Chordata; class Mammalia; order Rodentia; family Sciuridae; genus Spermophilus; species Spermophilus citellus. The sequence goes on along the minus strand of NC_138185.1, from coordinate 81,904,738 downwards.
AGTGACTGGCGAGAAACACCTTCATTGAAAGGGGTTGCAAGCTTCCAAAAATTACGAGTCTCCAGAAATCTCAGCAAATATTTTTTCACCCAAACTGGATGATACTTTCAGGTAATGATCAGTACACTAAGCCCACTCGGTTCTCCAAATTTCATTCTTCTATGTTGAAGCGTTCGTTTCCAGTAACAGTTTCCATTCTGGCATTTCACTCTGTTTTCTCCTATATTGATAGATGTATTTGGAACTCTAAATCAAACACGGTTTGTGCTAGCTTCTTGAAACTTGACACAGTAAAGCAGTTTCACATTCTAACTCTATGTTTTGTTTCCTTTTCTTGTAGCCCTAAGCAGAGACTGGCGAGAAACACTTTCATTGAAAGGGGTTGCAAGCTTCTAAAAATTACGAGTCTCCAGAAATCTCAGCAAATATTTTTTCACCCAAACTGGATGATACTTTCAGGTAATGATCAGTACACTTGGCCCACTTGGTTCTCCAAATTTCGTTCTTCTATGTTGAAGCTTTCGTTTACACTAACAGTTTCCACTCTGGCATTACACTCTGTTTTCTCCTATATTGATAGATGTATTTGGAACTCTAAATCAAACACGGTTTGTGCTAGCTTCTTGAAACTTGACACAGTAAAGCAGTTTCACATTCTAACTCTATGTTTTGTTTCTTTTTCATGTAGCCCTAAGCAGTGACTGGCGAGAAACACTTTCATTGAAAGGGGTTGCAAGCTTCCAAAAATTACGAGTCTCCAGAAATCTCAGCAAATATTTTTTCACCCAAACTGCATGATACTTTCAGGTAATGATCAGTACACTAAGCCCACTTGGTTCCCCAAATTTCGTTCTTCTATGTTGAAGCGTTCGTTTCCAGTAACAGTTTGAATTTTTGCGTTTCACTCTGTTTTCTCCTATATTGATAGATGTATTTGGAACTCTAAATCAAACACGGTTTGTGCTAGCTTCTTGAAACTTGACACAGTAAAGCAGTTTCACATTCTAACTCTATGTTTTGTTTCCTTTTCATGTAGCCCTAAGCAGTGACTGGCGAGAAACACTTTCATTGAAAGGGGTTGCAAGCTTCCAAAAATTACGAGTCTCCAGAAATCTCAGCAAATATTTTTTCACCCAAACTAGATGATAGTTTCAGGTAATGATCAGTACACTAAGCCCTCTTGGTTCCCCAAATTTCGTTCTTCTATGTTGAAGCGTTCGTTTCCAGTAACAGTTTCCACTCTGGCATTTCACTCTGTTTTCTCCTATATTGATAGATGTATTTGGAACTCTAAATCAAACACGGTTTGTGCTAGCTTCTTGAAACTTGACACAGTAAAGCAGTTTCACATTCTAACTCTATGTTTTGTTTCCTTTTCATGTAGCCCTAAGCAGTGACTGGCGAGAAACACTTTCATTGAAAGGGGTTGCAAGCTTCCAAAAATTACGAGTCTTCAGAAATCTCAGCAAATATTTTTTCACCCAAACTAGATGATACTTTCAGGTAATGATCAGTACACTAAGCCCTCTTGGTTCCCCAAATTTCGTTCTTCTATGTTGAAGCGTTCGTTTACACTAACAGTTTCCACTCTGGCATTTCACTCTGTTTTCTCCTATATTGATAGATGTATTTGGAACTCTAAATCAAACACGGTTTGTGCTAGCTTCTTGAAACTTGACACAGTAAAGCAGTTTCACATTGTAACTCTATGTTTTGTTTCCTTTTCATGTAGCTTTAAGCAGTTACTGGCGAGAAACACTTTCATTGAAAGGGGTTGCAAGCTTCCAAAAATTACGAGTCTCCAGAAATCTCAGCAAATATTTTTTCACCCAAACTGCATGATACTTTCAGGTAATGATCAGTACACTAAGCCCACTTGGTTCTCCAAATTTCATTCTTCTATGTTGAAGCGTTCGTTTCCAGTAACAGTTTCCATTCTGGCATTTCACTCTGTTTTCTCCTATATTGATAGATGTATTTGGAACTCTAAATCAAACACGGTTTGTGCTAGCTTCTTGAAACTTGACACAGTAAAGCAGTTTCACATTCTAACTCTATGTTTTGTTTCCTTTTCATGTAGCCCTAAGCAGTGACTGGCGAGAAACACTTTCATTGAAAGGGGTTGCAAGCTTCCAAAAATTACGAGTCTTCAGAAATCTCAGCAAATATTTTTTCACCCAAACTAGATGATACATTCAGGTAATGATCAGTACACTAAGCCCTCTTGGTTCCCCAAATTTCGTTCTTCTATGTTGAAGCGTTCGTTTACACTAACAGTTTCCACTCTGGCATTTTACTCTGTTTTCTCCTATATTGATAGATGTATTTGGAACTCTAAATCAAACACGGTTTGTGCTAGCTTCTTGAAACTTGACACAGTAAAGCAGTTTCACATTGTAACTCTATGTTTTGTTTCCTTTTCATGTAGCTTTAAGCAGTGACTGGCGAGAAACACTTTCATTGAAAGGGGTTGCAAGCTTCCAAAAATTACGAGTCTCCAGAAATCTCAGCAAATATTTTTTCACCCAAACTGCATGATACTTTCAGGTAATGATCAGTACACTAAGCCCACTTGGTTCTCCAAATTTCATTCTTCTATGTTGAAGCGTTCGTTTCCAGTAACAGTTTCCATTCTGGCATTTCACTCTGTTTTCTCCTATATTGATAGATGTATTTGGAACTCTAAATCAAACACGGTTTGTGCTAGCTTCTTGAAACTTGACACAGTAAAGCAGTTTCACATTCTAACTCTATGTTTTGTTTCCTTTTCATGTAGCTTTAAGCAGTGACTGGCGAGAAACACTTTCATTGAAAGGGGTTGCAAGCTTCCAAAAATTACGAGTCTCCAGAAATCTCAGCAAATATTTTTTCACCCAAACTGGATGATACTTTCAGGTAATGATCAGTACACTAAGCCCACTTGGTTCCCCAAATTTCGTTCTTCTATGTTGAAGCGTTCGTTTCCAGTAACAGTTTCCATTCTGGCATTTCACTCTGTTTTCTCCTATATTGATAGATGTATTTGGAACTCTAAATCAAACACGGTTTGTGCTAGCTTCTTGAAACTTGACACAGTAAAGCAGTTTCACATTCTAACTCTATGTTTTGTTTCCTTTTCATGTAGCCCTAAGCAGTGACTGGCGAGAAACACTTTCATTGAAAGGGGTTGCAAGCTTCCAAAAATTACGAGTCTTCAGAAATCTCAGCAAATATTTTTTCACCCAAACTAGATGATACATTCAGGTAATGATCAGTACACTAAGCCCTCTTGGTTCCCCAAATTTCGTTCTTCTATGTTGAAGCGTTCGTTTACACTAACAGTTTCCACTCTGGCATTTTACTCTGTTTTCTCCTATATTGATAGATGTATTTGGAACTCTAAATCAAACACGGTTTGTGCTAGCTTCTTGAAACTTGACACAGTAAAGCAGTTTCACATTGTAACTCTATGTTTTGTTTCCTTTTCATGTAGCTTTAAGCAGTGACTGGCGAGAAACACTTTCATTGAAAGGGGTTGTAAGCTTCCAAAAATTACGAGTCTCCAGAAATCTCAGCAAATATTTTTTCACCCAAACTGCATGATACTTTCAGGTAATGATCAGTACACTAAGCCCACTTGGTTCTCCAAATTTCATTCTTCTATGTTGAAGCGTTCGTTTCCAGTAACAGTTTCCATTCTGGCATTTCACTCTGTTTTCTCCTATATTGATAGATGTATTTGGAACTCTAAATCAAACACGGTTTGTGCTAGCTTCTTGAAACTTGACACAGTAAAGCAGTTTCACATTCTAACTCTATGTTTTGTTTCCTTTTCATGTAGCTTTAAGCAGTGACTGGCGAGAAACACTTTCATTGAAAGGGGTTGCAAGCTTCCAAAAATTACGAGTCTCCAGAAATCTCAGCAAATATTTTTTCACCCAAACTGGATGATACTTTCAGGTAATGATCAGTACACTAAGCCCACTTGGTTCCCCAAATTTCGTTCTTCTATGTTGAAGCGTTCGTTTCCAGTAACAGTTTGAATTTTGTCGTTTCACTCTGTTTTCTCCTATATTGATAGATGTATTTGGAACACTAAATCAAACACGGTTTGTGCTAGCTTCTTGAAACTTGACACAGTAAAGCAGTTTCACATTCTAACTCTATGTTTTGTTTCCTTTTCATGTAGCTTTAAGCAGTGACTGGCGAGAAACACCTTCATTGAAAGGGGTTGCAAGCTTCCAAAAATCACGAGTCTCCAGAAATCTCAGCAAATATTTTTTTCACCCAAACTGGATGATACTTTCAGGTAATGATCAGTACACTTGGCCCACTTGGTTCTCCATATTCCGTTCTTCTATGTTGAAGCGTTCGTTTACAGTAACAGTTTCCACTCTGGCATTACACTCTGTTTTCTCCTATATTGATAGATGTATTTGGAACTCTAAATCAAACACGGTTTGTGCTAGCTTCTTGAAACTTGACACAGTAAAGCAGTTTCACATTCTAACTCTATGTTTTGTTTCCTTTTCATGTAGCCCTAAGCAGTGACTGGCGAGAAACACTTTCATTGAAAGGGGTTGCAAGCTTCCAAAAATTACGAGTCTTCAGAAATCTCAGCAAATATTTTTTCACCCAAACTAGATGATACTTTCAGGTAATGATCAGTACACTAAGCCCTCTTGGTTCCCCAAATTTCGTTTTTCTATGTTGAAGCGTTCGTTTACACTAACAGTTTCCACTCTGGCATTTCACTCTGTTTTCTCCTATATTGATAGATGTATTTGGAACTCTAAATCAAACACGGTTTGTGCTAGCTTCTTGAAACTTGACACAGTAAAGCAGTTTCACATTGTAACTCTATGTTTTGTTTCCTTTTCATGTAGCTTTAAGCAGTGACTGGCGAGAAACACTTTCATTGAAAGGGGTTGCAAGCTTCCAAAAATTACGAGTCTCCAGAAATCTCAGCAAATATTTTTTCACCCAAACTGGATGATACTTTCAGGTAATGATCAGTACACTAAGCCCACTTGGTTCCCCAAATTTCGTTCTTCTATGTTGAAGCGTTCGTTTCCAGTAACAGTTTGAATTTTTGCGTTTCACTCTGTTTTCTCCTATATTGATAGATGTATTTGGAACTCTAAATCAAACACGGTTTGTGCTAGCTTCTTGAAACTTGACACAGTAAAGCAGTTTCACATTCTAACTCTATGTTTTGTTTCCTTTTCATGTAGCCCTAAGCAGTGACTGGCGAGAAACACTTTCATTGAAAGGGGTTGCAAGCTTCCAAAAATTACGAGTCTCCAGAAATCTCAGCAAATATTTTTTCACCCAAACTGGATGATACTTTCAGGTAATGATCAGTACACTAAGCCCTCTTGGTTCCCCAAATTTCATTCTTCTATGTTGAAGCGTTCGTTTCCAGTAACGGTTTGAATTTTGTCGTTTCACTCTGTTTTTTCCTATATCGATAGATGTATTTGGAACTCTAAATCAAACACGGTTTGTGCTAGCTTCTTGAAACTTGACACAGTAAAGCAGTTTCACATTGTAACTCTATGTTTTGTTTCCTTTTCATGTAGCTTTAAGCAGTGACTGACGAGAAACACTTTCATTGAAAGGGGTTGCAAGCTTCCAAAAATTACGAGTCTCCAGAAATCTCAGCAAATATTTTTTCACCCAAACTGCATGATACTTTCAGGTAATGATCAGTACACTAAGCCCACTTGGTTCTCCAAATTTCATTCTTCTATGTTGAAGCGTTCGTTTCCAGTAACAGTTTCCATTCTGGCATTTCACTCTGTTTTCTCCTATATTGATAGATGTATTTGGAACTCTAAATCAAACACGGTTTGTGCTAGCTTCTTGAAACTTGACACAGTAAAGCAGTTTCACATTGTAACTCTATGTTTTGTTTCCTTTTCATGTAGCTTTAAGCAGTGACTGGCGAGAAACACTTTCATTGAAAGGGGTTGCAAGCTTCCAAAAATTACGAGTCTCCAGAAATCTCAGCAAATATTTTTTCACCCAAACTGGATGATACTTTCAGGTAATGATCAGTACACTAAGCCCACTTGGTTCCCCAAATTTCGTTCTTCTATGTTGAAGCGTTCGTTTCCAGTAACAGTTTGAATTTTGTCGTTTCACTCTGTTTTCTCCTATATTGATAGATGTATTTGGAACACTAAATCAAACACGGTTTGTGCTAGCTTCTTGAAACTTGACACAGTAAAGCAGTTTCACATTCTAACTCTATGTTTTGTTTCCTTTTCATGTAGCTTTAAGCAGTGACTTGCGAGAAACACCTTCATTGAAAGGGGTTGCAAGCTTCCAAAAATCACGAGTCTCCAGAAATCTCAGCAAATATTTTTTCACCCAAACTGGATGATACTTTCAGGTAATGATCAGTACACTTGGCCCACTTGGTTCTCCATATTCCGTTCTTCTATGTTGAAGCGTTCGTTTACAGTAACAGTTTCCATTCTGGCATTACACTCTGTTTTCTCCTATATTGATAGATGTATTTGGAACTCTAAATCAAACACGGTTTGTGCTAGCTTCTTGAAACTTGACACAGTAAAGCAGTTTCACATTCTAACTCTATGTTTTGTTTCCTTTTCATGTAGCCCTAAGCAGTGACTGGCGAGAAACACTTTCATTGAAAGGGGTTGCAAGCTTCCAAAAATTACGAGTCTTCAGAAATCTCAGCAAATATTTTTTCACCCAAACTAGATGATACTTTCAGGTAATGATCAGTACACTAAGCCCTCTTGGTTCCCCAAATTTCGTTCTTCTATGTTGAAGCGTTCGTTTCCACTAACAGTTTCCACTCTGGCATTTCACTCTGTTTTCTCCTATATTGATAGATGTATTTGGAACTCTAAATCAAACACGGTTTGTGCTAGCTTCTTGAAACTTGACACAGTAAAGCAGTTTCACATTGTAACTCTATGTTTTGTTTCCTTTTCATGTAGCTTTAAGCAGTGACTGGCGAGAAACACTTTCATTGAAAGGGGTTGCAAGCTTCCAAAAATTACGAGTCTCCAGAAATCTCAGCAAATATTTTTTCACCCAAACTGCATGATACTTTCAGGTAATGATCAGTACACTAAGCCCACTCGGTTCTCCAAATTTCATTCTTCTATGTTGAAGCGTTCGTTTCCAGTAACAGTTTCCATTCTGGCATTTCACTCTGTTTTCTCCTATATTGATAGATGTATTTGGAACTCTAAATCAAACACGGTTTGTGCTAGCTTCTTGAAACTTGACACAGTAAAGCAGTTTCACATTCTAACTCTATGTTTTGTTTCCTTTTCATGTAGCCCTAAGCAGTGACTGGCGAGAAACACTTTCATTGAAAGGGGTTGCAAGCTTCCAAAAATTACGAGTCTCCAGAAATCTCAGCAAATATTTTTTCACCCAAGCTGCATGATACTTTCAGGTAATGATCAGTACACTAAGCCCTCTTGGTTCCCCAAATTTCGTTCTTCTATGTTGAAGCGTTCGTTTCCAGTAACAGTTTGAATTTTGTCGTTTCACTCTGTTTTCTCCTATATTGATAGATGTATTTGGAACTCTAAATCAAACACGGTTTGTGCTAGCTTCTTGAAACTTGACACAGTAAAGCAGTTTCACATTGTAACTCTATGTTTTGTTTCCTTTTCATGTAGCTTTAAGCAGTGACTGGCGAGAAACACTTTCATTGAAAGGGGTTGCAAGCTTCTAAAAATTACGAGTCTCCAGAAATCTCAGCAAATATTTTTTCACCCAAACTGGATGATACTTTCACGTAATGATCACTACACTTGGCCCACTTGGTTCTCCAAATTTCGTTCTTCTATGTTGAAGCGTTCGTTTCCAGTAACAGTTTCCATTCTGGCATTTCACTCTGTTTTCTCCTATATTGATAGATGTATTTGGAACTCTAAATCAAACACGGTTTGTGCTAGCTTCTTGAAACTTCACACAGTAAAGCAGTTTCACATTGTAACTCTATGTTTTGTTTCCTTTTCATGTAGCTTTAAGCAGTGACTGGCGAGAAACACTTTCATTGAAAGGGGTTGCAAGCTTCCAAAAATTATGAGTCTCCAGAAATCTCAGCAAATATTTTTTCACCCAAACTGGATGATACTTTCAGGTAATGATCAGTACACTAAGCCCACTTGGTTCTCCAAATTTCGTTCTTCTATGTTGAAGCGTTCGTTTCCAGTAACAGTTTCCATTCTGGCATTTCACTCTGTTTTCTCCTATATTGATTGATGTATTTGGAACTCTAAATCAAACACGGTTTGTGCTAGCTTCTTGAAACTTGACACAGTAAAGCAGTTTCACATTCTAACTCTATGTTTGTTTCCTTTTCATATAGCCCTAAGCAGTGACTGGCGAGAAACACTTTCATTGAAAGGGGTTGCAAGCTTCCAAAAATTACGAGTCTCCAGAAATCTCAGCAAATATTTTTTCACCCAAACTGCATGATACTTTCAGGTAATGATCAGTACACTAAGCCCACTCGGTTCTCCAAATTTCATTCTTCTATGTTGAAGCGTTCGTTTCCAGTAACAGTTTCCATTCTGGCATTTCACTCTGTTTTCTCTTATATTGATAGATGTATTTGGAACTCTAAATCAAACACGGTTTGTGCTAGCTTCTTGAAACTTGACACAGTAAAGCAGTTTCACATTCTAACTCGAAGTTTTGTTTCCTTTTCTTGTAGCCCTAAGCAGAGACTGGCGAGAAACACTTTCATTGAAAGGGGTTGCAAGCTTCTAAAAATTACGAGTCTCCAGAAATCTCAGCAAATATTTTTTCACCCAAACTGGATGATACTTTCAGGAAATAATCAGTACACTTGGCCCACTTGGTTCTCCATATTTCGTTCTTCTATGTTGAAGCGTTCGTTTACACTAACAGTTTCCACTCTGGCATTTCACTCTGTTTTCTCCTATATTGATAGATGTATTTGGAACTCTAAATCAAACACGGTTTGTGCTAGTTTCTTGAAACTTAACACAGTAAAGCAGTTTCACATTCTAACTCTATGTTTTGTTTCTTTTTCATGTAGCCCTAAGCAGTGACTGGCGAGAAACACTTTCATTGAAAGGGGTTGCAAGCTTCCAAAAATTACGAGTCTCCAGAAATCTCAGCAAATATTTTTTCACCCAAACTGCATGATACTTTCAGGTAATGATCAGTACACTAAGCCCACTTGGTTCCCCAAATTTCGTTCTTCTATGTTGAAGCGTTCGTTTCCAGTAACAGTTTGAATTTTTGCGTTTCACTCTGTTTTCTCCTATATTGATAGATGTATTTGGAACTCTAAATCAAACACGGTTTGTGCTAGCTTCTTGAAACTTGACACAGTAAAGCAGTTTCACATTCTAACTCTATGTTTTGTTTCCTTTTCATGTAGCCCTAAGCAGTGACTGGCGAGAAACACTTTCATTGAAAGGGGTTGCAAGCTTCCAAAAATTACGAGTCTCCAGAAATCTCAGCAAATATTTTTTCACCCAAACTAGATGATACTTTCAGGTAATGATCAGTACACTAAGCCCTCTTGGTTCCCCAAATTTCGTTCTTCTATGTTGAAGCGTTCGTTTCCAGTAACAGTTTGAATTTCGTCGTTTCACTCTGTTTTCTCCTATATTGATAGATGTATTTGGAACTCTAAATCAAACACGGTTTGTGCTAGCTTCTTGAAACTTGACACAGTAAAGCAGTTTCACATTCTAACTCTGTGTTTTGTTTCTTTTTCATGTAGCCCTAAGCAGTGACTGGCGAGAAACACTTTCATTGAAAGGGGTTGCAAGCTTCCAAAAATTACGAGTCTCCAGAAATCTCAGCAAATATTTTTTCACCCAAACTGCATGATACTTTCAGGTAATGATCAGTACACTAAGCCCACTCGGTTCTCCAAATTTCATTCTTCTATGTTGAAGCGTTCGTTTCCAGTAACAGTTTCCATTCTGGCATTTCACTCTGTTTTCTCCTATATTGATAGATGTATTTGGAACTCTAAATCAAACACGGTTTGTGCTAGCTTCTTGAAACTTGACACAGTAAAGCAGTTTCACATTGTAACTCTATGTTTTGTTTCCTTTTCATGTAGCTTTAAGCAGTGACTGGCGAGAAACACTTTCATTGAAAGGGGTTGCAAGCTTCCAAAAATTACGAGTCTCCAGAAATCTCAGCAAATATTTTTTCACCCAAACTGGATGATACTTTCAGGTAATGATCAGTACACTAAGCCCACTTGGTTCCCCAAATTTCGTTCTTCTATGTTGAAGCGTTCGTTTCCAGTAACAGTTTGAATTTTGTCGTTTCACTCTGTTTTCTCCTATATTGATAGATGTATTTGGAACACTAAATCAAACACGGTTTGTGCTAGCTTCTTGAAACTTGACACAGTAAAGCAGTTTCACATTCTAACTCTATGTTTTGTTTCCTTTTCATGTAGCTTTAAGCAGTGACTTGCGAGAAACACCTTCATTGAAAGGGGTTGCAAGCTTCCAAAAATCACGAGTCTCCAGAAATCTCAGCAAATATTTTTTCACCCAAACTGGATGATACTTTCAGGTAATGATCAGTACACTTGGCCCACTTGGTTCTCCATATTCCGTTCTTCTATGTTGAAGCGTTCGTTTACAGTAACAGTTTCCACTCTGGCATTACACTCTGTTTTCTCCTATATTGATAGATGTATTTGGAACTCTAAATCAAACACGGTTTGTGCTAGCTTCTTGAAACTTGACACAGTAAAGCAGTTTCACATTCTAACTCTATGTTTTGTTTCCTTTTCATGTAGCCCTAAGCAGTGACTGGCGAGAAACACTTTCATTGAAAGGGGTTGCAAGCTTCCAAAAATTACGAGTCTTCAGAAATCTCAGCAAATATTTTTTCACCCAAACTAGATGATACTTTCAGGTAATGATCAGTACACTAAGCCCTCTTGGTTCCCCAAATTTCGTTCTTCTATGTTGAAGCGTTCGTTTCCACTAACAGTTTCCACTCTGGCATTTCACTCTGTTTTCTCCTATATTGATAGATGTATTTGGAACTCTAAATCAAACACGGTTTGTGCTAGCTTCTTGAAACTTGACACAGTAAAGCAGTTTCACATTGTAACTCTATGTTTTGTTTCCTTTTCATGTAGCTTTAAGCAGTGACTGGCGAGAAACACTTTCATTGAAAGGGGTTGCAAGCTTCCAAAAATTACGAGTCTCCAGAAATCTCAGCAAATATTTTTTCACCCAAACTGCATGATACTTTCAGGTAATGATCAGTACACTAAGCCCACTTGGTTCTCCAAATTTCATTCTTCTATGTTGAAGCGTTCGTTTCCAGTAACAGTTTCCATTCTGGCATTTCACTCTGTTTTCTCCTATATTGATAGATGTATTTGGAACTCTAAATCAAACACGGTTTGTGCTAGCTTCTTGAAACTTGACACAGTAAAGCAGTTTCACATTCTAACTCTATGTTTTGTTTCCTTTTCATGTAGCCCTAAGCAGTGACTGGCGAGAAACACTTTCATTGAAAGGGGTTGCAAGCTTCCAAAAATTACGAGTCTCCAGAAATCTCAGCAAATATTTTTTCACCCAAGCTGCATGATACTTTCAGGTAATGATCAGTACACTAAGCCCTCTTGGTTCCCCAAATTTCGTTCTTCTATGTTGAAGCGTTCGTTTCCAGTAACAGTTTGAATTTTGTCGTTTCACTCTGTTTTCTCCTATATTGATAGATGTATTTGGAACTCTAAATCAAACACGGTTTGTGCTACCTTCTTGAAACTTGACACAGTAAAGCAGTTTCACATTGTAACTCTATGTTTTGTTTCCTTTTCATGTAGCTTTAAGCAGTGACTGGCGAGAAACACTTTCATTGAAAGGGGTTGCAAGCTTCTAAAAATTACGAGTCTCCAGAAATCTCAGCAAATATTTTTTCACCCAAACTGGATGATACTTTCACGTAATGATCAGTACACTTGGCCCACTTGGTTCTCCAAATTTCGTTCTTCTATGTTGAAGCGTTCGTTTCCAGTAACAGTTTCCATTCTGGCATTTCACTCTGTTTTCTCCTATATTGATAGATGTATTTGGAACTCTAAATCAAACACGGTTTGTGCTAGCTTCTTGAAACTTCACACAGTAAAGCAGTTTCACATTGTAACTCTATGTTTTGTTTCCTTTTCATGTAGCTTTAAGCAGTGACTGGCGAGAAACACTTTCATTGAAAGGGGTTGCAAGCTTCCAAAAATTACGAGTCTCCAGAAATCTCAGCAAATATTTTTTCACCCAAACTGGATGATACTTTCAGGTAATGATCAGTACACTAAGCCCACTTGGTTCTCCAAATTTCGTTCTTCTATGTTGAAGCGTTCGTTTCCAGGAACAGTTTCCATTCTGGCATTTCACTCTGTTTTCTCCTATATTGATAGATGTATTTGGAACTCTAAATCAAACACGGTTTGTGCTAGCTTCTTGAAACTTGACACAGTAAAGCAGTTTCACATTCTAACTCTATGTTTTGTTTCCTTTTCATGTAGCCCTAAGCAGTGACTGGCGAGAAACACTTTCATTGAAAGGGGTTGCAAGCTTCCAAAAATTACGAGTCTCCAGAAATCTCAGCAAATATTTTTTCACCCAAACTGCATGATACTTTCAGGTAATGATCAGTACACTAAGCCCACTCGGTTCTCCAAATTTCATTCTTCTATGTTGAAGCGTTCGTTTCCAGTAACAGTTTCCATTCTGGCATTTCACTCTGTTTTCTCCTATATTGATAGATGTATTTGGAACTCTAAATCAAACACGGTTTGTGCTAGCTTCTTGAAACTTGACACAGTAAAGCAGTTTCACATTCTAACTCTAAGTTTTGTTTCCTTTTCTTGTAGCCCTAAGCAGAGACTGGCGAGAAACACTTTCATTGAAAGGGGTTGCAAGCTTCTAAAAATTACGAGTCTCCAGAAATCTCAGCAAATATTTTTTCACCCAAACTGGATGATACTTTCAGGTAATGATCAGTACACTTGGCCCACTTGGTTCTCCATATTTCGTTCTTCTATGTTGAAGCGTTCGTTTACACTAACAGTTTCCACTCTGGCATTTCACTCTGTTTTCTCCTATATTGATAGATGTATTTGGAACTCTAAATCAAACACGGTTTGTGCTAGCTTCTTGAAACTTGACACAGTAAAGCAGTTTCACATTCTAACTCTATGTTTTGTTTCTTTTTCATGTAGCCCTAAGCAGTGACTGGCGAGAAACACTTTCATTGAAAGGGGTTGCAAGCTTCCAAAAATTACGAGTCTCCAGAAATCTCAGCAAATATTTTTTCACCCAAACTGCATGATACTTTCAGGTAATGATCAGTACACTAAGCCCACTTGGTTCCCCAAATTTCGTTCTTCTATGTTGAAGCGTTCGTTTCCAGTAACAGTTTGAATTTTTGCGTTTCACTCTGTTTTCTCCTATATTGATAGATGTATTTGGAACTCTAAATCAAACACGGTTTGTGCTAGCTTCTTGAAACTTGACACAGTAAAGCAGTTTCACATTCTAACTCTATGTTTTGTTTCCTTTTCATGTAGCCCTAAGCAGTGACTGGCGAGAAACACTTTCATTGAAAGGGGTTGCAAGCTTCCAAAAATTACGAGTCTCCAGAAATCTCAGCAAATATTTTTTCACCCAAACTAGATGATACTTTCAGGTAATGATCAGTACACTAAGCCCTCTTGGTTCCCCAAATTTCGTTCTTCTATGTTGAAGCGTTCGTTTCCAGTAACAGTTTGAATTTTGTCGTTTCACTCTGTTTTCTCCTATATTGATAGATGTATTTGGAACTCTAAATCAAACACGGTTTGTGCTAGCTTCTTGAAACTTGACACATTAAAGCAGTTTCACATTGTAACTCTATGTTTTGTTTCCTTTTCATGTAGCTTTAAGCAGTGACTGGCGAGAAACACTTTCATTGAAAGGGGTTGCAAGCTTCCAAAAATTACGAGTCTCCAGAAATCTCAGCAAATATTTTTTCACCCAAACTGGATGATACTTTCAGGTAATTATCAGTACACTAAGCCCACTTGGTTCTCCAAATTTCATTCTTCTATGTTGAAGCGTTCGTTTCCAGTAACAGTTTCCACTCTGGCATTTCACTCTGTTTTCTCCTATATTGATAGATGTATTTGGAACTCTAAATCAAACACGGTTTGTGCTAGCTTCTTGAAACTTGACACAGTAAAGCAGTTTCACATTCTAACTCTATGTTTTGTTTCCTTTTCATGTAGCCCTAAGCAGTGACTGGCGAGAAACACTTTCATTGAAAGGGGTTGCAAGCTTCCAAAAATTACGAGTCTTCAGAAATCTCAGCAAATATTTTTATACCCAAACTAGATGATACTTTCAGGTAATGATCAGTACACTAAGCCCTCTTGGTTCCCCAAATTTCGTTCTTCTATGTTGAAGCGTTCGTTTACACTAACAGTTTCCACTCTGGCATTTCACTCTGTTTTCTCCTATATTGATAGATGTATTTGGAACTCTAAATCAAACACGGTTTGTACTAGCTTCTTGAAACTTGACACAGTAAAGCAGTTTCACATTGTAACTCTATGTTTTGTTTCCTTTTCATGTAGCTTGAAGCAGTGACTGGCGAGAAACACTTTCATTGAAAGGGGTTGCAAGCTTCCAAAAATTACGAGTCTCCAGAAATCTCAGCAAATATTTTTTCACCCAAACTGCATGATACTTTCAGGTAATGATCAGTACACTAAGCCCACTTGGTTCTCCAAATTTCAATCTTCTATGTTGAAGCGTTCGTTTCCAGTAACAGTTTCCATTCTGGCATTTCACTCTGTTTTCTCCTATATTGATAGATGTATTTGGAACTCTAAATCAAACACGGTTTGTGCTAGCTTCTTGAAACTTGACACAGTAAAGCAGTTTCACATTCTAACTCAATGTTTTGTTTCCTTTTCATGTAGCCCTAAGCAGTGACTGGCGAGAAACACTTTCATTGAAAGGGGTTGCAAGCTTCCAAAAATTACGAGTCTTCAGAAATCTCAGCAAATATCTTTTCACCCAAACTAGATGATACATTCAGGTAATGATCAGTACACTAAGCCCTCTTGGTTCCCCAAATTTCGTTCTTCTATGTTGAAGCGTTCGTTTACACTAACAGTTTCCACTCTGGCATTTTACTCTGTTTTCTCCTATATTGATAGATGTATTTGGAACTCTAAATCAAACACGGTTTGTGCTAGCTTCTTGAAACTTGACACAGTAAAGCAGTTTCACATTGTAACTCTATGTTTTGTTTCCTTTCATGTAGCTTTAAGCAGTGACTGGCGAGAAACACTTTCATTGAAAGGGGTTGCAAGCTTCCAAAAATTACGAGTCTCCAGAAATCTCAGCAAATATTTTTTCACCCAAACTGCATGATACTTTCAGGTAATGATCAGTACACTAAGCCCACTTGGTTCTCCAAATTTCATTCTTCTATGTTGAAGCGTTCGTTTCCAGTAACAGTTTCCATTCTGGCATTTCACTCTGTTTTCTCCTATATTGATAGATGTATTTGGAACTCTAAATCAAACACGGTTTGTGCTAGCTTCTTGAAACTTGACACAGTAAAGCAGTTTCACATTCTAACTCTATGTTTTGTTTCCTTTTCATGTAGCTTTAAGCAGTGACTGGCGAGAAACACTTTCATTGAAAGGGGTTGCAAGCTTCCAAAAATTACGAGTCTCCAGAAATCTCAGCAAATATTTTTTCACCCAAACTGGATGATACTTTCAGGTAATGATCAGTACACTAAGCCCACTTGGTTCCCCAAATTTCGTTCTTCTATGTTGAAGCGTTCGTTTCCAGTAACAGTTTGAATTTTGTCGTTTCACTCTGTTTTCTCCTATATTGATAGATATATTTGGAACACTAAATCAAACACGGTGTGCTAGCTTCTTGAAACTTGACACAGTAAAGCAGTTTCACATTCTAACTCTATGTTTTGTTTCCTTTTCATGTAGCTTTAAGCAGTGACTGGCGAGAAACACCTTCATTGAAAGGGGTTGCAAGCTTCCAAAAATCACGAGTCTCCAGAAATCTCAGCAAATATTTTTTCACCCAAACTGGATGATACTTTCAGGTAATGATCAGTACACTTGGCCCACTTGGTTCTCCATATTTCGTTCTTCTATGTTGAAGCGTTCGTTTACAGTAACAGTTTCCACTCTGGCATTACACTCTGTTTTCTCCTATATTGATAGATGTATTTGGAACTCTAAATCAAACACGGTTTGTGCTAGCTTCTTGAAACTTGACACAGTAAAGCAGTTTCACATTCTAACTCTATGTTTTGTTTCCTTTTCATGTAGCCCTAAGCAGTGACTGGCGAGAAACACTTTCATTGAAAGGGGTTGCAAGCTTCCAAAAATTACGAGTCTTCAGAAATCTCAGCAAATATTTTTTCACCCAAACTAGATGATACTTTCAGGTAATGATCAGTACACTAAGCCCTCTTGGTTCCCCAAATTTCGTTTTTCTATGTTGAAGCGTTCGTTTACACTAACAGTTTCCACTCTGGCATTTCACTCTGTTTTCTCCTATATTGATAGATGTATTTGGAACTCTAAATCAAACACGGTTTGTGCTAGCTTCTTGAAACTTGACACAGTAAAGCAGTTTCACATTGTAACTCTATGTTTTGTTTCCTTTTCATGTAGCTTTAAGCAGTGACTGGCGAGAAACACTTTCATTGAAAGGGGTTGCAAGCTTCCAAAAATTACGAGTCTCCAGAAATCTCAGCAAATATTTTTTCACCCAAACTGGATGATACTTTCAGGTAATGATCAGTACACTAAGCCCACTTGGTTCCCCAAATTTCGTTCTTCTATGTTGAAGCGTTCGTTTCCAGTAACAGTTTGAATTTTTGCGTTTCACTCTGTTTTCTCCTATATTGATAGATGTATTTGGAACTCTAAATCAAACACGGTTTGTGCTAGCTTCTTGAAACTTGACACAGTAAAGCAGTTTCACATTCTAACTCTATGTTTTGTTTCCTTTTCATGTAGCCCTAAGCAGTGACTGGCGAGAAACACTTTCATTGAAAGGGGTTGCAAGCTTCCAAAAATTACGAGTCTCCAGAAATCTCAGCAAATATTTTTTCACCCAAACTGCATGATACTTTCAGGTAATGATCAGTACACTAAGCCCTCTTGGTTCCCCAAATTTCATTCTTCTATGTTGAAGCGTTCGTTTCCAGTAACGGTTTGAATTTTGTCGTTTCACTCTGTTTTCTCCTATATTGATAGATGTATTTGGAACTCTAAATCAAACACGGTTTGTGCTAGCTTCTTGAAACTTGACACAGTAAAGCAGTTTCACATTGTAACTCTATGTTTTGTTTCCTTTTCATGTAGCTTTAAGCAGTGACTGGCGAGAAACACTTTCATTGAAAGGGGTTGCAAGCTTCCAAAAATTACGAGTCTCCAGAAATCTCAGCAAATATTTTTTCACCCAAACTGCATGATACTTTCAGGTAATGATCAGTACACTAAGCCCACTTGGTTCTCCAAATTTCATTCTTCTATGTTGAAGCGTTCGTTTCCAGTAACAGTTTCCATTCTGGCATTTCACTCTGTTTTCTCCTATATTGATAGATGTATTTGGAACTCTAAATCAAACACGGTTTGTGCTAGCTTCTTGAAACTTGACACAGTAAAGCAGTTTCACATTCTAACTCTATGTTTTGTTTCCTTTTCATGTAGCTTTAAGCAGTGACTGGCGAGAAACACTTTCATTGAAAGGGGTTGCAAGCTTCCAAAAATTACGAGTCTCCAGAAATCTCAGCAAATATTTTTTCACCCAAACTGGATGATACTTTCAGGTAATGATCAGTACACTAAGCCCACTTGGTTCCCCAAATTTCGTTCTTCTATGTTGAAGCGTTCGTTTCCAGTAACAGTTTGAATTTTGTCGTTTCACTCTGTTTTCTCCTATATTGATAGATGTATTTGGAACACTAAATCAAACACGGTTTGTGCTAGCTTCTTGAAACTTGACACAGTAAAGCAGTTTCACATTCTAACTCTATGTTTTGTTTCCTTTTCATGTAGCTTTAAGCAGTGACTTGCGAGAAACACCTTCATTGAAAGGGGTTGCAAGCTTCCAAAAATCACGAGTCTCCAGAAATCTCAGCAAATATTTTTTCACCCAAACTGGATGATACTTTCAGGTAATGATCAGTACACTTGGCCCACTTGGTTCTCCATATTCCGTTCTTCTATGTTGAAGCGTTCGTTTACAGTAACAGTTTCCACTCTGGCATTACACTCTGTTTTCTCCTATATTGATAGATATATTTGGAACTCTAAATCAAACACGGTTTGTGCTAGCTTCTTGAAACTTGACACAGTAAAGCAGTTTCACATTCTAACTCTATGTTTTGTTTCCTTTTCATGTAGCCCTAAGCAGTGACTGGCGAGAAGCACTTTCATTGAAAGGGGTTGCAAGCTTCCAAAAATTACGAGTCTTCAGAAATCTCAGCAAATATTTTTTCACCCAAACTAGATGATACTTTCAGGTAATGATCAGTACACTAAGCCCTCTTGGTTCCCCAAATTTCGTTCTTCTATGTTGAAGCGTTCGTTTCCACTAACAGTTTCCACTCTGGCATTTCACTCTGTTTTCTCCTATATTGATAGATGTATTTGGAACTCTAAATCAAACACGGTTTGTGCTAGCTTCTTGAAACTTGACACAGTAAAGCAGTTTCACATTGTAACTCTATGTTTTGTTTCCTTTTCATGTAGCTTTAAGCAGTGACTGGCGAGAAACACTTTCATTGAAAGGGGTTGCAAGCTTCCAAAAATTACGAGTCTCCAGAAATCTCAGCAAATATTTTTTCACCCAAACTGCATGAACTTTCAGGTAATGATCAGTACACTAAGCCGACTTGGTTCTCCAAATTTCATTCTTCTATGTTGAAGCGTTCGTTTCCAGTAACAGTTTCCATTCTGGCATTTCACTCTGTTTTCTCCTATATTGATAGATGTATTTGGAACTCTAAATCAAACACGGTTTGTGCTAGCTTCTTGAAACTTGACACAGTAAAGCAGTTTCACATTCTAACTCTATGTTTTGTTTCCTTTTCATGTAGCCCTAAGCAGTGACTGGCGAGAAACACTTTCATTGAAAGGGGTTGCAAGCTTCCAAAAATTACGAGTCTCCAGAAATCTCAGCAAATATTTTTTCACCCAAGCTGCATGATACTTTCAGGTAATGATCAGTACACTAAGCCCTCTTGGTTCCCCAAATTTCGTTCTTCTATGTTGAAGCGTTCGTTTCCAGTAACAGTTTGAATTTTGTCGTTTCACTCTGTTTTCTCCTATATTGATAGATGTATTTGGAACTCTAAATCAAACACGGTTTGTGCTAGCTTCTTGAAACTTGACACAGTAAAGCAGTTTCACATTGTAACTCTATGTTTTGTTTCCTTTTCATGTAGCTTTAAGCAGTGACTGGCGAGAAACACTTTCATTGAAAGGGGTTGCAACCTTCTAAAAATTACGAGTCTCCAGAAATCTCAGCAAATATTTTTTCACCCAAACTGGATGATACTTTCACGTAATGATCAGTACACTTGGCCCACTTGGTTCTCCAAATTTCGTTCTTCTATGTTGAAGCGTTCGTTTCCAGTAACAGTTTCCATTCTGGCATTTCACTCTGTTTTCTCCTATATTGATAGATGTATTTGGAACTCTAAATCAAACACGGTTTGTGCTAGCTTCTTGAAACTTCACACAGTAAAGCAGTTTCACATTGTAACTCTATGTTTTGTTTCCTTTTCATGTAGCTTTAAGCAGTGACTGGCGAGAAACACTTTCATTGAAAGGGGTTGCAAGCTTCCAAAAATTACGAGTCTCCAGAAATCTCAGCAAATATTTTTTCACCCAAACTGGATGATACTTTCAGGTAATGATCAGTACACTAAGCCCACTTGGTTCTCCAAATTTCGTTTTTCTATGTTGAAGCGTTCGTTTCCAGTAACAGTTTCCATTCTGGCATTTCACTCTGTTTTCTCCTATATTGATAGATGTATTTGGAACTCTAAATCAAACACGGTTTGTGCTAGCTTCTTGAAACTTGACACAGTAAAGCAGTTTCACATTCTAACTCTATGTTTTGTTTCCTTTTCATGTAGCCCTAAGCAGTGACTGGCGAGAAACACTTTCATTGAAAGGGGTTGCAAGCTTCCAAAAATTACGAGTCTCCAGAAATCTCAGCAAATATTTTTTCACCCAAACTGCATGATACTTTCAGGTAATGATCAGTACACTAAGCCCACTCGGTTCTCCAATTTCATTCTTCTATGTTGAAGCGTTCGTTTCCAGTAACAGTTTCCATTCTGGCATTTCACTCTGTTTTCTCCTATATTGATAGATGTATTTGGAACTCTAAATCAAACACGGTTTGTGCTAGCTTCTTGAAACTTGACACAGTAAAGCAGTTTCACATTCTAACTCTAAGCTTTGTTTCCTTTTCTTGTAGCCCTAAGCAGAGACTGGCGAGAAACACTTTCATTGAAAGGGGTTGCAAGCTTCTAAAAATTACGAGTCTCCAGAAATCTCAGCAAATATTTTTTCACCCAACCTGGATGATACTTTCAGGTAATGATCAGTACACTTGGCCCACTTGGTTCTCCATATTTCGTTCTTCTATGTTGAAGCGTTCGTTTACACTAACAGTTTCCACTCTGGCATTTCACTCTGTTTTCTCCTATATTGATAGATGTATTTGGAACTCTAAATCAAACACGGTTTGTGCTAGCTTCTTGAAACTTAACAGAGTAAAGCAGTTTCACATTCTAACTCTATGTTTTGTTTCTTTTTCATGTAGCCCTAAGCAGTGACTGGCGAGAAACACTTTCATTGAAAGGGGTTGCAAGCTTCCAAAAATTACGAGTCTCCAGAAATCTCAGCAAATATTTTTTCACCCAAACTGCATGATACTTTCAGGTAATGATCAGTACACTAAGCCCACTTGGTTCCCCAAATTTCGTTCTTCTATGTTGAAGCGTTCGTTTCCAGTAACAGTTTGAATTTTTGCGTTTCACTCTGTTTTCTCCTATATTGATAGATGTATTTGGAACTCTAAATCAAACACGGTTTGTGCTAGCTTCTTGAAACTTGACACAGTAAAGCAGTTTCACATTCTAACTCTATGTTTTGTTTCCTTTTCATGTAGCCCTAAGCAGTTACTGGCGAGAAACACTTTCATTGAAAGGGGTTGCAAGCTTCCAAAAATTACGAGTCTCCATAAATCTCAGCAAATATTTTTTCACCCAAGCTGCATGATACTTTCAGGTAATGATCAGTACACTAAGCCCTCTTGGTTCCCCAAATTTCGTTCTTCTATGTTGAAGCGTTCGTTTCCAGTAACAGTTTGAATTTTGTCGTTTCACTCTGTTTTCTCCTATATTGATAGATGTATTTGGAACTCTAAATCAAACACGGTTTGTGCTAGCTTCTTGAAACTTGACACAGTAAAGCAGTTTCACATTCTAACTCTATGTTTTGTTTCCTTTTCATGTAGCTTTAAGCAGTGACTGGCGAGAAACACTTTCATTGAAAGGGGTTGCAAGCTTCTAAAAATTACGAGTCTCCAGAAATCTCAGCAAATATTTTTTCACCCAAACTGGATGATACTTTCACGTAATGATCAGTACACTTGGCCCACTTGGTTCTCCAAATTTCGTTCTTCTATGTTGAAGCGTTCGTTTCCAGTAACAGTTTCCATTCTGGCATTTCACTCTGTTTTCTCCTATATTGATAGATGTATTTGGAACTCTAAATCAAACACGGTTTGTGCTAGCTTCTTGAAACTTCACACAGTAAAGCAGTTTCACATTGTAACTCTATGTTTTGTTTCCTTTTCATGTAGCTTTAAGCAGTGACTGGCGAGAAACACTTTCATTGAAAGGGGTTGCAAGCTTCCAAAAATTACGAGTCTCCAGAAATCTCAGCAAATATTTTTTCACCCAAACTGGATGATACTTTCTGGTAATGATCAGTACACTAAGCCCACTTGGTTCTCCAAATTTCATTCTTCTATGTTGAAGCGTTCGTTTCCAGTAACAGTTTCCATTCTGGCATTTCACTCTGTTTTCTCCTATATTGATAGATGTATTTGGAACTCTAAATCAAACACGGTTTGTGCTAGCTTCTTGAAACTTGACACAGTAAAGCAGTTTCACATTCTAACTCTATGTTTTGTTTCCTTTTCATGTAGCACTAAGCAGTGACTGGCGAGAAACACTTTCATTGAAAGGGGTTGCAAGCTTCCAAAAATTACGAGTCTCCAGAAATCTCAGCAAATATTTTTTCACCCAAACTGCATGATACTTTCAGGTAATGATCAGTACACTAAGCCCACTCGGTTCTCCAAATTTCATTCTTCTATGTTGAAGCGTTCGTTTCCAGTAACAGTTTCCATTCTGGCATTTCACTCTGTTTTCTCCTATATTGATAGATGTATTTGGAACTCTAAATCAAACACGGTTTGTGCTAGCTTCTTGAAACTTGACACAGTAAAGCAGTTTCACATTCTAACTCTAAGTTTTGTTTCCTTTTCTTGTAGCCCTAAGCAGAGACTGGCGAGAAACACTTTCATTGAAAGGGGTTGCAAGCTTCTAAAAATTACGAGTCTCCAGAAATCTCAGCAAATATTTTTTCACCCAAACTGGATGATACTTTCAGGTAATGATCAGTACACTTGGCCCACTTGGTTCTCCATATTTCGTTCTTCTATGTTGAAGCGTTCGTTTACACTAACAGTTTCCACTCTGGCATTTCACTCTGTTTTCTCCTATATTGATAGATGTATTTGGAACTCTAAATCAAACACGGTTTGTGCTAGCTTCTTGAAACTTGACACAGTAAAGCAGTTTCACATTCTAACTCTATGTTTTGTTTCCTTTTCATGTAGCCCTAAGCAGTGACTGGCGAGAAACACTTTCATTGAAAGGGGTTGCAAGCTTCCAAAAATTACGAGTCTCCAGAAATCTCAGCAAATATTTTTTCACCCAAACTAGATGATACTTTCAGGTAATGATCAGTACACTAAGCCCTCTTGGTTCCCCAAATTTCGTTCTTCTATGTTGAAGCGTTCGTTTCCAGTAACAGTTTGAATTTTGTCGTTTCACTCTGTTTTCTCCTATATTGATAGATGTATTTGGAACTCTAAATCAAAAACGGTTTGTGCTAGCTTCTTGAAACTTGACACAGTAAAGCAGTTTCACATTGTAACTCTATGTTTTGTTTCCTTTTCATGTAGCTTTAAGCAGTGACTGGCGAGAAACACTTTCATTGAAAGGGGTTGCAAGCTTCGAAAAATTACGAGTCTCCAGAAATCTCAGCAAATATTTTTTCACCCAAACTGGATGATACTTTCAGGTAATTATCAGTACACTAAGCCCACTTGGTTCTCCAAATTTCATTCTTCTATGTTGAAGCGTTCGTTTCCAGTAACAGTTTCCACTCTGGCATTTCACTCTGTTTTCTCCTATATTGATAGATGTATTTGGAACTCTAAATCAAACACGGTTTGTGCTAGCTTCTTGAAACTTGACACAGTAAAGCAGTTTCACATTCTAACTCTATGTTTTGTTTCCTTTTCATGTAGCCCTAAGCAGTGACTGGCGAGAAACACTTTCATTGAAAGGGGTTGCAAGCTTCCAAAAATTACGAGTCTTCAGAAATCTCAGCAAATATTTTTTCACCCAAACTAGATGATACTTTCAGGTAATGATCAGTACACTAAGCCCTCTTGGTTCCCCAAATTTCGTTCTTCTATGTTGAAGCGTTCGTTTACACTAACAGTTTCCACTCTGGCATTTCACTCTGTTTTCTCCTATATTGATAGATGTATTTGGAACTCTAAATCAAACACGGTTTGTGCTAGCTTCTTGAAACTTGACACAGTAAAGCAGTTTCACATTGTAACTCTATGTTTTGTTTCCTTTTCATGTAGCTTTAAGCAGTGACTGGCGAGAAACACTTTCATTGAAAGGGGTTGCAAGCTTCCAAAAATTACGAGTCTCCAGAAATCTCAGCAAATATTTTTTCACCCAAACTGCATGATACTTTCAGGTAATGATTAGTACACTAAGCCCACTTGGTTCTCCAAATTTCAATCTTCTATGTTGAAGCGTTCGTTTCCAGTAACAGTTTCCATTCTGGCATTTCACTCTGTTTTCTCCTATATTGATAGATGTATTTGGAACTCTAAATCAAACACGGTTTGTGCTAGCTTCTTGAAACTTGACACAGTAAAGCAGTTTCACATTCTAACTCAATGTTTTGTTTCCTTTTCATGTAGCCCTAAGCAGTGACTGGCGAGAAACACTTTCATTGAAAGGGGTTGCAAGCTTCCAAAAATTACGAGTCTTCAGAAATCTCAGCAAATATTTTTTCACCCAAACTAGATGATACATTCAGGTAATGATCAGTACACTAAGCCCTCTTGGTTCCCCAAATTTCGTTCTTCTATGTTGAAGCGTTCGTTTACACTAACAGTTTCCACTCTGGCATTTTACTCTGTTTTCTCCTATATTGATAGATGTATTTGGAACTCTAAATCAAACACGGTTTGTGCTAGCTTCTTGAAACTTGACACAGTAAAGCAGTTTCACATTGTAACTCTATGTTTTGTTTCCTTTTCATGTAGCTTTAAGCAGTGACTGGCGAGAAACACTTTCATTGAAAGGGGTTGCAAGCTTCCAAAAATTACGAGTCTCCAGAAATCTCAGCAAATATTTTTTCACCCAAACTGCATGATACTTTCAGGTAATGATCAGTACACTAAGCCCACTTGGTTCTCCAAATTTCATTCTTCTATGTTGAAGCGTTCGTTTCCAGTAACAGTTTCCATTCTGGCATTTCACTCTGTTTTCTCCTATATTGATAGATGTATTTGGAACTCTAAATCAAACACGGTTTGTGCTAGCTTCTTGAAACTTGACACAGTAAAGCAGTTTCACATTCTAACTCTATGTTTTGTTTCCTTTTCATGTAGCTTTAAGCAGTGACTGGCGAGAAACACTTTCATTGAAAGGGGTTGCAAGCTTCCAAAAATTACGAGTCTCCAGAAATCTCAGCAAATATTTTTTCACCCAAACTGGATGATACTTTCAGGTAATGATCAGTACACTAAGCCCACTTAGTTCCCCAAATTTCGTTCTTCTATGTTGAAGCGTTCGTTTCCAGTAACAGTTTGAATTTTGTCGTTTCACTCTGTTTTCTTCTATATTGATAGATGTATTTGGAACACTAAATCAAACACGGTTTGTTCTAGCTTCTTGAAACTTGACACAGTAAAGCAGTTTCACATTCTAACTCTATGTTTTGTTTCCTTTTCATGTAGCTTTAAGCAGTGACTTGCGAGAAACACCTTCATTGAAAGGGGTTGCAAGCTTCCAAAAATCACGAGTCTCCAGAAATCTCAGCAAATATTTTTTCACCCAAACTGGATGATACTTTCAGGTAATGATCAGTACACTTGGCCCACTTGGTTCTCCATATTCCGTTCTTCTATGTTGAAGCGTTCGTTTACAGTAACAGTTTCCACTCTGGCATTACACTCTGTTTTCTCCTATATTGATAGATATATTTGGAACTCTAAATCAAACACGGTTCGTGCTAGCTTCTTGAAACTTGACACAGTAAAGCAGTTTCACATTCTAACTCTATGTTTTGTTTCCTTTTCATGTAGCTTTAAGCAGTGACTGGCGAGAAACACTTTCATTGAAAGGGGTTGCAAGCTTCCAAAAATTACGAGTCTTCAGAAATCTCAGCAAATATTTTTTCACCCAAACTAGATGATACTTTCAGGTAATGATCAGTACACTAAGCCCTCTTGGTTCCCCAAATTTCGTTCTTCTATGTTGAAGCGTTCGTTTCCACTAACAGTTTCCACTCTGGCATTTCACTCTGTTTTCTCCTATATTGATAGATGTATTTGGAACTCTAAATCAAACACGGTTTGTGCTAGCTTCTTGAAACTTGACACAGTAAAGCAGTTTCACATTGTAACTCTATGTTTTGTTTCCTTTTCATGTAGCTTTAAGCAGTGACTGGCGAGAAACACTTTCATTGAAAGGGGTTGCAAGCTTCCAAAAATTACGAGTCTCCAGAAATCTCAGTAAATATTTTTTCACCCAAACTGCTTGATACTTTCAGGTAATGATCAGTACACTAAGCCGACTTGGTTCTCCAAATTTCATTCTTCTATGTTGAAGCGTTCGTTTCCAGTAACAGTTTCCATTCTGGCATTTCACTCTGTTTTCTCCTATATTGATAGATGTATTTGGAACTCTAAATCAAACACGGTTTGTGCTAGCTTCTTGAAACTTGACACAGTAAAGCAGTTTCACATTCTAACTCTATGTTTTGTTTCCTTTTCATGTAGCCCTAAGCAGTGACTGGCGAGAAACACTTTCATTGAAAGGGGTTGCAAGCTTCCAAAAATTACGAGTCTCCAGAAATCTCAGCAAATATTTTTTCACAAAAGCTGCATGATACTTTCAGGTAATGATCAGTACACTAAGCCCTCTTGGTTCCCCAAATTTCATTCTTCTATGTTGAAGCGTTCGTTTCCAGTAACAGTTTGAATTTTGTCGTTTCACTCTGTTTTCTCCTATATTGATAGATGTATTTGGAACTCTAAATCAAACACGGTTTGTGCTAGCTTCTTGAAACTTGACACAGTAAAGCAGTTTCACATTGTAACTCTATGTTTTGTTTCCTTTTCATGTAGCTTTAAGCAGTGACTGGCGAGAAACACTTTCATTGAAAGGGGTTGCAAGCTTCTAAAAATTACGAGTCTCCAGAAATCTCAGCAAATATTTTTTCACCCAAACTGGATGATACTTTCACGTAATGATCAGTACACTTGGCCCACTTGGTTCTCCAAATTTCGTTCTTCTATGTTGAAGCGTTCGTTTCCAGTAACAGTTTCCATTCTGGCATTTCACTCTGTTTTCTCCTATATTGATAGATGTATTTGGAACTCTAAATCAAACACGGTTTGTGCTAGCTTCTTGAAACTTCACACAGTAAAGCAGTTTCACATTGTAACTCTATGTTTTGTTTCCTTTTCATGTAGCTTTAAGCAGTGACTGGCGAGAAACACTTTCATTGAAAGGGGTTGCAAGCTTCCAAAAATTACGAGTCTCCAGAAATCTCAGCAAATATTTTTTCACCCAAACTGGATGATACTTTCAGGTAATGATCAGTACACTAAGCCCACTTGGTTCTCCAAATTTCGTTCTTCTATGTTGAAGCTTTCGTTTCCAGTAACAGTTTCAATTCTGGCATTTCACTCTGTTTTCTCCTATATTGATAGATGTATTTGGAACTCTAAATCAAACACGGTTTGTGCTAGCTTCTTGAAACTTGACACAGTAAAGCAGTTTCACATTCTAACTCTATGTTTTGTTTCCTTTTCATGTAGCCCTAAGCAGTGACTGGCGAGAAACACTTTCATTGAAAGGGGTTGCAAGCTTCCAAAAATTACGAGTCTCCAGAAATCTCAGCATATATTTTTTCACCCAAACTGCATGATACTTTCAGGTAATGATCAGTACACTAAGCCCACTCGGTTCTCCAAATTTCATTCTTCTATGTTGAAGCGTTCGTGTCCAGTAACAGTTTCCATTCTGGCATTTCACTCTGTTTTCTCCTATATTGATAGATGTATTTGGAACTCTAAATCAAACACGGTTTGTGCTAGCTTCTTGAAACTTGACACAGTAAAGCAGTTTCACATTCTAACTCTAAGTTTTGTTTCCTTTTCTTGTAGCCCTAAGCAGAGACTGGCGAGAAACACTTTCATTGAAAGGGGTTGCAAGCTTCTAAAAATTACGAGTCTCCAGAAATCTCAGCAAATATTTTTTCACCCAAACTGGATGATACTTTCCGGTAATGATCAGTACACTTGGCCCACTTGGTTCTCCATATTTCGTTCTTCTATGTTGAAGCGTTCGTTTACACTAACAGTTTCCACTCTGGCATTTCACTCTGTTTTCTCCTATATTGATAGATGTATTTGGAACTCTAAATCAAACACGGTTTGTGCTAGCTTCTTGAAACTTAACAGAGTAAAGCAGTTTCACATTCTAACTCTATGTTTTGTTTCTTTTTCATGTAGCCCTAAGCAGTGACTGGCGAGAAACACTTTCATTGAAAGGGGTTGCAAGCTTCCAAAAATTACGAGTCTCCAGAAATCTCAGCAAATATTTTTTCACCCAAACTGCATGATACTTTCAGGTAATGATCAGTACACTAAGCCCACTTGGTTCCCCAAATTTCGTTCTTCTATGTTGAAGCGTTCGTTTCCAGTAACAGTTTGAATTTTTGCGTTTCACTCTGTTTTCTCCTATATTGATAGATGTATTTGGAACTCTAAATCAAACACGGTTTGTGCTAGCTTCTTGAAACTTGACACAGTAAAGCAGTTTCACATTCTAACTCTATGTTTTGTTTCCTTTTCATGTAGCCCTAAGCAGTGACTGGCGAGAAACACTTTCATTGAAAGGGGTTGCAAGCTTCCAAAAATTACGAGTCTCCAGAAATCTCAGCAAATATTTTTTCACCCAAGCTGCATGATACTTTCAGGTAATGATCAGTACACTAAGCCCACTTGGTTCTCCAAATTTCATTCTTCTATGTTGAAGCGTTCGTTTCCAGTAACAGTTTCCATTCTGGCATTTCACTCTGTTTTCTCCTATATTGATAGATGTATTTGGAACTCTAAATCAAACACGGTTTGTGCTAGCTTCTTGAAACTTGACACAGTAAAGCAGTTTCACATTCTAACTCTATGTTTTGTTTCCTTTTCATGTAGCACTAAGCAGTGACTGGCGAGAAACACTTTCATTGAAAGGGGTTGCAAGCTTCCAAAAATTACGAGTCTCCAGAAATCTCAGCAAATATTTTTTCACCCAACCTGGATGATACTTTCAGGTAATGATCAGTACACTAAGCCCACTCGGTTCTCCAAATTTCATTCTTCTATGTTGAAGCGTTCGTTTCCAGTAACAGTTTCCATTCTGGCATTTCACTCTGTTTTCTCCTATATTGATAGATGTATTTGGAACTCTAAATCAAACACGGTTTGTGCTAGCTTCTTGAAACTTGACACAGTAAAGCAGTTTCACATTCTAACTCTATGTTTTGTTTCCTTTTCATGTAGCCCTAAGCAGTGACTGGCGAGAAACACTTTCATTGAAAGGGGTTGCAAGCTTCCAAAAATTACGAGTCTCCAGAAATCTCAGCAAATATTTTTTCACCCAAACTGGATGATACTTTCAGGTAATGATCAGTACACTAAGCCCACTTGGTTCCCCAAATTTCGTTCTTCTATGTTGAAGCGTTCGTTTCCAGTAACAGTTTGAATTTTGTCGTTTCACTCTGTTTTCTCCTATATTGATAGATGTATTTGGAACACTAAATCAAACACGGTTTGTGCTAGCTTCTTGAAACTTGACACAGTAAAGCAGTTTCACATTCTAATTCTATGTTTTGTTTCCTTTTCATGTAGCTTTAAGCAGTGACTGGCGAGAAACACCTTCATTGAAAGGGGTTGCAAGCTTCCAAAAATTACGAGTCTCCAGAAATCTCAGCAAATATTTTTTCACCCAAACTGGATGATACTTTCAGGTAATGATCAGTACACTAAGCCCACTCGGTTCTCCAAATTTCATTCTTCTATGTTGAAGCGTTCGTTTCCAGTAACAGTTTCCATTCTGGCATTTCACTCTGTTTTCTCCTATATTGATAGATGTATTTGGAACTCTAAATCAAACACGGTTTGTGCTAGCTTCTTGAAACTTGACACAGTAAAGCAGTTTCACATTCTAACTCTATGTTTTGTTTCCTTTTCTTGTAGCCGTAAGCAGAGACTGGCGAGAAACACTTTCATTGAAAGGGGTTGCAAGCTTCTAAAAATTACGAGTCTCCAGAAATCTCAGCAAATATTTTTTCACCCAAACTGGATGATACTTTCAGGTAATGATCAGTACACTTGGCCCACTTGGTTCTCCATATTTCGTTCTTCTATGTTGAAGCGTTCGTTTACACTAACAGTTTCCACTCTGGCATTTCACTCTGTTTTCTCCTATATTGATAGATGTATTTGGAACTCTAAATCAAACACGGTTTTGCTAGCTTCTTGAAACTTGACACAGTAAAGCAGTTTCACATTCTAACTCTATGTTTTGTTTCCTTTTCATGTAGCCCTAAGCAGTGACTGGCGAGAAACACTTTCATTGAAAGGGGTTGCAAGCTTCCAAAAATTACGAGTCTCCAGAAATCTCAGCAAATATTTTTTCACCCAAACTAGATGATACTTTCAGGTAATGATCAGTACACTATGCCCTCTTGGTTCCCCAAATTTCGATCTTCTATGTTGAAGCGTTCGTTTCCAGTAACAGTTTGAATTTTGTCGTTTCACTCTGTTTTCTCCTATATTGATAGATGTATTTGGAACACTAAATCAAACACGGTTTGTGCTAGCTTCTTGAAACTTGACACAGTAAAGCAGTTTCACATTCTACCTCTATGTTTTGTTTCCTTTTCATGTAGCTTTAAGCAGTGACTGGCGAGAAACACCTTCATTGAAAGGGGTTGCAAGCTTCCAAAAATTACGAGTCTCCAGAAATCTCAGCAAATATTTTTTCACCCAAACTGGATGATACTTTCAGGTAATGATCAGTACACTAAGCCCACTCGGTTCTCCAAATTTCGTTCTTCTATGTTGAAGCGTTCGTTTCCAGTAACAGTTTCCATTCTGGCATTTCACTCTGTTTTCTCCTATATTGATAGATGTATTTGGAACTCTAAATCAAACACGGTTTGTGCTAGCTTCTTGAAACTTGACACAGTAAAGCAATTTCACATTCTAACTCTATGTTTTGTTTCCTTTTCATGTAGCCCTAAGCAGTGACTGGCGAGAAACACTTTCATTGAAAGGGGTTGCAAGCTTCCAAAAATTACGAGTCTCCAGAAATCTCAGCAAATATTTTTTCACCCAAACTAGATGATACTTTCAGGTAATGATCAGTACACTAAGCCCTCTTGGTTCCCCAAATTTCGATCTTCTATGTTGAAACGTTCGTTTCCAGTAACAGTTTGAATTTAGTCGTTTCACTCTGTTTTCTCCTATATTGATAGATGTATTTGAACTCTAAATCAAACACGGTTTGTGCTAGCTTCTTGAAACTTCACACAGTAAAGCAGTTTCACATTGTAACTCTATGTTTTGTTTCCTTTTCATGTAGCTTTAAGCAGTGACTGGCGAGAAACACTTTCATTGAAAGGGGTTGCAAGCTTCCAAAAATTACGAGTCTCCAGAAATCTCAGCAAATACTTTTTCACCCAAACTGGATGATACTTTCAGGTAATGATCAGTACACTAAGCCCACTCGGTTCTCCAAATTTCATTCTTCTATGTTGAAGCGTTCGTTTCCAGTAACAGTTTCCATTCTGGCATTTCACTCTGTTTTCTCCTATATTGATAGATGTATTTGGAACTCTAAATCAAACACGGTTTGTGCTAGCTTCTTGAAACTTGACACAGTAAAGCAGTTTCACATTCTAACTCTATGTTTTGTTTCCTTTTCTTGTAGCCCTAAGCAGAGACTGGCGAGAAACACTTTCATTGAAAGGGGTTGCAAGCTTCTAAAAATTACGAGTCTCCAGAAATCTCAGCAAATATTTTTTCACCCAAACTGGATGATACTTTCAGGTAATGATCAGTACACTTGGCCCACTTGGTTCTCCATATTTCGTTCTTCTATGTTGAAGCGTTCGTTTACACTAACAGTTTCCACTCTGGCATTTCACTCTGTTTTCTCCTATATTGATAGATGTATTTGGAACTCTAAATCAAACACGGTTTGTGCTAGCTTCTTGAAACTTGACACAGTAAAGCAGTTTCACATTCTAACTCTATGTTTTGTTTCCTTTTCATGTAGCCCTAAGCAGTGACTGGCGAGAAACACTTTCATTGAAAGGGGTTGCAAGCTTCCAAAAATTACGAGTCTCCAGAAATCTCAGCAAATATTTTTTCACCCAAGCTGCATGATACTTTCAGGTAATGATCAGTACACTAAGCCCTCTTGGTTCCCCAAATTTCGTTCTTCTATGTTGAAGCGTTCGTTTCCAGTAACAGTTTGAATTTTGTCGTTTCACTCTGTTTTCTCCTATATTGATAGATGTATTTGGAACTCTAAATCAAACACGGTTTGTGCTAGCTTCTTGAAACTTGACACAGTAAAGCAGTTTCACATTGTAACTCTATGTTTTGTTTCCTTTTCATGTAGCTTTAAGCAGTGACTGGCGAGAAACACTTTCATTGAAAGGGGTTGCAACCTTCTAAAAATTACGAGTCTCCAGAAATCTCAGCAAATATTTTTTCACCCAAACTGGATGATACTTTCACGTAATGATCAGTACACTTGGCCCACTTGGTTCTCCAAATTTCGTTCTTCTATGTTGAAGCGTTCGTTTCCAGTAACAGTTTCCATTCTGGCATTTCACTCTGTTTTCTCCTATATTGATAGATGTATTTGGAACTCTAAATCAAACACGGTTTGTGCTAGCTTCTTGAAACTTCACACAGTAAAGCAGTTTCACATTGTAACTCTATGTTTTGTTTCCTTTTCATGTAGCTTTAAGCAGTGACTGGCGAGAAACACTTTCATTGAAAGGGGTTGCAAGCTTCCAAAAATTACGAGTCTCCAGAAATCTCAGCAAATATTTTTTCACCCAAACTGGATGATACTTTCAGGTAATGATCAGTACACTAAGCCCACTTGGTTCTCCAAATTTCGTTCTTCTATGTTGAAGCGTTCGTTTCCAGTAACAGTTTCCATTCTGGCATTTCACTCTGTTTTCTCCTATATTGATAGATGTATTTGGAACTCTAAATCAAACACGGTTTGTGCTAGCTTCTTGAAACTTGACACAGTAAAGCAGTTTCACATTCTAACTCTATGTTTTGTTTCCTTTTCATGTAGCCCTAAGCAGTGACTGGCGAGAAACACTTTCATTGAAAGGGGTTGCAAGCTTCCAAAAATTACGAGTCTCCAGAAATCTCAGCAAATATTTTTTCACCCAAACTGCATGATACTTTCAGGTAATGATCAGTACACTAAGCCCACTCGGTTCTCCAATTTCATTCTTCTATGTTGAAGCGTTCGTTTCCAGTAACAGTTTCCATTCTGGCATTTCACTCTGTTTTCTCCTATATTGATAGATGTATTTGGAACTCTAAATCAAACACGGTTTGTGCTAGCTTCTTGAAACTTGACACAGTAAAGCAGTTTCACATTCTAACTCTAAGCTTTGTTTCCTTTTCTTGTAGCCCTAAGCAGAGACTGGCGAGAAACACTTTCATTGAAAGGGGTTGCAAGCTTCTAAAAATTACGAGTCTCCAGAAATCTCAGCAAATATTTTTTCACCCAACCTGGATGATACTTTCAGGTAATGATCAGTACACTTGGCCCACTTGGTTCTCCATATTTCGTTCTTCTATGTTGAAGCGTTCGTTTACACTAACAGTTTCCACTCTGGCATTTCACTCTGTTTTCTCCTATATTGATAGATGTATTTGGAACTCTAAATCAAACACGGTTTGTGCTAGCTTCTTGAAACTTAACAGAGTAAAGCAGTTTCACATTCTAACTCTATGTTTTGTTTCTTTTTCATGTAGCCCTAAGCAGTGACTGGCGAGAAACACTTTCATTGAAAGGGGTTGCAAGCTTCCAAAAATTACGAGTCTCCAGAAATCTCAGCAAATATTTTTTCACCCAAACTGCATGATACTTTCAGGTAATGATCAGTACACTAAGCCCACTTGGTTCCCCAAATTTCGTTCTTCTATGTTGAAGCGTTCGTTTCCAGTAACAGTTTGAATTTTTGCGTTTCACTCTGTTTTCTCCTATATTGATAGATGTATTTGGAACTCTAAATCAAACACGGTTTGTGCTAGCTTCTTGAAACTTGACACAGTAAAGCAGTTTCACATTCTAACTCTATGTTTTGTTTCCTTTTCATGTAGCCCTAAGCAGTGACTGGCGAGAAACACTTTCATTGAAAGGGGTTGCAAGCTTCCAAAAATTACGAGTCTCCAGAAATCTCAGCAAATATTTTTTCACCCAAGCTGCATGATACTTTCAGGTAATGATCAGTACACTAAGCCCTCTTGGTTCCCCAAATTTCGTTCTTCTATGTTGAAGCGTTCGTTTCCAGTAACAGTTTGAATTTTGTCGTTTCACTCTGTTTTCTCCTATATTGATAGATGTATTTGGAACTCTAAATCAAACACGGTTTGTGCTAGCTTCTTGAAACTTGACACAGTAAAGCAGTTTCACATTCTAACTCTATGTTTTGTTTCCTTTTCATGTAGCTTTAAGCAGTGACTGGAGAGAAACACTTTCATTGAAAGGGGTTGCAAGCTTCTAAAAATTACGAGTCTCCAGAAATCTCAGCAAATATTTTTTCACCCAAACTGGATGATACTTTCACGTAATGATCAGTACACTTGGCCCACTTGGTTCTCCAAATTTCGTTCTTCTATGTTGAAGCGTTCGTTTCCAGTAACAGTTTCCATTCTGGCATTTCACTCTGTTTTCTCCTATATTGATAGATGTATTTGGAACTCTAAATCAAACACGGTTTGTGCTAGCTTCTTGAAACTTGACACAGTAAAGCAGTTTCACATTGTAACTCTATGTTTTGTTTCCTTTTCATGTAGCTTTAAGCAGTGACTGGCGAGAAACACTTTCATTGAAAGGGGTTGCAAGCTTCCAAAAATTACGAGTCTCCAGAAATCTCAGCAAATATTTTTTCACCCAAACTGGATGATACTTTCTGGTAATGATCAGTACACTAAGCCCACTTGGTTCTCCAAATTTCATTCTTCTATGTTGAAGCGTTCGTTTCCAGTAACAGTTTCCATTCTGGCATTTCACTCTGTTTTCTCCTATATTGATAGATGTATTTGGAACTCTAAATCAAACACGGTTTGTGCTAGCTTCTTGAAACTTGACACAGTAAAGCAGTTTCACATTCTAACTCTATGTTTTGTTTCCTTTTCATGTAGCACTAAGCAGTGACTGGCGAGAAACACTTTCATTGAAAGGGGTTGCAAGCTTCCAAAAATTACGAGTCTCCAGAAATCTCAGCAAATATTTTTTCACCCAAACTGCATGATACTTTCAGGTAATGATCAGTACACTAAGCCCACTCGGTTCTCCAAATTTCATTCTTCTATGTTGAAGCGTTCGTTTCCAGTAACAGTTTCCATTCTGGCATTTCACTCTGTTTTCTCCTATATTGATAGATGTATTTGGAACTCTAAATCAAACACGGTTTGTGCTAGCTTCTTGAAACTTGACACAGTAAAGCAGTTTCACATTCTAACTCTAAGTTTTGTTTCCTTTTCTTGTAGCCCTAAGCAGAGACTGGCGAGAAACACTTTCATTGAAAGGGGTTGCAAGCTTCTAAAAATTACGAGTCTCCAGAAATCTCAGCAAATATTTTTTCACCCAAACTGGATGATACTTTCAGGTAATGATCAGTACACTTGGCCCACTTGGTTCTCCATATTTCGTTCTTCTATGTTGAAGCGTTCGTTTACACTAACAGTTTCCACTCTGGCATTTCACTCTGTTTTCTCCTATATTGATAGATGTATTTGGAACTCTAAATCAAACACGGTTTGTGCTAGCTTCTTGAAACTTGACACAGTAAAGCAGTTTCACATTCTAACTCTATGTTTTGTTTCCTTTTCA
The DNA here is from genome assembly GCF_964194105.1 of Spermophilus citellus. Lineage (NCBI taxonomy): Eukaryota > Metazoa > Chordata > Mammalia > Rodentia > Sciuridae > Spermophilus > Spermophilus citellus. The sequence continues at coordinate 81,868,915 of NC_138185.1, read as the reverse complement.
TGTAGCCCTAAGCAGTGACTGGCGAGAAACACTTTCATTGAAAGGGGTTGCAAGCTTCCAAAAATTACGAGTCTCCAGAAATCTCAGCAAATATTTTTTCACCCAAACTAGATGATACTTTCAGGTAATGATCAGTACACTAAGCCCTCTTGGTTCCCCAAATTTCGTTCTTCTATGTTGAAGCGTTCGTTTCCAGTAACAGTTTGAATTTTGTCGTTTCACTCTGTTTTCTCCTATATTGATAGATGTATTTGGAACTCTAAATCAAAAACGGTTTGTGCTAGCTTCTTGAAACTTGACACAGTAAAGCAGTTTCACATTGTAACTCTATGTTTTGTTTCCTTTTCATGTAGCTTTAAGCAGTGACTGGCGAGAAACACTTTCATTGAAAGGGGTTGCAAGCTTCCAAAAATTACGAGTCTCCAGAAATCTCAGCAAATATTTTTTCACCCAAACTGGATGATACTTTCAGGTAATTATCAGTACACTAAGCCCACTTGGTTCTCCAAATTTCATTCTTCTATGTTGAAGCGTTCGTTTCCAGTAACAGTTTCCACTCTGGCATTTCACTCTGTTTTCTCCTATATTGATAGATGTATTTGGAACTCTAAATCAAACACGGTTTGTGCTAGCTTCTTGAAACTTGACACAGTAAAGCAGTTTCACATTCTAACTCTATGTTTTGTTTCCTTTTCATGTAGCCCTAAGCAGTGACTGGCGAGAAACACTTTCATTGAAAGGGGTTGCAAGCTTCCAAAAATTACGAGTCTTCAGAAATCTCAGCAAATATTTTTTCACCCAAACTAGATGATACTTTCAGGTAATGATCAGTACACTAAGCCCTCTTGGTTCCCCAAATTTCGTTCTTCTATGTTGAAGCGTTCGTTTACACTAACAGTTTCCACTCTGGCATTTCACTCTGTTTTCTCCTATATTGATAGATGTATTTGGAACTCTAAATCAAACACGGTTTGTGCTAGCTTCTTGAAACTTGACACAGTAAAGAAGTTTCACATTGTAACTCTATGTTTTGTTTCCTTTTCATGTAGCTTGAAGCAGTGACTGGCGAGAAACACTTTCATTGAAAGGGGTTGCAAGCTTCCAAAAATTACGAGTCTCCAGAAATCTCAGCAAATATTTTTTCACCCAAACTGCATGATACTTTCAGGTAATGATTAGTACACTAAGCCCACTTGGTTCTCCAAATTTCAATCTTCTATGTTGAAGCGTTCGTTTCCAGTAACAGTTTCCATTCTGGCATTTCACTCTGTTTTCTCCTATATTGATAGATGTATTTGGAACTCTAAATCAAACACGGTTTGTGCTAGCTTCTTGAAACTTGACACAGTAAAGCAGTTTCACATTCTAACTCAATGTTTTGTTTCCTTTTCATGTAGCCCTAAGCAGTGACTGGCGAGAAACACTTTCATTGAAAGGGGTTGCAAGCTTCCAAAAATTACGAGTCTTCAGAAATCTCAGCAAATATTTTTTCACCCAAACTAGATGATACATTCAGGTAATGATCAGTACACTAAGCCCTCTTGGTTCCCCAAATTTCGTTCTTCTATGTTGAAGCGTTCGTTTACACTAACAGTTTCCACTCTGGCATTTTACTCTGTTTTCTCCTATATTGATAGATGTATTTGGAACTCTAAATCAAACACGGTTTGTGCTAGCTTCTTGAAACTTGACACAGTAAAGCAGTTTCACATTGTAACTCTATGTTTTGTTTCCTTTTCATGTAGCTTTAAGCAGTGACTGGCGAGAAACACTTTCATTGAAAGGGGTTGCAAGCTTCCAAAAATTACGAGTCTCCAGAAATCTCAGCAAATATTTTTTCACCCAAACTGCATGATACTTTCAGGTAATGATCAGTACACTAAGCCCACTTGGTTCTCCAAATTTCATTCTTCTATGTTGAAGCGTTCGTTTCCAGTAACAGTTTCCATTCTGGCATTTCACTCTGTTTTCTCCTATATTGATAGATGTATTTGGAACACTAAATCAAACACGGTTTGTGCTAGCTTCTTGAAACTTGACACAGTAAAGCAGTTTCACATTCTAACTCTATGTTTTGTTTCCTTTTCATGTAGCTTTAAGCAGTGACTGGCGAGAAACACTTTCATTGAAAGGGGTTGCAAGCTTCCAAAAATTACGAGTCTCCAGAAATCTCAGCAAATATTTTTTCACCCAAACTGGATGATACTTTCAGGTAATGATCAGTACACTAAGCCCACTTGGTTCCCCAAATTTCGTTCTTCTATGTTGAAGCGTTCGTTTCCAGTAACAGTTTGAATTTTGTCGTTTCACTCTGTTTTCTCCTATATTGATAGATGTATTTGGAACACTAAATCAAACACGGTTTGTTCTAGCTTCTTGAAACTTGACACAGTAAAGCAGTTTCACATTCTAACTCTATGTTTTGTTTCCTTTTCATGTAGCTTTAAGCAGTGACTTGCGAGAAACACCTTCATTGAAAGGGGTTGCAAGCTTCCAAAAATCACGAGTCTCCAGAAATCTCAGCAAATATTTTTTCACCCAAACTGGATGATACTTTCAGGTAATGATCAGTACACTTGGCCCACTTGGTTCTCCATATTCCGTTCTTCTATGTTGAAGCGTTCGTTTACAGTAACAGTTTCCACTCTGGCATTACACTCTGTTTTCTCCTATATTGATAGATATATTTGGAACTCTAAATCAAACACGGTTTGTGCTAGCTTCTTGAAACTTGACACAGTAAAGCAGTTTCACATTCTAACTCTATGTTTTGTTTCCTTTTCATGTAGCTTTAAGCAGTGACTGGCGAGAAACACTTTCATTGAAAGGGGTTGCAAGCTTCCAAAAATTACGAGTCTTCAGAAATCTCAGCAAATATTTTTTCACCCAAACTAGATGATACTTTCAGGTAATGATCAGTACACTAAGCCCTCTTGGTTCCCCAAATTTCGTTCTTCTATGTTGAAGCGTTCGTTTCCACTAACAGTTTCCACTCTGGCATTTCACTCTGTTTTCTCCTATATTGATAGATGTATTTGGAACTCTAAATCAAACACGGTTTGTGCTAGCTTCTTGAAACTTGACACAGTAAAGCAGTTTCACATTGAAACTCTATGTTTTGTTTCCTTTTCATGTAGCTTTAAGCAGTGACTGGCGAGAAACACTTTCATTGAAAGGGGTTGCAAGCTTCCAAAAATTACGAGTCTCCAGAAATCTCAGCAAATATTTTTTCACCCAAACTGCATGATACTTTCAGGTAATGATCAGTACACTAAGCCGACTTGGTTCTCCAAATTTCATTCTTCTATGTTGAAGCGTTCGTTTCCAGTAACAGTTTCCATTCTGGCATTTCACTCTGTTTTCTCCTATATTGATAGATGTATTTGGAACTCTAAATCAAACACGGTTTGTGCTAGCTTCTTGAAACTTGACACAGTAAAGCAGTTTCACATTCTAACTCTATGTTTTGTTTCCTTTTGATGTAGCCCTAAGCAGTGACTGGCGAGAAACACTTTCATTGAAAGGGGTTGCAAGCTTCCAAAAATTACGAGTCTCCAGAAATCTCAGCAAATATTTTTTCACAAAAGCTGCATGATACTTTCAGGTAATGATCAGTACACTAAGCCCTCTTGGTTCCCCAAATTTCATTCTTCTATGTTGAAGCGTTCGTTTCCAGTAACAGTTTGAATTTTGTCGTTTCACTCTGTTTTCTCCTATATTGATAGATGTATTTGGAACTCTAAATCAAACACGGTTTGTGCTAGCTTCTTGAAACTTGACACAGTAAAGCAGTTTCACATTGTAACTCTATGTTTTGTTTCCTTTTCATGTAGCTTTAAGCAGTGACTGGCGAGAAACACTTTCATTGAAAGGGGTTGCAAGCTTCTAAAAATTACGAGTCTCCAGAAATCTCAGCAAATATTTTTTCACCCAAACTGGATGATACTTTCACGTAATGATCAGTACACTTGGCCCACTTGGTTCTCCAAATTTCGTTCTTCTATGTTGAAGCGTTCGTTTCCAGTAACAGTTTCCATTCTGGCATTTCACTCTGTTTTCTCCTATATTGATAGATGTATTTGGAACTCTAAATCAAACACGGTTTGTGCTAGCTTCTTGAAACTTCACACAGTAAAGCAGTTTCACATTGTAACTCTATGTTTTGTTTCCTTTTCATGTAGCTTTAAGCAGTGACTGGCGAGAAACACTTTCATTGAAAGGGGTTGCAAGCTTCCAAAAATTACGAGTCTCCAGAAATCTCAGCAAATATTTTTTCACCCAAACTGGATGATACTTTCAGGTAATGATCAGTACACTAAGCCCACTTGGTTCTCCAAATTTCGTTCTTCTATGTTGAAGCTTTCGTTTCCAGTAACAGTTTCCATTCTGGCATTTCACTCTGTTTTCTCCTATATTGATAGATGTATTTGGAACTCTAAATCAAACACGGTTTGTGCTAGCTTCTTGAAACTTGACACAGTAAAGCAGTTTCACATTCTAACTCTATGTTTTGTTTCCTTTTCATGTAGCCCTAAGCAGTGACTGGCGAGAAACACTTTCATTGAAAGGGGTTGCAAGCTTCCAAAAATTACGAGTCTCCAGAAATCTCAGCATATATTTTTTCACCCAAACTGCATGATACTTTCAGGTAATGATCAGTACACTAAGCCCACTCGGTTCTCCAAATTTCATTCTTCTATGTTGAAGCGTTCGTTTCCAGTAACAGTTTCCATTCTGGCATTTCACTCTGTTTTCTCCTATATTGATAGATGTATTTGGAACTCTAAATCAAACACGGTTTGTGCTAGCTTCTTGAAACTTGACACAGTAAAGCAGTTTCACATTCTAACTCTAAGTTTTGTTTCCTTTTCTTGTAGCCCTAAGCAGAGACTGGCGAGAAACACTTTCATTGAAAGGGGTTGCAAGCTTCTAAAAATTACGAGTCTCCAGAAATCTCAGCAAATATTTTTTCACCCAAACTGGATGATACTTTCCGGTAATGATCAGTACACTTGGCCCACTTGGTTCTCCATATTTCGTTCTTCTATGTTGAAGCGTTCGTTTACACTAACAGTTTCCACTCTGGCATTTCACTCTGTTTTCTCCTATATTGATAGATGTATTTGGAACTCTAAATCAAACACGGTTTGTGCTAGCTTCTTGAAACTTAACAGAGTAAAGCAGTTTCACATTCTAACTCTATGTTTTGTTTCTTTTTCATGTAGCCCTAAGCAGTGACTGGCGAGAAACACTTTCATTGAAAGGGGTTGCAAGCTTCCAAAAATTACGAGTCTCCAGAAATCTCAGCAAATATTTTTTCACCCAAACTGCATGATACTTTCAGGTAATGATCAGTACACTAAGCCCACTTGGTTCCCCAAATTTCGTTCTTCTATGTTGAAGCGTTCGTTTCCAGTAACAGTTTGAATTTTTGCGTTTCACTCTGTTTTCTCCTATATTGATAGATGTATTTGGAACTCTAAATCAAACACGGTTTGTGCTAGCTTCTTGAAACTTGACACAGTAAAGCAGTTTCACATTCTAACTCTATGTTTTGTTTCCTTTTCATGTAGCCCTAAGCAGTGACTGGCGAGAAACACTTTCATTGAAAGGGGTTGCAAGCTTCCAAAAATTACGAGTCTCCAGAAATCTCAGCAAATATTTTTTCACCCAAGCTGCATGATACTTTCAGGTAATGATCAGTACACTAAGCCCACTTGGTTCTCCAAATTTCATTCTTCTATGTTGAAGCGTTCGTTTCCAGTAACAGTTTCCATTCTGGCATTTCACTCTGTTTTCTCCTATATTGATAGATGTATTTGGAACTCTAAATCAAACACGGTTTGTGCTAGCTTCTTGAAACTTGACACAGTAAAGCAGTTTCACATTCTAACTCTATGTTTTGTTTCCTTTTCATGTAGCCCTAAGCAGTGACTGGCGAGAAACACTTTCATTGAAAGGGGTTGCAAGCTTCCAAAAATTACGAGTCTCCAGAAATCTCAGCAAATATTTTTTCACCCAACCTGGATGATACTTTCAGGTAATGATCAGTACACTAAGCCCACTCGGTTCTCCAAATTTCATTCTTCTATGTTGAAGCGTTCGTTTCCAGTAACAGTTTCCATTCTGGCATTTCACTCTGTTTTCTCCTATATTGATAGATGTATTTGGAACTCTAAATCAAACACGGTTTGTGCTAGCTTCTTGAAACTTGACACAGTAAAGCAGTTTCACATTCTAACTCTATGTTTTGTTTCCTTTTCATGTAGCCCTAAGCAGTGACTGGCGAGAAACACTTTCATTGAAAGGGGTTGCAAGCTTCCAAAAATTACGAGTCTCCAGAAATCTCAGCAAATATTTTTTCACCCAAACTGGATGATACTTTCAGGTAATGATCAGTACACTAAGCCCACTTGGTTCCCCAAATTTCGTTCTTCTATGTTGAAGCGTTCGTTTCCAGTAACAGTTTGAATTTTGTCGTTTCACTCTGTTTTCTCCTATATTGATAGATGTATTTGGAACACTAAATCAAACACGGTTTGTGCTAGCTTCTTGAAACTTGACACAGTAAAGCAGTTTCACATTCTAATTCTATGTTTTGTTTCCTTTTCATGTAGCTTTAAGCAGTGACTGGCGAGAAACACCTTCATTGAAAGGGGTTGCAAGCTTCCAAAAATTACGAGTCTCCAGAAATCTCAGCAAATATTTTTTCACCCAAACTGGATGATACTTTCAGGTAATGATCAGTACACTAAGCCCACTCGGTTCTCCAAATTTCATTCTTCTATGTTGAAGCGTTCGTTTCCAGTAACAGTTTCCATTCTGGCATTTCACTCTGTTTTCTCCTATATTGATAGATGTATTTGGAACTCTAAATCAAACACGGTTTGTGCTAGCTTCTTGAAACTTGACACAGTAAAGCAGTTTCACATTCTAACTCTATGTTTTGTTTCCTTTTCTTGTAGCCGTAAGCAGAGACTGGCGAGAAACACTTTCATTGAAAGGGGTTGCAAGCTTCTAAAAATTACGAGTCTCCAGAAATCTCAGCAAATATTTTTTCACCCAAACTGGATGATACTTTCAGGTAATGATCAGTACACTTGGCCCACTTGGTTCTCCATATTTCGTTCTTCTATGTTGAAGCGTTCGTTTACACTAACAGTTTCCACTCTGGCATTTCACTCTGTTTTCTCCTATATTGATAGATGTATTTGGAACTCTAAATCAAACACGGTTTTGCTAGCTTCTTGAAACTTGACACAGTAAAGCAGTTTCACATTCTAACTCTATGTTTTGTTTCCTTTTCATGTAGCCCTAAGCAGTGACTGGCGAGAAACACTTTCATTGAAAGGGGTTGCAAGCTTCCAAAAATTACGAGTCTCCAGAAATCTCAGCAAATATTTTTTCACCCAAACTAGATGATACTTTCAGGTAATGATCAGTACACTATGCCCTCTTGGTTCCCCAAATTTCGATCTTCTATGTTGAAGCGTTCGTTTCCAGTAACAGTTTGAATTTTGTCGTTTCACTCTGTTTTCTCCTATATTGATAGATGTATTTGGAACACTAAATCAAACACGGTTTGTGCTAGCTTCTTGAAACTTGACACAGTAAAGCAGTTTCACATTCTACCTCTATGTTTTGTTTCCTTTTCATGTAGCTTTAAGCAGTGACTGGCGAGAAACACCTTCATTGAAAGGGGTTGCAAGCTTCCAAAAATTACGAGTCTCCAGAAATCTCAGCAAATATTTTTTCACCCAAACTGGATGATACTTTCAGGTAATGATCAGTACACTAAGCCCACTCGGTTCTCCAAATTTCGTTCTTCTATGTTGAAGCGTTCGTTTCCAGTAACAGTTTCCATTCTGGCATTTCACTCTGTTTTCTCCTATATTGATAGATGTATTTGGAACTCTAAATCAAACACGGTTTGTGCTAGCTTCTTGAAACTTGACACAGTAAAGCAATTTCACATTCTAACTCTATGTTTTGTTTCCTTTTCATGTAGCCCTAAGCAGTGACTGGCGAGAAACACTTTCATTGAAAGGGGTTGCAAGCTTCCAAAAATTACGAGTCTCCAGAAATCTCAGCAAATATTTTTTCACCCAAACTAGATGATACTTTCAGGTAATGATCAGTACACTAAGCCCTCTTGGTTCCCCAAATTTCGATCTTCTATGTTGAAACGTTCGTTTCCAGTAACAGTTTGAATTTAGTCGTTTCACTCTGTTTTCTCCTATATTGATAGATGTATTTGAACTCTAAATCAAACACGGTTTGTGCTAGCTTCTTGAAACTTCACACAGTAAAGCAGTTTCACATTGTAACTCTATGTTTTGTTTCCTTTTCATGTAGCTTTAAGCAGTGACTGGCGAGAAACACTTTCATTGAAAGGGGTTGCAAGCTTCCAAAAATTACGAGTCTCCAGAAATCTCAGCAAATACTTTTTCACCCAAACTGGATGATACTTTCAGGTAATGATCAGTACACTAAGCCCACTCGGTTCTCCAAATTTCATTCTTCTATGTTGAAGCGTTCGTTTCCAGTAACAGTTTCCATTCTGGCATTTCACTCTGTTTTCTCCTATATTGATAGATGTATTTGGAACTCTAAATCAAACACGGTTTGTGCTAGCTTCTTGAAACTTGACACAGTAAAGCAGTTTCACATTCTAACTCTATGTTTTGTTTCCTTTTCTTGTAGCCCTAAGCAGAGACTGGCGAGAAACACTTTCATTGAAAGGGGTTGCAAGCTTCTAAAAATTACGAGTCTCCAGAAATCTCAGCAAATATTTTTTCACCCAAACTGGATGATACTTTCAGGTAATGATCAGTACACTTGGCCCACTTGGTTCTCCATATTTCGTTCTTCTATGTTGAAGCGTTCGTTTACACTAACAGTTTCCACTCTGGCATTTCACTCTGTTTTCTCCTATATTGATAGATGTATTTGGAACTCTAAATCAAACACGGTTTGTGCTAGCTTCTTGAAACTTGACACAGTAAAGCAGTTTCACATTCTAACTCTAAGTTTTGTTTCTTTTTCATGTAGCCCTAAGCAGTGACTGGCGAGAAACACTTTCATTGAAAGGGGTTGCAAGCTTCCAAAAATTACGAGTCTCCAGAAATCTCAGCAAATATTTTTTCACCCAAACTGCATGATACTTTCAGGTAATGATCAGTACACTAAGCCCACTTGGTTCCCCAAATTTCGTTCTTCTATGTTGAAGCGTTCGTTTCCAGTAACAGTTTGAATTTTTGCGTTTCACTCTGTTTTCTCCTATATTGATAGATGTATTTGGAACTCTAAATCAAACACGGTTTGTGCTAGCTTCTTGAAACTTGACACAGTAAAGCAGTTTCACATTCTAACTCTATGTTTTGTTTCCTTTTCATGTAGCCCTAAGCAGTGACTGGCGAGAAACACTTTCATTGTAAGGGGTTGCAAGCTTCCAAAAATTACGAGTCTCCAGAAATCTCAGCAAATATTTTTTCACCCAAACTAGATGATACTTTCAGGTAATGATCAGTACACTAAGCCCTCTTGGTTCCCCAAATTTCGTTCTTCTATGTCGAAGCGTTCGTTTCCAGTAACAGTTTCCACTCTGGCATTTCACTCTGTTTTCTCCTATATTGATAGATGTATTTGGAACTCTAAATCAAACACGGTTTGTGCTAGCTTCTTGAAACTTGACACAGTAAAGCAGTTTCACATTGTAACTCTATGTTTTGTTTCCTTTTCATGTAGCCCTAAGCAGTGACTGGCGAGAAACACTTTCATTGAAAGGGGTTGCAAGCTTCCAAAAATTACGAGTCTTCAGAAATCTCAGCAAATATTTTTTCACCCAAACTAGATGATAGTTTCAGGTAATGATCAGTACACTAAGCCCTCTTGGTTCCCCAAATTTCGTTCTTCTATGTTGAAGCGTTCGTTTACACTAACAGTTTCCACTCTGGCATTTCACTCTGTTTTCTCCTATATTGATAGATGTATTTGGAACTGTAAATCAAACACGGTTTGTGCTAGCTTCTTGAAACTTGACACAGTAAAGCAGTTTCACATTCTAACTCTATGTTTTGTTTCCTTTTCATGTAGCCCTAAGCAGTGACTGGCGAGAAACACTTTCATTGAAAGGGGTTGCAAGCTTCCAAAAATTACGAGTCTTCAGAAATCTCAGCAAATATTTTTTCACCCAAACTTCATGATACTTTCGGGTAATGATCAGTACACTAAGCCCACTCGGTTCTCCAAATTTCGTTCTTCTATGTTGAAGCGTTCGTTTCCAGTAACAGTTTGAATTTTGTCGTTTCACTCTGTTTTCTCCTATATTGATAGATGTATTTGGAACACTAAATCAAACACGGTTTGTGCTAGCTTCTTGAAACTTGACACAGTAAAGCAGTTTCACATTCTAACTCTATGTTTTTTTTTTTTTTTTCATGTAGCTTTAAGCAGTGACTGGCGAGAAACACCTTCATTGAAAGGGGTTGCAAGCTTCCAAAAATTACGAGTCTCCAGAAATCTCAGCAAATATTTTTTCACCCAAACTGGATGATACTTTCAGGTAATGATCAGTACACTAAGCTCACTCGGTTCTCCAAATTTCGTTCTTCTCTGTTGAAGCGTTCGTTTCCAGTAACAGTTTCCATTCTGGCATTTCACTCTGTTTTCTCCTATATTGATAGATGTATTTGGAACTCTAAATCAAACACGGTTTGTGCTAGCTTCTTGAAACTTGACACAGTAAAGCAGTTTCACATTCTAACTCTATGTTTTGTTTCCTTTTCTTGTAGCCCTAAGCAGAGACTGGCGAGAAACACTTTCATTGAAAGTGGTTGCAAGCTTCTAAAAATTACGAGTCTCCAGAAATCTCAGCAAATATTTTTTCACCCAAACTGGATGATACTTTCAGGTAATGATCAGTACACTAAGCTCACTCGGTTCTCCAAATTTCGTTCTTCTCTGTTGAAGCGTTCGTTTCCAGTAACAGTTTCCATTCTGGCATTTCACTCTGTTTTCTCCTATATTGATAGATGTATTTGGAACTCTAAATCAAACACGGTTTGTGCTAGCTTCTTGAAACTTGACACAGTAAAGCAGTTTCACATTCTAACTCTATGTTTTGTTTCCTTTTCTTGTAGCCCTAAGCAGAGACTGGCGAGAAACACTTTCATTGAAAGTGGTTGCAAGCTTCTAAAAATTACGAGTCTCCAGAAATCTCAGCAAATATTTTTTCACCCAAACTGGATGATACTTTCAGGTAATGATCAGTACACTTGGCCCACTTGGTTCTCCATATTTCGTTCTTCTATGTTGAAGCGTTCGTTTACACTAACAGTTTCCACTCTGGCATTTCACTCTGTTTTCTCCTATATTGATAGATGTATTTGGAACTCTAAATCAAACACGGTTTGTGCTAGCTTCTTGAAACTTGACACAGTAAAGCAGTTTCACATTCTAACTCTATGTTTTGTTTCCTTTTCTTGTAGCCCTAAGCAGAGACTGGCGAGAAACACCTTCATTGAAAGGGGTTGCAAGCTTCCAAAAATTACGAGTCTCCAGAAATCTCAGCAAATATTTTTTCACCCAAACTGGATGATACTTTCAGGTAATGATCAGTACACTAAGCTCACTCGGTTCTCCAAATTTCGTTCTTCTATGTTGAAGCGTTCGTTTCCAGTAACAGTTTCCATTCTGGCATTTCACTCTGTTTTCTCCTATATTGATAGATGTATTTGGAACTCTAAATCAAACACGGTTTGTGCTAGCTTCTTGAAACTTGACACAGTAAAGCAGTTTCACATTCTAACTCTATGTTTTGTTTCCTTTTCTTGTAGCCCTAAGCAGAGACTGGCGAGAAACACTTTCATTGAAAGTGGTTGCAAGCTTCTAAAAATTACGAGTCTCCAGAAATCTCAGCAAATATTTTTTCACCCAAACTGGATGATACTTTCAGGTAATGATCAGTACACTTGGCCCACTTGGTTCTCCATATTTCGTTCTTCTATGTTGAAGCGTTCGTTTACACTAACAGTTTCCACTCTGGCATTTCACTCTGTTTTCTCCTATATTGATAGATGTATTTGGAACTCTAAATCAAACACGGTTAGTGCTAGCTTCTTGAAACTTGACACAGTAAAGCAGTTTCACATTCTAACTCTATGTTTTGTTTCCTTTTCATGTAGCCCTAAGCAGTGACTGGCGAGAAACACTTTCATTGAAAGGGGTTGCAAGCTTCCAAAAATTACGAGTCTCCAGAAATCTCAGCAAATATTTTTTCACCCAAACTAGATGATAGTTTCAGGTAATGATCAGTACACTAAGCCCTCTTGGTTCCCCAAATTTCGTTCTTCTATGTTGAAGCGTTCGTTTCCAGTAACAGTTTGAATTTTGTCGTTTCACTCTGTTTTCTCCTATATTGATAGATATATTTGGAACTCTAAATCAAACACGGTTTGTGCTAGCTTCTTGAAACTTGACACAGTAAAGCAGTTTCACATTCTAACTCTATGTTTTGTTTCCTTTTCATGTAGCCCTAAGCAGTGACTGGCGAGAAACACTTTCATTGAAAGGGGTTGCAAGCTTCCAAAAATTACGAGTCTCCAGAAATCTCAGCAAATATTTTTTCACCCAAACTGGATGATACTTTCAGGTAATGATCAGTACACTAAGCCCACTTGGTTCTCCAAATTTCATTCTTCTATGTTGAAGCGTTCGTTTCCAGTAACAGTTTCCACTCTGGCATTTCACTCTGTTTTCTCCTATATTGATAGATGTATTTGGAACTCTAAATCAAACACGGTTTGTGCTAGCTTCTTGAAACTTGACACAGTAAAGCAGTTTCACATTCTAACTCTATGTTTTGTTTCCTTTTCATGTAGCCCTAAGCAGTGACTGGCGAGAAACACTTTCATTGAAAGGGGTTGCAAGCTTCCAAAAATTACGAGTCTTCAGAAATCTCAGCAAATATTTTTTCACCCAAACTAGATGATACTTTCAGGTAATGATCAGTACACTAAGCCCTCTTGGTTCCCCAAATTTCGTTCTTCTATGTTGAAGCGTTCGTTTACACTAACAGTTTCCACTCTGGCATTTCACTCTGTTTTCTCTTATATTGATAGATGTATTTGGAACTCTAAATCAAACACGGTTTGTGCTAGCTTCTTGAAACTTGACACAGTAAAGCAGTTTCACATTGTAACTCTATGTTTTCTTTCCTTTTCATGTAGCTTTAAGCAGTGACTGGCGAGAAACACCTTCATTGAAAGGGGTTGCAAGCTTCCAAAAATCACGAGTCTCCAGAAATCTCAGCAAATATTTTTTCACCCAAACTGGATGATACTTTCAGGTAATGATCAGTACACTAAGCCCACTTGGTTCCCCAAATTTCGTTCTTCTATGTTGAAGCGTTCGTTTCCAGTAACAGTTTGAATTTTGTCGTTTCACTCTGTTTTCTCCTATATTGATAGATGTATTTGGAACACTAAATCAAACACGGTTTGTGCTAGCTTCTTGAAACTTGACACAGTAAAGCAGTTTCACATTCTAACTTTATGTTTTGTTTCCTTTTCATGTAGCTTTAAGCAGTGACTGGCGAGAAACACTTTCATTGAAAGGGGTTGCAAGCTTCTAAAAATTACGAGTCTCCAGAAATCTCAGCAAATATTTTTTCACCCAAACTGGATGATACTTTCACGTAATGATCAGTACACTTGGCCCACTTGGTTCTCCAAATTTCGTTCTTCTATGTTGAAGCGTTCGTTTCCAGTAACAGTTTCCATTCTGGCATTTCACTCTGTTTTCTCCTATATTGATAGATGTATTTGGAACTCTAAATCAAACACGGTTTGTGCTAGCTTCTTGAAACTTCACACAGTAAAGCAGTTTCACATTCTAACTCTATGTTTTGTTTCCTTTTCTTGTAGCCCTAAGCAGAGACTGGCGAGAAACACTTTCATTGAAAGGGGTTGCAAGCTTCTAAAAATTACAAGTCTCCAGAAATCTCAGCAAATATTTTTTCACCCAAACTGGATGATACTTTCAGGTAATGATCAGTACACTTGGCCCACTTGGTTCTCCATATTTCGTTCTTCTATGTTGAAGCGTTCGTTTACACTAACAGTTTCCACTCTGGCATTTCACTCTGTTTTCTCCTATATTGATAGATGTATTTGGAACTCTAAATCAAACACGGTTTGTGCTAGCTTCTTGAAACTTGACACAGTAAAGCAGTTTCACATTCTAACTCTAAGTTTTGTTTCTTTTTCATGTAGCCCTAAGCAGTGACTGGCGAGAAACACTTTCATTGAAAGGGGTTGCAAGCTTCCAAAAATTACGAGTCTCCAGAAATCTCAGCAAATATTTTTTCACCCAAACTGCATGATACTTTCAGGTAATGATCAGTACACTAAGCTCACTTGGTTCCCCAAATTTCGTTCTTCTATGTTGAAGCGTTCGTTTCCAGTAACAGTTTGAATTTTTGCGTTTCACTCTGTTTTCTCCTATATTGATAGATGTATTTGGAACTCTAAATCAAACACGGTTTGTGCTAGCTTCTTGAAACTTGACACAGTAAAGCAGTTTCACATTCTAACTCTATGTTTTGTTTCCTTTTCATGTAGCCCTAAGCAGTGACTGGCGAGAAACACTTTCATTGAAAGGGGTTGCAAGCTTCCAAAAATTACGAGTCTCCAGAAATCTCAGCAAATATTTTTTCACCCAAACTAGATGATACTTTCAGGTAATGATCAGTACACTAAGCCCTCTTGGTTCCCCAAATTTCGTTCTTCTATGTTGAAGCGTTCGTTTCCAGTAACAGTTTGAATTTTGTCGTTTCACTCTGTTTTCTCCTATATTGATAGATGTATTTGGAACTCTAAATCAAACACGGTTTGTGCTAGCTTCTTGAAACTTGACACAGTAAAGCAGTTTCACATTGTAACTCTATGTTTTGTTTCCTTTTCATGTAGCTTTAAGCAGTGACTGGCGAGAAACACTTTCATTGAAAGGGGTTGCAAGCTTCTAAAAATTACGAGTCTCCAGAAATCTCAGCAAATATTTTTTCACCCAAACTGGATGATACTTTCAGGTAATGATCAGTACACTAAGCCCACTTGGTTCTCCAAATTTCATTCTTCTATGTTGAAGCGTTCGTTTCCAGTAACAGTTTCCACTCTGGCATTTCACTCTGTTTTCTCCTATATTGATAGATGTATTTGGAACTCTAAATCAAACACGGTTTGTGCTAGCTTCTTGAAACTTGACACAGTAAAGCAGTTTCACATTGTAACTCTATGTTTTGTTTCCTTTTCATGTAGCCCTAAGCAGTGACTGGCGAGAAACACTTTCATTGAAAGGGGTTGCAAGCTTCCAAAAATTACGAGTCTTCAGAAATCTCAGCAAATATTTTTTCACCCAAACTAGATGATACTTTCAGGTAATGATCAGTACACTAAGCCCTCTTGGTTCCCCAAATTTCGTTCTTCTATGTTGAAGCGTTCGTTTACACTAACAGTTTCCACTCTGGCATTTCACTCTGTTTTCTCCTATATTGATAGATGTATTTGGAACTCTAAATCAAACACGGTTTGTGCTAGCTTCTTGAAACTTGACACAGTAAAGCAGTTTCACATTGTAACTCTATGTTTTGTTTCCTTTTCATGTAGCTTTAAGCAGTGACTGGCGAGAAACACCTTCATTGAAAGGGGTTGCAAGCTTCCAAAAATTACGAGTCTCCAGAAATCTCAGCAAATATTTTTTCACCCAAACTGGATGATACTTTCAGGTAATGATCAGTACACTAAGCCCACTTGGTTCTCCAAATTTCATTCTTCTATGTTGAAGCGTTCGTTTCCAGTAACAGTTTCCACTCTGGCATTTCACTCTGTTTTCTCCTATATTGATAGATGTATTTGGAACTCTAAATCAAACACGGTTTGTGCTAGCTTCTTGAAACTTGACACAGTAAAGCAGTTTCACATTGTAACTCTATGTTTTGTTTCCTTTTCATGTAGCCCTAAGCAGTGACTGGCGAGAAACACTTTCATTGAAAGGGGTTGCAAGCTTCCAAAAATTACGAGTCTTCAGAAATCTCAGCAAATATTTTTTCACCCAAACTAGATGATACTTTCAGGTAATGATCAGTACACTAAGCCCTCTTGGTTCCCCAAATTTCGTTCTTCTATGTTGAAGCGTTCGTTTACACTAACAGTTTCCACTCTGGCATTTCACTCTGTTTTCTCCTATATTGATAGATGTATTTGGAACTCTAAATCAAACACGGTTTGTGCTAGCTTCTTGAAACTTGACACAGTAAAGCAGTTTCACATTGTAACTCTATGTTTTGTTTCCTTTTCATGTAGCTTTAAGCAGTGACTGGCGAGAAACACCTTCATTGAAAGGGGTTGCAAGCTTCCAAAAATCACGAGTCTCCAGAAATCTCAGCAAATATTTTTTCACCCAAACTGGATGATACTTTCAGGTAATGATCAGTACACTAAGCCCACTTGGTTCTCCAAATTTCATTCTTCTATGTTGAAGCGTTCGTTTCCAGTAACAGTTTCCATTCTGGCATTTCACTCTGTTTTCTCCTATATTGATAGATGTATTTGGAACTCTAAATCAAACACGGTTTGTGCTAGCTTCTTGAAACTTGACACAGTAAAGCAGTTTCACATTCTAACTCTATGTTTTGTTTCCTTTTCATGTAGCTTTAAGCAGTGACTGGGGAGAAACACTTTCATTGAAAGGGGTTGCAAGCTTCCAAAAATTACGAGTCTCCAGAAATCTCAGCAAATATTTTTTCACCCAAACTGGATGATACTTTCAGGTAATGATCAGTACACTAAGCCCACTTGGTTCCCCAAATTTCGTTCTTCTATGTTGAAGCGTTCGTTTCCAGTAACAGTTTGAATTTTGTCGTTTCACTCTGTTTTCTCCTATATTGATAGATGTATTTGGAACACTAAATCAAACACGGTTTGTGCTAGCTTCTTGAAACTTGACACAGTAAAGCAGTTTCACATTCTAACTTTATGTTTTGTTTCCTTTTCATGTAGCTTTAAGCAGTGACTGGCGAGAAACACTTTCATTGAAAGGGGTTGCAAGCTTCTAAAAATTACGAGTCTCCAGAAATCTCAGCAAATATTTTTTCACCCAAACTGGATGATACTTTCACGTAATGATCAGTACACTTGGCCCACTTGGTTCTCCAAATTTCGTTCTTCTATGTTGAAGCGTTCGTTTCCAGTAACAGTTTCCATTCTGGCATTTCACTCTGTTTTCTCCTATATTGATAGATGTATTTGGAACTCTAAATCAAACACGGTTTGTGCTAGCTTCTTGAAACTTCACACAGTAAAGCAGTTTCACATTGTAACTCTATGTTTTGTTTCCTTTTCATGTAGCTTTAAGCAGTGACTGGCGAGAAACACTTTCATTGAAAGGGGTTGCAAGCTTCCAAAAATTACGAGTCTCCAGAAATCTCAGCAAATATTTTTTCACCCAAACTGGATGATACTTTCAGGTAATGATCAGTACACTAAGCCCACTTGGTTCTCCAAATTTCATTCTTCTATGTTGAAGCGTTCGTTTCCAGTAACAGTTTCCATTCTGGCATTTCACTCTGTTTTCTCCTATATTGATAGATGTATTTGGAACTCTAAATCAAACACGGTTTGTGCTAGCTTCTTGAAACTTGACACAGTAAAGCAGTTTCACATTCTAACTCTACGTTTTGTTTCCTTTTCATGTAGCCCTAAGCAGTGACTGGCGGAAAAACATTCATTGAAAGGGGTTGCAAGCTTCCAAAAATTACGAGTCTTCAGAAATCTCAGCAAATATTTTTTCACCCAAACTGGATGATACTTTCGGGTAATGATCAGTACACTAAGTCCACTCGGTTCTCCAAATTTCGTTCTTCTATGTAGAAGCGTTCGTTTCCAGTAACAGTTTCCATTCTGGCATTTCACTCTGTTTTCTCCTATATTGATAGATGTATTTGGAACTCTAAATCAAACACGGTTTGTGCTAGCTTCTTGAAACTTGACACAGTAAAGCAGTTTCACATTCTAACTCTATGTTTTGTTTCCTTTTCTTGTAGCCCTAAGCAGAGACTGGCGAGAAACACTTTCATTGAAAGCGGTTGCAAGCTTCTAAAAATTACGAGTCTCCAGAAATCTCAGCAAATATTTTTTCACCCAAACTGGATGATACTTTCAGGTAATGATCAGTACACTAAGCCCACTTGGTTCCCCAAATTTCGTTCTTCTATGTTGAAGCGTTCGTTTCCAGTAACAGTTTGAATTTTGTCGTTTCACTCTGTTTTCTCCTATATTGATAGATGTATTTGGAACACTAAATCAAACACGGTTTGTGCTAGCTTCTTGAAACTTGACACAGTAAAGCAGTTTCACATTCTAACTCTATGTTTTTTTTTTTTTTTTCATGTAGCTTTAAGCAGTGACTGGCGAGAAACACCTTCATTGAAAGGGGTTGCAAGCTTCCAAAAATTACGAGTCTCCAGAAATCTCAGCAAATATTTTTTCACCCAAACTGGATGATACTTTCAGGTAATGATCAGTACACTAAGCCCACTCGGTTCTCCAAATTTCGTTCTTCTATGTTGAAGCGTTCGTTTCCAGTAACAGTTTCCATTCTGGCATTTCACTCTGTTTTCTCCTATATTGATAGATGTATTTGGAACTCTAAATCAAACACGGTTTGTGCTAGCTTCTTGAAACTTGACACAGTAAAGCAGTTTCACATTCTAACTCTATGTTTTGTTTCCTTTTCTTGTAGCCCTAAGCAGAGACTGGCGAGAAACACTTTCATTGAAAGGGGTTGCAAGCTTCCAAAAATTACTAGTCTCCAGAAATCTCAGCAAATATATTTTCACCCAAACTGGATGATACATTCAGGTAATGATCAGTACACTTGGCCCACTTGGTTCTCCATATTTCGTTCTTCTATGTTGAAGCGTTCGTTTACACTAACAGTTTCCACTCTGGCATTTCACTCTGTTTTCTCCTATATTGATAGATGTATTTGGAACTCTAAATCAAACACGGTTTGTGCTAGCTTCTTGAAACTTGACACAGTAAAGCAGTTTCACATTCTAACTCTATGTTTTGTTTGTTTTTCATGTAGCCCTAAGCAGTGACTGGCGAGAAACACTTTCATTGAAAGGGGTTGCAAGCTTCCAAAAATTACGAGTCTCCAGAAATCTCAGCAAATATTTTTTCACCCAAACTGCATGATACTTTCAGGTAATGATCAGTACACTAAGCCCACTTGGTTCCCCAAATTTCGTTCTTCTATGTTGAAGCGTTCGTTTCCAGTAACAGTTTGAATTTTTGCGTTTCACTCTGTTTTCTCCTATATTGATAGATGTATTTGGAACTCTAAATCAAACACGGTTTGTGCTAGCTTCTTGAAACTTGACACAGTAAAGCAGTTTCACATTCTAACTCTATGTTTTGTTTCCTTTTCATGTAGCTTTAAGCAGTGACTGGCGAGAAACACTTTCATTGAAAGGGGTTGCAAGCTTCCAAAAATTACGAGTCTCCAGAAATCTCAGCAAATATTTTTTCACCCAAACTGGATGATACTTTCAGGTAATGATCAGTACACTAAGCCCACTTGGTTCTCCAAATTCCATTCTTCTATGTTGAAGCGTTCGTTTCCAGTAAAAGTTTCCACTCTGGCATTTCACTCTGTTTTCTCCTATATTGATAGATGTATTTGGAACTCTAAATCAAACACGGTTTGTGCTAGCTTCTTGAAACTTGACACAGTAAAGCAGTTTCACATTGTAACTCTATGTTTTGTTTCCTTTTCATGTAGCTTTAAGCAGTGACTGGCGAGAAACACTTTCATTGAAAGGGGTTGCAAGCTTCCAAAAATTACGAGTCTCCAGAAATCTCAGCAAATATTTTTTCACCCAAACTGGATGATACTTTCAGGTAATGATCAGTACACTAAGCCCACTTGGTTCCCCAAATTTCGTTCTTCTATGTTGAAGCGTTCGTTTCCAGTAACAGTTTGAATTTTTGCGTTTCACTCTGTTTTCTCCTATATTGATAGATGTATTTGGAACTCTAAATCAAACACGGTTTGTGCTAGCTTCTTGAAACTTGACACAGTAAAGCAGTTTCACATTCTAACTCTATGTTTTGTTTCCTTTTCATGTAGCCCTAAGCAGTGACTGGCGAGAAACACTTTCATTGAAAGGGGTTGCAAGCTTCCAAAAATTACGAGTCTCCAGAAATCTCAGCAAATATTTTTTCACCCAAACTAGATGATAGTTTCAGGTAATGATCAGTACACTAAGCCCTCTTGGTTCCCCAAATTTCGTTCTTTTATGTTGAAGCGTTCGTTTCCAGTAACAGTTTGAATTTTGTCGTTTCACTCTGTTTTCTCCTATATTGATAGATGTATTTGGAACTCTAAATCAAACACGGTTTGTGCTAGCTTCTTGAAACTTGACACAGTAAAGCAGTTTCACATTCTAACTCTATGTTTTGTTTCCTTTTCATGTAGCTTTAAGCAGTGACTGGCGAGAAACACTTTCATTGAAAGGGGTTGCAAGCTTCCAAAAATTACGAGTCTCCAGAAATCTCAGCAAATATTTTTTCACCCAAACTGGATGATACTTTCAGGTAATGATCAGTACACTAAGCCCACTCGGTTCTCCAAATTTCGTTCTTCTATGTTGAAGCGTTCGTTTCTAGTAACAGTTTCCATTCTGGCATTTCACTCTGTTTTCTCCTATATTGATAGATGTATTTGGAACTCTAAATCAAACACGGTTTGTGCTAGCTTCTTGAAACTTGACACAGTAAAGCAGTTTCACATTCTAACTCTATGTTTTGTTTCCTTTTCTTGTAGCCCTAAGCAGAGACTGGCGAGAAACACTTTCATTGAAAGGGGTTGCAAGCTTCCAAAAATTACTAGTCTCCAGAAATCTCAGCAAATATATTTTCACCCAAACTGGATGATACATTCAGGTAATGATCAGTACACTTGGCCCACTTGGTTCTCCATATTTCGTTCTTCTATGTTGAAGCGTTCGTTTACACTAACAGTTTCCACTCTGGCATTTCACTCTGTTTTCTCCTATATTGATAGATGTATTTGGAACTCTAAATCAAACACGGTTTGTGCTAGCTTCTTGAAACTTGACACAGTAAAGCAGTTTCACATTCTAACTCTATGTTTTGTTTGTTTTTCATGTAGCCCTAAGCAGTGACTGGCGAGAAACACTTTCATTGAAAGGGGTTGCAAGCTTCCAAAAATTACGAGTCTCCAGAAATCTCAGCAAATATTTTTTCACCCAAACTGCATGATACTTTCAGGTAATGATCAGTACACTAAGCCCACTTGGTTCCCCAAATTTCGTTCTTCTATGTTGAAGCGTTCGTTTCCAGTAACAGTTTGAATTTTTGCGTTTCACTCTGTTTTCTCCTATATTGATAGATGTATTTGGAACTCTAAATCAAACACGGTTTGTGCTAGCTTCTTGAAACTTGACACAGTAAAGCAGTTTCACATTCTAACTCTATATTTTGTTTCCTTTTCATGTAGCCCTAAGCAGTGACTGGCGAGAAACACTTTCATTGAAAGGGGTTGCAAGCTTCCAAAAATTACGAGTCTCCAGAAATCTCAGCAAATATTTTTTCACCCAAACTAGATGATAGTTTCAGGTAATGATCAGTACACTAAGCCCTCTTGGTTCCCAAAATTTCGTTCTTCTATGTTGAAGCGTTCGTTTCCAGTAACAGTTTGAATTTTGTCGTTTCACTCTGTTTTCTCCTATATTGATAGATGTATTTGGAACTCTAAATCAAACACGGTTTGTGCTAGCTTCTTGAAACTTGACACAGTAAAGCAGTTTCACATTCTAACTCTATGTTTTGTTTCCTTTTCATGTAGCTTTAAGCAGTGACTGGCGAGAAACACTTTCATTGAAAGGGGTTGCAAGCTTCCAAAAATTACGAGTCTCCAGAAATCTCAGCAAATATTTTTTCACCCAAACTGGATGATACTTTCAGGTAATGATCAGTACACTAAGCCCACTTGGTTCTCCAAATTCCATTCTTCTATGTTGAAGCGTTCGTTTCCAGTAAAAGTTTCCACTCTGGCATTTCACTCTGTTTTCTCCTATATTGATAGATGTATTTGGAACTCTAAATCAAACACGGTTTGTGCTAGCTTCTTGAAACTTGACACAGTAAAGCAGTTTCACATTGTAACTCTATGTTTTGTTTCCTTTTCATGTAGCTTTAAGCAGTGACTGGCGAGAAACACTTTCATTGAAAGGGGTTGCAAGCTTCCAAAAATTACGAGTCTCCAGAAATCTCAGCAAATATTTTTTCACCCAAACTGGATGATACTTTCAGGTAATGATCAGTACACTAAGCCCACTTGGTTCCCCAAATTTCGTTCTTCTATGTTGAAGCGTTCGTTTACACTAACAGTTTGAATTTTTGCGTTTCACTCTGTTTTCTCCTATATTGATAGATGTATTTGGAACTCTAAATCAAACACGGTTTGTGCTAGCTTCTTGAAACTTGACACAGTAAAGCAGTTTCACATTCTAACTCTATGTTTTGTTTCCTTTTCATGTAGCCCTAAGCAGTGACTGGCGAGAAACACTTTCATTGAAAGGGGTTGCAAGCTTCCAAAAATTACGAGTCTCCAGAAATCTCAGCAAATATTTTTTCACCCAAACTAGATGATAGTTTCAGGTAATGATCAGTACACTAAGCCCTCTTGGTTCCCCAAATTTCGTTCTTTTATGTTGAAGCGTTCGTTTCCAGTAACAGTTTGAATTTTGTCGTTTCACTCTGTTTTCTCCTATATTGATAGATGTATTTGGAACTCTAAATCAAACACGGTTTGTGCTAGCTTCTTGAAACTTGACACAGTAAAGCAGTTTCACATTCTAACTCTATGTTTTGTTTCCTTTTCATGTAGCTTTAAGCAGTGACTGGCGAGAAACACTTTCATTGAAAGGGGTTGCAAGCTTCCAAAAATTACGAGTCTCCAGAAATCTCAGCAAATATTTTTTCACCCAAACTGGATGATACTTTCAGGTAATGATCAGTACACTAAGCCCACTTGGTTCTCCAAATTTCATTCTTCTATGTTGAAGCGTTCGTTTCCAGTAACAGTTTCCACTCTGGCATTTCACTCTGTTTTCTCCTATATTGATAGATGTATTTGGAACTCTAAATCAAACACGGTTTGTGCTAGCTTCTTGAAACTTGACACAGTAAAGCAGTTTCACATTCTAACTCTATGTTTTGTTTCCTTTTCATGTAGCCCTAAGCAGTGACTGGCGAGAAACACTTTCATTGAAAGGGGTTGCAAGCTTCCAAAAATTACGAGTCTTCAGAAATCTCAGCAAATATTTTTTCACCCAAACTAGATGATACTTTCAGGTAATGATCAGTACACTAAGCCCTCTTGGTTCCCCAAATTTCGTTCTTCTATGTTGAAACGTTCGTTTACACTAACAGTTTCCACTCTGGCATTTCACTCTGTTTTCTCCTATATTGATAGATGTATTTGGAACTCTAAATCAAACACGGTTTGTGCTAGCTTCTTGAAACTTGACACAGTAAAGCAGTTTCACATTGTAACTCTATGTTTTGTTTCCTTTTCATGTAGCTTTAAGCAGTGACTGGCGAGAAACACTTTCATTGAAAGGGGTTGCAAGCTTCCAAAAATTACGAGTCTCCAGAAATCTCAGCAAATATTTTTTCACCCAAACTGGATGATACTTTCAGGTAATGATCAGTACACTAAGCCCACTTGGTTCTCCAAATTTCATTCTTCTATGTTGAAGCGTTCGTTTCCAGTAACAGTTTCCATTCTGGCATTTCACTCTGTTTTCTCCTATATTGATAGATGTATTTGGAACTCTAAATCAAACACGGTTTGTGCTAGCTTCTTGAAACTTGACACAGTAAAGCAGTTTCACATTCTAACTCTATGTTTTGTTTCCTTTTCATGTAGCTTTAAGCAGTGACTGGCGAGAAACACTTTCATTGAAAGGGGTTGCAAGCTTCCAAAATTACGAGTCTCCAGAAATCTCAGCAAATATTTTTTCACCCAAACTGGATGATACTTTCAGGTAATGATCAGTACACTAAGCCCACTTGGTTCCCCAAATTTCGTTCTTCTATGTTGAAGCGTTCGTTTCCAGTAACAGTTTGAATTTTGTCGTTTCACTCTGTTTTCTCCTATATTGATAGATGTATTTGGAACACTAAATCAAACACGGTTTGTGCTAGCTTCTTGAAACTTGACACAGTAAAGCAGTTTCACATTCTAACTTTATGTTTTGTTTCCTTTTCATGTAGCTTTAAGCAGTGACTGGCGAGAAACACTTTCATTGAAAGGGGTTGCAAGCTTCTAAAAATTACGAGTCTCCAGAAATCTCAGCAAATATTTTTTCACCCAAACTGGATGATACTTTCACGTAATGATCAGTACACTTGGCCCACTTGGTTCTCCAAATTTCGTTCTTCTATGTTGAAGCGTTCGTTTCCAGTAACAGTTTCCATTCTGGCATTTCACTCTGTTTTCTCCTATATTGATAGATGTATTTGGAACTCTAAATCAAACACGGTTTGTGCTAGCTTCTTGAAACTTGACACAGTAAAGCAGTTTCACATTCTAACTCTATGTTTTGTTTCCTTTTCTTGTAGCCCTAAGCAGAGACTGGCGAGAAACACTTTCATTGAAAGGGGTTGCAAGCTTCTAAAAATTACGAGTCTCGAGAAATCTCAGCAAATATTTTTTCACCCAAACTGGATGATACTTTCAGGTAATGATCAGTACACTTGGCCCACTTGGTTCTCCATATTTCGTTCTTCTATGTTGAAGCGTTCGTTTACACTAACAGTTTCCACTCTGGCATTTCACTCTGTTTCCTCCTATATTGATAGATGTATTTGGAACTCTAAATCAAACACGGTTTGTGCTAGCTTCTTGAAACTTGACACAGTAAAGCAGTTTCACATTCTAACTCTAAGTTTTGTTTCTTTTTCATGTAGCCCTAAGCAGTGACTGGCGAGAAACACTTTCATTGAAAGGGGTTGCAAGCTTCCAAAAATTACGAGTCTCCAGAAATCTCAGCAAATATTTTTTCACCCAAACTGCATGATACTTTCAGGTAATGATCAGTACACTAAGCTCACTTGGTTCCCCAAATTTCGTTCTTCTATGTTGAAGCATTCGTTTCCAGTAACAGTTTGAATTTTTGCGTTTCACTCTGTTTTCTCCTATATTGATAGATGTATTTGGAACTCTAAATCAAACACGGTTTGTGCTAGCTTCTTGAAACTTGACACAGTAAAGCAGTTTCACATTCTAACTCTATGTTTTGTTTCCTTTTCATGTAGCCCTAAGCAGTGACTGGCGAGAAACACTTTCATTGAAAGGGGTTGCAAGCTTCCAAAAATTACGAGTCTCCAGAAATCTCAGCAAATATTTTTTCACCCAAACTAGATGATACTTTCAGGTAATGATCAGTACACTAAGCCCTCTTGGTTCCCCAAATTTCGTTCTTCTATGTTGAAGCGTTCGTTTCCAGTAACAGTTTGAATTTTGTCGTTTCACTCTGTTTTCTCCTATATTGATAGATGTATTTGGAACTCTAAATCAAACACGGTTTGTGCTAGCTTCTTGAAACTTGACACAGTAAAGCAGTTTCACATTGTAACTCTATGTTTTGTTTCCTTTTCATGTAGCTTTAAGCAGTGACTGACGAGAAACCCTTTCATTGAAAGGGGTTGCAAGCTTCTAAAAATTACGAGTCTCCAGAAATCTCAGCAAATATTTTTTCACCCAAACTGGATGATACTTTCACGTAATGATCAGTACACTTGGCCCACTTGGTTCTCCAAATTTCGTTCTTCTATGTTGAAGCGTTCGTTTCCAGTAACAGTTTCCATTCTGGCATTTCACTCTGTTTTCTCCTATATTGATAGATGTATTTGGAACACTAAATCAAACACGGTTTGTGCTAGCTTCTTGAAACTTGACACAGTAAAGCAGTTTCACATTGTAACTCTATGTTTTGTTTCCTTTTCATGTAGCTTTAAGCAGTGACTGGCGAGAAACACTTTCATTGAAAGGGGTTGCAAGCTTCCAAAAATTACGAGTCTCCAGAAATCTCAGCAAATATTTTTTCACCCAAACTGGATGATACTTTCAGGTAATGATCAGTACACTAAGCCCACTTGGTTCCCCAAATTTCGTTCTTCTATGTTGAAGCGTTCGTTTCCAGTAACAGTTTGAATTTTTGCGTTTCACTCTGTTTTCTCCTATATTGATAGATGTATTTGGAACTCTAAATCAAACACGGTTTGTGCTAGCTTCTTGAAACTTGACACAGTAAAGCAGTTTCACATTCTAACTCTATGTTTTGTTTCCTTTTCATGTAGCCCTAAGCAGTGACTGGCGAGAAACACTTTCATTGAAAGGGGTTGCAAGCTTCCAAAAATTACGAGTCTCCAGAAATCTCAGCAAATATTTTTTCACCCAAACTAGATGATAGTTTCAGGTAATGATCAGTACACTAAGCCCTCTTGGTTCCCCAAATTTCGTTCTTCTATGTTGAAGCGTTCGTTTCCAGTAACAGTTTGAATTTTGTCGTTTCACTCTGTTTTCTCCTATATTGATAGATGTATTTGGAACTCTAAATCAAACACGGTTTGTGCTAGCTTCTTGAAACTTGACACAGTAAAGCAGTTTCACATTCTAACTCTATGTTTTGTTTCCTTTTCATGTAGCTTTAAGCAGTGACTGGCGAGAAACACATTCATTGAAAGGGGTTGCAAGCTTCCAAAAATTACGAGTCTCCAGATATCTCAGCAAATATTTTTTCACCCAAACTGGATGATACTTTCAGGTAATGATCAGTACACTAAGCCCACTTGGTTCTCCAAATTTCATTCTTCTATGTTGAAGCGTTCGTTTCCAGTAACAGTTTCCACTCTGGCATTTCACTCTGTTTTCTCCTATATTGATAGATGTATTTGGAACTCTAAATCAAACACGGTTTGTGCTAGCTTCTTGAAACTTGACACAGTAAAGCAGTTTCACATTGTAACTCTATGTTTTGTTTCCTTTTCATGTAGCCCTAAGCAGTGACTGGCGAGAAACACTTTCATTGAAAGGGGTTGCAAGCTTCCAAAAATTACGAGTCTTCAGAAATCTCAGGAAATATTTTTTCACCCAAACTAGATGATACTTTCAGGTAATGATCAGTACACTAAGCCCTCTTGGTTCCCCAAATTTCGTTCTTCTATGTTGAAGCGTTCGTTTACACTAACAGTTTCCACTCTGGCATTTCACTCTGTTTTCTCCTATATTGATAGATGTATTTGGAACTCTAAATCAAACACGGTTTGTGCTAGCTTCTTGAAACTTGACACAGTAAAGCAGTTTCACATTGTAACTCTATGTTTTGTTTCCTTTTCATGTAGCTTTAAGCAGTGACTGGCGAGAAACACTTTCATTGAAAGGGGTTGCAAGCTTCCAAAAATTACGAGTCTCCAGAAATCTCAGCAAATATTTTTTCACCCAAACTGGATGATACTTTCAGGTAATGATCAGTACACTAAGCCCACTTGGTTCTCCAAATTTCATTCTTCTATGTTGAAGCGTTCGTTTCCAGTAACAGTTTCCATTCTGGCATTTCACTCTGTTTTCTCCTATATTGATAGATGTATTTGGAACTCTAAATCAAACACGGTTTGTGCTAGCTTCTTGAAACTTGACACAGTAAAGCAGTTTCACATTCTAACTCTATGTTTTGTTTCCTTTTCATGTAGCTTTAAGCAGTGACTGGGGAGAAACACTTTCATTGAAAGGGGTTGCAAGCTTCCAAAAATTACGAGTCTCCAGAAATCTCAGCAAATATTTTTTCACCCAAACTGGATGATACTTTCAGGTAATGATCAGTACACTAAGCCCACTTGGTTCCCCAAATTTCGTTCTTCTATGTTGAAGCGTTCGTTTCCAGTAACAGTTTGAATTTTGTCGTTTCACTCTGTTTTCTCCTATATTGATAGATGTATTTGGAACACTAAATCAAACACGGTTTGTGCTAGCTTCTTGAAACTTGACACAGTAAAGCAGTTTCACATTCTAACTTTATGTTTTGTTTCCTTTTCATGTAGCTTTAAGCAGTGACTGGCGAGAAACACTTTCATTGAAAGGGGTTGCAAGCTTCTAAAAATTACGAGTCTCCAGAAATCTCAGCAAATATTTTTTCACCCAAACTGGATGATACTTTCACGTAATGATCAGTACACTTGGCCCACTTGGTTCTCCAAATTTCGTTCTTCTATGTTGAAGCGTTCGTTTCCAGTAACAGTTTCCATTCTGGCATTTCACTCTGTTTTCTCCTATATTGATAGATGTATTTGGAACTCTAAATCAAACACGGTTTGTGCTAGCTTCTTGAAACTTCACACAGTAAAGCAGTTTCACATTCTAACTCTATGTTTTGTTTCCTTTTCTTGTAGCCCTAAGCAGAGACTGGCGAGAAACACTTTCATTGAAAGGGGTTGCAAGCTTCTAAAAATTACGAGTCTCCAGAAATCTCAGCAAATATTTTTTCACCCAAACTGGATGATACTTTCAGGTAATGATCAGTACACTTGGCCCACTTGGTTCTCCATATTTCGTTCTTCTATGTTGAAGCGTTCGTTTACACTAACAGTTTCCACTCTGGCATTTCACTCTGTTTCCTCCTATATTGATAGATGTATTTGGAACTCTAAATCAAACACGGTTTGTGCTAGCTTCTTGAAACTTGACACAGTAAAGCAGTTTCACATTCTAACTCTAAGTTTTGTTTCTTTTTCATGTAGCCCTAAGCAGTGACTGGCGAGAAACACTTTCATTGAAAGGGGTTGCAAGCTTCCAAAAATTACGAGTCTCCAGAAATCTCAGCAAATATTTTTTCACCCAAACTGCATGATACTTTCAGGTAATGATCAGTACACTAAGCTCACTTGGTTCCCCAAATTTCGTTCTTCTATGTTGAAGCATTCGTTTCCAGTAACAGTTTGAATTTTTGCGTTTCACTCTGTTTTCTCCTATATTGATAGATGTATTTGGAACTCTAAATCAAACACGGTTTGTGCTAGCTTCTTGAAACTTGACACAGTAAAGCAGTTTCACATTCTAACTCTATGTTTTGTTTCCTTTTCATGTAGCCCTAAGCAGTGACTGGCGAGAAACACTTTCATTGAAAGGGGTTGCAAGCTTCCAAAAATTACGAGTCTCCAGAAATCTCAGCAAATATTTTTTCACCCAAACTAGATGATACTTTCAGGTAATGATCAGTACACTAAGCCCTCTTGGTTCCCCAAATTTCGTTCTTCTATGTTGAAGCGTTCGTTTTCAGTAACAGTTTGAATTTTGTCGTTTCACTCTGTTTTCTCCTATATTGATAGATGTATTTGGAACTCTAAATCAAACACGGTTTGTGCTAGCTTCTTGAAACTTGACACAGTAAAGCAGTTTCACATTGTAACTCTATGTTTTGTTTCCTTTTCATGTAGCTTTAAGCAGTGACTGACGAGAAACCCTTTCATTGAAAGGGGTTGCAAGCTTCTAAAAATTACGAGTCTCCAGAAATCTCAGCAAATATTTTTTCACCCAAACTGGATGATACTTTCACGTAATGATCAGTACACTTGGCCCACTTGGTTCTCCAAATTTCGTTCTTCTATGTTGAAGCGTTCGTTTCCAGTAACAGTTTCCATTCTGGCATTTCACTCTGTTTTCTCCTATATTGATAGATGTATTTGGAACACTAAATCAAACACGGTTTGTGCTAGCTTCTTGAAACTTGACACAGTAAAGCAGTTTCACATTGTAACTCTATGTTTTGTTTCCTTTTCATGTAGCTTTAAGCAGTGACTGGCGAGAAACACTTTCATTGAAAGGGGTTGCAAGCTTCCAAAAATTACGAGTCTCCAGAAATCTCAGCAAATATTTTTTCACCCAAACTGGATGATACTTTCAGGTAATGATCAGTACACTAAGCCCACTTGGTTCCCCAAATTTCGTTCTTCTATGTTGAAGCGTTCGTTTCCAGTAACAGTTTGAATTTTTGCGTTTCACTCTGTTTTCTCCTATATTGATAGATGTATTTGGAACTCTAAATCAAACACGGTTTGTGCTAGCTTCTTGAAACTTGACACAGTAAAGCAGTTTCACATTCTAACTCTATGTTTTGTTTCCTTTTCATGTAGCCCTAAGCAGTGACTGGCGAGAAACACTTTCATTGAAAGGGGTTGCAAGCTTCCAAAAATTACGAGTCTCCAGAAATCTCAGCAAATATTTTTTCACCCAAACTAGATGATAGTTTCAGGTAATGATCAGTACACTAAGCCCTCTTGGTTCCCCAAATTTCGTTCTTCTATGTTGAAGCGTTCGTTTCCAGTAAGAGTTTGAATTTTGTCGTTTCACTCTGTTTTCTCCTATATTGATAGATGTATTTGGAACTCTAAATCAAACACGGTTTGTGCTAGCTTCTTGAAACTTGACACAGTAAAGCAGTTTCACATTCTAACTCTATGTTTTGTTTCCTTTTCATGTAGCTTTAAGCAGTGACTGGTGAGAAACACATTCATTGAAAGGGGTTGCAAGCTTCCAAAAATTACGAGTCTCCAGAAATCTCAGCAAATATTTTTTCACCCAAACTGGATGATACTTTCAGGTAATGATCAGTACACTAAGCCCACTTGGTTCTCCAAATTTCATTCTTCTATGTTGAAGCGTTCGTTTCCAGTAACAGTTTCCACTCTGGCATTTCACTCTGTTTTCTCCTATATTGATAGATGTATTTGGAACTCTAAATCAAACACGGTTTGTGCTAGCTTCTTGAAACTTGACACAGTAAAGCAGTTTCACATTCTAACTCTATGTTTTGTTTCCTTTTCATGTAGCCCTAAGCAGTGACTGGCGAGAAACACTTTCATTGAAAGGGGTTGCAAGCTTCCAAAAATTACGAGTCTTCAGAAATCTCAGGAAATATTTTTTCACCCAAACTAGATGATACTTTCAGGTAATGATCAGTACACTAAGCCCTCTTGGTTCCCCAAATTTCGTTCTTCTATGTTGAAGCGTTCGTTTACACTAACAGTTTCCACTCTGGCATTTCACTCTGTTTTCTCCTATATTGATAGATGTATTTGGAACTCTAAATCAAACACGGTTTGTGCTAGCTTCTTGAAACTTCACACAGTAAAGCAGTTTCACATTGTAACTCTATGTTTTGTTTCCTTTTCATGTAGCTTTAAGCAGTGACTGGCGAGAAACACTTTCATTGAAAGGGGTTGCAAGCTTCCAAAAATTACGAGTCTCCAGAAATCTCAGCAAATATTTTTTCACCCAAACTGGATGATACTTTCAGGTAATGATCAGTACACTAAGCCCACTTGGTTCTCCAAATTTCATTCTTCTATGTTGAAGCGTTCGTTTCCAGTAACAGTTTCCATTCTGGCATTTCACTCTGTTTTCTCCTATATTGATAGATGTATTTGGAACTCTAAATCAAACACGGTTTGTGCTAGCTTCTTGAAACTTGACACAGTAAAGCAGTTTCACATTCTAACTCTATGTTTTGTTTCCTTTTCATGTAGCTTTAAGCAGTGACTGGGGAGAAACACTTTCATTGAAAGGGGTTGCAAGCTTCCAAAAATTACGAGTCTCCAGAAATCTCAGCAAATATTTTTTCACCCAAACTGGATGATACTTTCAGGTAATGATCAGTACACTAAGCCCACTTGGTTCCCCAAATTTCGTTCTTCTATGTTGAAGCGTTCGTTTCCAGTAACAGTTTGAATTTTGTCGTTTCACTCTGTTTTCTCCTATATTGATAGATGTATTTGGAACACTAAATCAAACACGGTTTGTGCTAGCTTCTTGAAACTTGACACAGTAAAGCAGTTTCACATTCTAACTTTATGTTTTGTTTCCTTTTCATGTAGCTTTAAGCAGTGACTGGCGAGAAACACTTTCATTGAAAGGGGTTGCAAGCTTCTAAAAATTACGAGTCTCCAGAAATCTCAGCAAATATTTTTTCACCCAAACTGGATGATACTTTCACGTAATGATCAGTACACTTGGCCCACTTGGTTCTCCAAATTTCGTTCTTCTATGTTGAAGCGTTCGTTTCCAGTAACAGTTTCCATTCTGGCATTTCACTCTGTTTTCTCCTATATTGATAGATGTATTTGGAACTCTAAATCAAACACGGTTTGTGCTAGCTTCTTGAAACTTCACACAGTAAAGCAGTTTCACATTCTAACTCTATGTTTTGTTTCCTTTTCTTGTAGCCCTAAGCAGAGACTGGCGAGAAACACTTTCATTGAAAGGGGTTGCAAGCTTCTAAAAATTACGAGTCTCCAGAAATCTCAGCAAATATTTTTTTACCCAAACTGGATGATACTTTCAGGTAATGATCAGTACACTTGGCCCACTTGGTTCTCCATATTTCGTTCTTCTATGTTGAAGCGTTCGTTTACACTAACAGTTTCCACTCTGGCATTTCACTCTGTTTCCTCCTATATTGATAGATGTATTTGGAACTCTAAATCAAACACGGTTTGTGCTAGCTTCTTGAAACTTGACACAGTAAAGCAGTTTCACATTCTAACTCTAAGTTTTGTTTCTTTTTCATGTAGCCCTAAGCAGTGACTGGCGAGAAACACTTTCATTGAAAGGGGTTGCAAGCTTCCAAAAATTACGAGTCTCCAGAAATCTCAGCAAATATTTTTTCACCCAAACTGCATGATACTTTCAGGTAATGATCAGTACACTAAACTCACTTGGTTCCCCAAATTTCGTTCTTCTATGTTGAAGCATTCGTTTCCAGTAACAGTTTGAATTTTTGCGTTTCACTCTGTTTTCTCCTATATTGATAGATGTATTTGGAACTCTAAATCAAACACGGTTTGTGCTAGCTTCTTGAAACTTGACACAGTAAAGCAGTTTCACATTCTAACTCTATGTTTTGTTTCCTTTTCATGTAGCCCTAAGCAGTGACTTGCGAGAAACACTTTCATTGAAAGGGGTTGCAAGCTTCCAAAAATTACGAGTCTCCAGAAATCTCAGCAAATATTTTTTCACCCAAACTAGATGATACTTTCAGGTAATGATCAGTACACTAAGCCCTCTTGGTTCCCCAAATTTCGTTCTTCTATGTTGAAGCGTTCGTTTCCAGTAACAGTTTGAATTTTGTCGTTTCACTCTGTTTTCTCCTATATTGATAGATGTATTTGGAACTCTAAATCAAACACGGTTTGTGCTAGCTTCTTGAAACTTGACACAGTAAAGCAGTTTCACATTGTAACTCTATGTTTTGTTTCCTTTTCATGTAGCTTTAAGCAGTGACTGGCGAGAAACACTTTCATTGAAAGGGGTTGCAAGCTTCTAAAAATTACGAGTCTCCAGAAATCTCAGCAAATATTTTTTCACCCAAACTGGATGATACTTTCACGTAATGATCAGTACACTTGGCCCACTTGGTTCTCCAAATTTCGTTCTTCTATGTTGAAGCGTTCGTTTCCAGTAACAGTTTCCATTCTGGCATTTCACTCTGTTTTCTCCTATATTGATAGATGTATTTGGAACTCTAAATCAAACACGGTTTGTGCTAGCTTCTTGAAACTTCACACAGTAAAGCAATTTCACATTGTAACTCTATGTTTTGTTTCCTTTTCATGTAGCTTTAAGCAGTGACTGGCGAGAAACACTTTCATTGAAAGGGGTTGCAAGCTTCCAAAAATTACGAGTCTCCAGAAATCTCAGCAAATATTTTTTCACCCAAACTGGATGATACTTTCAGGTAATGATCAGTACACTAAGCCCACTTGGTTCTCCAAATTTCATTCTTCTATGTTGAAGCGTTCGTTTCCAGTAACAGTTTCCATTCTGGCATTTCACTCTGTTTTCTCCTATATTGATAGATGTATTTGGAACTCTAAATCAAACACGGTTTGTGCTAGCTTCTTGAAACTTGACACAGTTTAGCAGTTTCACATTCTAACTCTATGTTTTGTTTCCTTTTCATGTAGCCCTAAGCAGTGACTGGCGAGAAACACTTTCATTGAAAGGGGTTGCAAGCTTCCAAAAATTACGAGTCTCCAGAAATCTCAGCAAATATTTTTTCACCCAAACTGGATGATACTTTCAGGTAATGATCAGTACACTAAGCCCACTCGGTTCTCCAAATTTCATTCTTCTATGTTGAAGCGTTCGTTTCCAGAAACAGTTTCCATTCTGGCATTTCACTCTGTTTTCTCCTATATTGATAGATGTATTTGGAACTCTAAATCAAACACGGTTTGTGCTAGCTTCTTGAAACTTGACACAGTAAAGCAGTTTCACATTCTAACTCTATGTTTTGTTTCCTTTTCTTGTAGCCCTAAGCAGAGACTGGCGAGAAACACTTTCATTGAAAGGGGTTGCAAGCTTCCAAAAATTACGAGTCTCCAGAAATCTCAGCAAATATTTTTTCACCCAAACTGGATGATAATTTCAGGTAATGATCAGTACACTTGGCCCACTTGGTTCTCCATATTTCGTTCTTCTATGTTGAAGCGTTCGTTTACACTAACAGTTTCCACTCTGGCATTTCACTCTGTTTTCTCCTATATTGATAGATGTATTTGGAACTCTAAATCAAACACGGTTTGTGCTAGCTTCTTGAAACTTGACACAGTAAAGCAGTTTCACATTCTAACTCTATGTTTTGTTTCCTTTTCATGTAGCCCTAAGCAGTGACTGGCGAGAAACACTTTCATTGAAAGGGGTTGCAAGCTTCCAAAAATTACGAGTCTCCAGAAATCTCAGCAAATATTTTTTCACCCAAACTAGATGATACTTTCAGGTAATGATCAGTACACTAAGCCCTCTTGGTTCCCCAAATTTCGATCTTCTATGTTGAAGCGTTCGTTTCCAGTAACAGTTTGAATTTAGTCGTTTCACTCTGTTTTCTCCTATATTGATAGGTGTATTTGGAACTCTAAATCAAACACGGTTTGTGCTAGCTTCTTGAAACTTCACACAGAAAAGCAGTTTCACATTGTAACTCTAAGTTTTGTTTCCTTTTCATGTAGCTTTAAGCAGTGACTGGCGAGAAACACTTTCATTGAAAGGGGTTGCAAGCTTCCAAAAATTACGAGTCTCCAGAAATCTCAGCAAATATTTTTTCACCCAAACTGGATGATACTTTCAGGTAATGATCAGTACACTAAGCCCACTTGGTTCTCCAAATTTCGTTCTTCTATGTTGAAGCGTTCATTTCCAGTAACAGTTTCCATTCTGGCATTTCACTCTGTTTTCTCCTATATTGATAGATGTATTTGGAACTCTAAATCAAACACGGTTTGTGCTAGCTTCTTGAAACTTGACACAGTAAAGCAGTTTCACATTCTAACTCTATGTTTTGTTTCCTTTTCATGTAGCCCTAAGCAGTGACTGGCGAGAAACACTTTCATTGAAAGGGGTTGCAAGCTTCCAAAAATTACGAGTCTCCAGAAATCTCAGCAAATATTTTTTCACCCAAACTGGATGATACTTTCAGGTAATGATCAGTACCCTAAGCCCACTTGGTTCCCCAAATTTCGTTCTTCTATGTTGAAGCGTTCGTTTCCAGTAACAGTTTGAATTTTGTCGTTTCACTCTGTTTTCTCCTATATTGATAGATGTATTTGGAACACTAAATCAAACACGGTTTGTGCTAGCTTCTTGAAACTTGACACAGTAAAGCAGTTTCACATTCTAACTCTATGTTTTGTTTCCTTTTCATGTAGCTTTAAGCAGTGACTGGCGAGAAACACCTTCATTGAAAGGGGTTGCAAGCTTCCAAAAATTACGAGTCTCCAGAAATCTCAGCAAATACTTTTTCACCCAAACTGGATGATACTTTCAGGTAATGATCAGTACACTAAGCCCACTCGGGTCTCCAAATTTCATTCTTCTATGTTGAAGCGTTCGTTTCCAGTAACAGTTTCCATTCTGGCATTTTACTCTGTTTTCTCCTATATTGATAGATGTATTTGGAACTCTAAATCAAACACGGTTTGTGCTAGCTTCTTGAAACTTGACACAGTAAAGCAGTTTCACATTCTAACTCTATGTTTTGTTTCCTTTTCTTGTAGCCCTAAGCAGAGACTGGCGAGAAACACTTTCATTGAAAGGGGTTGCAAGCTTCTAAAAATTACGAGTCTCCAGAAATCTCAGCAAATATTTTTTCACCCAAACTGGATGATACTTTCAGGTAATGATCAGTACACTTGGCCCACTTGGTTCTCCATATTTCGTTCTTCTATGTTGAAGCGTTCGTTTACACTAACAGTTTCCACTCTGGCATTTCACTCTGTTTTCTCCTATATTGATAGATGTATTTGGAACTCTAAATCAAACACGGTTTGTGCTAGCTTCTTGAAACTTGACACAGTAAAGCAGTTTCACATTCTAACTCTAAGTTTTGTTTCTTTTTCATGTAGCCCTAAGCAGTGACTGGCGAGAAACACTTTCATTGAAAGGGGTTGCAAGCTTCCAAATATTACGAGTCTCCAGAAATCTCAGCAAATATTTTTTCACCCAAACTGCATGATACTTTCAGGTAATGATCAGTACACTAAGCCCACTTGGTTCCCCAAATTTCGTTCTTCTATGTTGAAGCGTTCGTTTCCAGTAACAGTTTGAATTTTTGCGTTTCACTCTGTTTT
The DNA here is from genome assembly GCF_964194105.1 of Spermophilus citellus. Lineage (NCBI taxonomy): Eukaryota > Metazoa > Chordata > Mammalia > Rodentia > Sciuridae > Spermophilus > Spermophilus citellus. The sequence continues at coordinate 81,832,145 of NC_138185.1, read as the reverse complement.
CTCCTATATTGATAGATGTATTTGGAACTCTAAATCAAACACGGTTTGTGCTAGCTTCTTGAAACTTGACACAGTAAAGCAGTTTCACATTGTAACTCTATGTTTTGTTTCCTTTTCATGTATCCCTAAGCAGTGACTGGCGAGAAACACTTTCATTGAAAGGGGTTGCAAGCTTCCAAAAATTACGAGTCTTCAGAAATCTCAGGAAATATTTTTTCACCCAAACTAGATGATACTTTCAGGTAATGATCAGTACACTAAGCCCTCTTGGTTCCCCAAATTTCGTTCTTCTATGTTGAAGTGTTCGTTTACACTAACAGTTTCCACTCTGGCATTTCACTCTGTTTTCTCCTATATTGATAGATGTATTTGGAACTCTAAATCAAACACGGTTTGTGCTAGCTTCTTGAAACTTGACACAGTAAAGCAGTTTCACATTCTAACTCTATGTTTTGTTTCCTTTTCATGTAGCTTTAAGCAGTGACTGGCGAGAAACACTTTCATTGAAAGGGGTTGCAAGCTTCCAAAAATTACGAGTCTCCAGAAATCTCAGCAAATATTTTTTCACCCAAACTGGATGATACTTTCAGGTAATGATCAGTACACTAAGCCCACTTGGTTCTCCAAATTTCATTCTTCTATGTTGAAGCGTTCGTTTCCAGTAACAGTTTCCATTCTGGCATTTCACTCTGTTTTCTCCTATATTGATAGATGTATTTGGAACTCTAAATCAAACACGGTTTGTGCTAGCTTCTTGAAACTTGACACCGTAAAGCAGTTTCACATTCTATCTCTATGTTTTGTTTCCTTTTCATGTAGCCCTAAGCAGTGACTGGCGAGAAACACTTTCATTGAAAGGGGTTGCAAGCTTCCAAAAATTACGAGTCTCCAGAAATCTCAGCAAATATTTTTTCATCCAAACTGCATGATACTTTCAGGTAATGATCAGTACACTAAGCCCTCTTGGTTCCCCAAATTTCGTTCTTCTATGTTGAAGCGTTCCTTTCCAGTAACAGTTTGAATTTTGTCGTTTCACTCTGTTTTATCCTATATTGATAGATGTATTTGGAACTCTAAATCAAACACGGTTTGTGCTAGCTTCTTGAAACTTGACACAGTAAAGCAGTTTCACATTCTAACTCTATGTTTTGTTTCCTTTTCTTGTAGCCCTAAGCAGAGACTGGCGAGAAACACTTTCATTGAAAGGGGTTGCAAGCTTCCAAAAATTACGAGTCTCCAGAAATCTCAGCAAATATTTTTTCACCCAAACTGGATGATACTTTCAGGTAATGATCAGTACACTTGGCCCACTTGGTTCTCCATATTTCGTTCTTCTATGTTGAAGCGTTCGTTTACACTAACAGTTTCCACTCTGGCATTTCACTCTGTTTTCTCCTATATTGATAGATGTATTTGGAACTCTAAATCAAACACGGTTTGTGCTAGCTTCTTGAAACTTGACACAGTAAAGCAGTTTCACATTCTAACTCTATGTTTTGTTTCCTTTTCATGTAGCCCTAAGCAGTGACTGGCGAGAAACACTTTCATTGAAAGGGGTTGCAAGCTTCCAAAAATTACGAGTCTCCAGAAATCTCAGCAAATATTTTTTCACCCAAACTAGATGATACTTTCAGGTAATGATCAGTACACTAAGCCCTCTTGGTTCCCCAAATTTCGATCTTCTATGTTGAAGCGTTCGTTTCCAGTAACAGTTTGAATTTAGTCGTTTCACTCTGTTTTCTCCTATATTGATAGGTGTATTTGGAACTCTAAATCAAACACGGTTTGTGCTAGCTTCTTGAAACTTCACACAGAAAAGCAGTTTCACATTGTAACTCTAAGTTTTGTTTCCTTTTCATGTAGCTTTAAGCAGTGACTGGCGAGAAACACTTTCATTGAAAGGGGTTGCAAGCTTCCAAAAATTACGAGTCTCCAGAAATCTCAGCAAATATTTTTTCACCCAAACTGGATGATACTTTCAGGTAATGATCAGTACACTAAGCCCACTTGGTTCTCCAAATTTCGTTCTTCTATGTTGAAGCGTTCGTTTCCAGTAACAGTTTCCATTCTGGCATTTCACTCTGTTTTCTCCTATATTGATAGATGTATTTGGAACTCTAAATCAAACACGGTTTGTGCTAGCTTCTTGAAACTTGACACAGTAAAGCAGTTTCACATTCTAACTCTATGTTTTGTTTCCTTTTCATGTAGCCCTAAGCAGTGACTGGCGAGAAACACTTTCATTGAAAGGGGTTGCAAGCTTCCAAAAATTACGAGTCTCCAGAAATCTCAGCAAATATTTTTTCACCCAAACTGGATGATACTTTCAGGTAATGATCAGTACCCTAAGCCCACTTGGTTCCCCAAATTTCGTTCTTCTATGTTGAAGCGTTCGTTTCCAGTAACAGTTTGAATTTTGTCGTTTCACTCTGTTTTCTCCTATATTGATAGATGTATTTGGAACACTAAATCAAACACGGTTTGTGCTAGCTTCTTGAAACTTGACACAGTAAAGCAGTTTCACATTCTAACTCTATGTTTTGTTTCCTTTTCATGTAGCTTTAAGCAGTGACTGGCGAGAAACACCTTCATTGAAAGGGGTTGCAAGCTTCCAAAAATTACGAGTCTCCAGAAATCTCAGCAAATACTTTTTCACCCAAACTGGATGATACTTTCAGGTAATGATCAGTACACTAAGCCCACTCGGGTCTCCAAATTTCATTCTTCTATGTTGAAGCGTTCGTTTCCAGTAACAGTTTCCATTCTGGCATTTTACTCTGTTTTCTCCTATATTGATAGATGTATTTGGAACTCTAAATCAAACACGGTTTGTGCTAGCTTCTTGAAACTTGACACAGTAAAGCAGTTTCACATTCTAACTCTATGTTTTGTTTCCTTTTCATGTAGCTTTAAGCAGTGACTGGCGAAAAACACCTTCATTGAAAGGGGTTGCAAGCTTCCAAAAATCACGAGTCTCCAGAAATCTCAGCAAATATTTTTTCACCCAAACTGGATGATACTTTCAGGTAATGATCAGTACACTTGGCCCACTTGGTTCTCCATATTTCATTCTTCTATGTTGAAGCGTTCGTTTACACTAACAGTTTCCACTCTGGCATTTCACTCTGTTTTCTCCTATATTGATAGATGTATTTGGAACTCTAAATCAAACACGGTTTGTGCTAGCTTCTTGAAACTTGACAGAGTAAAGCAGTTTCACATTGTAACTCTATGTTTTGTTTCCTTTTCATGTAGCCCTAAGCAGTGACTGGCGAGAAACACTTTCATTGAAAGGGGTTGCAAGCTTCCAAAAATTACGAGTCTCCAGAAATCTCAGCAAATATTTTTTCACCCAAACTGGATGATACTTTCAGGTAATGATCAGTACACTAAGCCCTCTTGGTTCCCCAAATTTCGATCTTCTATGTTGAAGCGTTCGTTTCCAGTAACAGTTTGAATTTAGTCGTTTCACTCTGTTTTCTCCTATATTGATAGATGTATTTGGAACTCTAAATCAAACACGGTTTGTGCTAGCTTCTTGAAACTTGACACAGAAAAGCAGTTTCACATTGTAACTCTAAGTTTTGTTTCCTTTTCATGTAGCTTTAAGCAGTGACTGGCGAGAAACACTTTCATTGAAATGGGTTGCAAGCTTCCAAAAATTACGAGTCTCCAGAAATCTCAGCAAATATTTTTTCACCCAAACTGGATGATACTTTCAGGTAATGATCAGTACACTAAGCCCACTTGGTTCTCCAAATTTCGTTCTTCTATGTTGAAGCGTTCGTTTCCAGTAACAGTTTCCATTCTGGCATTTCACTCTGTTTTCTCCTATATTGATAGATGTATTTGGAACTCTAAATCAAACACGGTTTGTGCTAGCTTCTTGAAACTAGACACAGTAAAGCAGTTTCACATTCTAACTCTATGTTTTGTTTCCTTTTCATGTAGCCCTAAGCAGTGACTGGCGAGAAACACTTTCATTGAAAGGGGTTGCAAGCTTCCAAAAATTACGAGTCTCCAGAAATCTCAGCAAATATTTTTTCACCCAAACTGGATGATACTTTCAGGTAATGATCAGTACACTAAGCCCACTTGGTTCCCCAAATTTCGTTCTTCTATGTTGAAGCGTTCGTTTCCAGTAACAGTTTGAATTTTGTCGTTTCACTCTGTTTTCTCCTATATTGATAGATGTATTTGGAACACTAAATCAAACACGGTTTGTGCTAGCTTCTTGAAACTTGACACAGTAAAGCAGTTTCACATTCTAACTCTATGTTTTGTTTCCTTTTCATGTAGCTTTAAGCAGTGACTGGCGAGAAACACTTTCATTGAAAGGGGTTGCAAGCTTCCAAATATTACGAGTCTCCAGAAATCTCAGCAAATATTTTTTCACCCAAACTGCATGATACTTTCAGGTAATGATCAGTACACTAAGCCCACTTGGTTCCCCAAATTTCGTTCTTCTATGTTGAAGCGTTCGTTTCCAGTAACAGTTTGAATTTTTGCGTTTCACTCTGTTTTCTCCTATATTGATAGATGTATTTGGAACTCTAAATCAAACACGGTTTGTGCTAGCTTCTTGAAACTTGACACAGTAAAGCAGTTTCACATTGTAACTCTATGTTTTGTTTCCTTTTCATGTAGCCCTAAGCAGTGACTGGCGAGAAACACTTTCATTGAAAGGGGTTGCAAGCTTCCAAAAATTACGAGTCTCCAGAAATCTCAGCAAATATTTTTTCACCCAAACTGGATGATACTTTCAGGTAATGATCAGTACACTAAGCCCACTTGGTTCCCCAAATTTCGTTCTTCTATGTTGAAGCGTTCGTTTCCAGTAACAGTTTGAATTTTGTCGTTTCACTCTGTTTTCTCCTATATTGATAGATGTATTTGGAACACTAAATCAAACACGGTTTGTGCTAGCTTCTTGAAACTTGACACAGTAAAGCAGTTTCACATTCTAACTCTATGTTTTGTTTCCTTTTCATGTAGCTTTAAGCAGTGACTGGCGAGAAACACCTTCATTGAAAGGGGTTGCAAGCTTCCAAAAATTACGAGTCTCCAGAAATCTCAGCAAATACTTTTTCACCCAAACTGGATGATACTTTCAGGTAATGATCAGTACACTAAGCCCACTCGGGTCTCCAAATTTCATTCTTCTATGTTGAAGCGTTCGTTTCCAGTAACAGTTTCCATTCTGGCATTTTACTCTGTTTTCTCCTATATTGATAGATGTATTTGGAACTCTAAATCAAACACGGTTTGTGCTAGCTTCTTGAAACTTGACACAGTAAAGCAGTTTCACATTCTAACTCTATGTTTTGTTTCCTTTTCTTGTAGCCCTAAGCAGAGACTGGCGAGAAACACTTTCATTGAAAGGGGTTGCAAGCTTCTAAAAATTACGAGTCTCCAGAAATCTCAGCAAATATTTTTTCACCCAAACTGCATGATACTTTCAGGTAATGATCAGTACACTAAGCCCACTTGGTTCCCCAAATTTCGTTCTTCTATGTTGAAGCGTTCGTTTCCAGTAACAGTTTCAATTTTTGCGTTTCACTCTGTTTTCTCCTATATTGATAGATGTATTTGGAACTCTAAATCAAACACGGTTTGTGCTAGCTTCTTGAAACTTGACACAGTAAAGCAGTTTCACATTGTAACTCTATGTTTTGTTTCCTTTTCATGTATCCCTAAGCAGTGACTGGCGAGAAACACTTTCATTGAAAGGGGTTGCAAGCTTCCAAAAATTACGAGTCTTCAGAAATCTCAGGAAATATTTTTTCACCCAAACTAGATGATACTTTCAGGTAATGATCAGTACACTAAGCCCTCTTGGTTCCCCAAATTTCGTTCTTCTATGTTGAAGTGTTCGTTTACACTAACAGTTTCCACTCTGGCATTTCACTCTGTTTTCTCCTATATTGATAGATGTATTTGGAACTCTAAATCAAACACGGTTTGTGCTAGCTTCTTGAAACTTGACACAGTAAAGCAGTTTCACATTCTAACTCTATGTTTTGTTTCCTTTTCATGTAGCTTTAAGCAGTGACTGGCGAGAAACACTTTCATTGAAAGGGGTTGCAAGCTTCCAAAAATTACGAGTCTCCAGAAATCTCAGCAAATATTTTTTCACCCAAACTGGATGATACTTTCAGGTAATGATCAGTACACTAAGCCCACTTGGTTCTCCAAATTTCATTCTTCTATGTTGAAGCGTTCGTTTCCAGTAACAGTTTCCATTCTGGCATTTCACTCTGTTTTCTCCTATATTGATAGATGTATTTGGAACTCTAAATCAAACACGGTTTGTGCTAGCTTCTTGAAACTTGACACCGTAAAGCAGTTTCACATTCTATCTCTATGTTTTGTTTCCTTTTCATGTAGCTTTAAGCAGTGACTGGCGATAAACACTTTCATTGAAAGGGGTTGCAAGCTTCCAAAAATTACGAGTCTCCAGAAATCTCAGCAAATATTTTTTCACCCAAACTAGATGATACTTTCAGGTAATGATCAGTACACTAAGCCCTCTTGGTTCCCCAAATTTCGTTCTTCTATGTTGAAGCGTTCGTTTCCAGTAACAGTTTGAATTTTGTCGTTTCACTCTGTTTTATCCTATATTGATAGATGTATTTGGAACTCTAAATCAAACACGGTTTGTGCTAGCTTCTTGAAACTTGACACAGTAAAGCAGTTTCACATTGTAACTCTATGTTTTGTTTCCTTTTCATGTAGCCCTAAGCAGTGACTGGCGAGAAACACTTTCATTGAAAGGGGTTGCAAGCTTCCAAAAATTACGAGTCTCCAGAAATCTCAGCAAATATTTTTTCACCCAAACTGGATGATACTTTCAGGTAATGATCAGTACACTAAGCCCACTTGGTTCTCCAAATTTCATTCTTCTATGTTGAAGCGTTCGTTTCCAGTAACAGTTTCCACTCTGGCATTTCACTCTGTTTTCTCCTATATTGATAGATGTATTTGGAACTCTAAATCAAACACGGTTTGTGCTAGCTTCTTGAAACTTGACACAGTAAAGCAGTTTCACATTCTAACTCTATGTTTTGTTTCCTTTTCATGTAGCCCTAAGCAGTGACTGGCGAGAAACACTTTCATTGAAAGGGGTTGCAAGCTTCCAAAAATTACGAGTCTTCAGAAATCTCAGCAAATATTTTTTCACCCAAACTAGATGATACTTTAAGGTAATGATCAGTACACTAAGCCCTCTTGGTTCCCCAAATTTCGTTCTTCTATGTTGAAGCGTTCGTTTACACTAACAGTTTCCACTCTGGCATTTCACTCTGTTTTCTCCTATATTGATAGATGTATTTGGAACTCTAAATCAAACACGGTTTGTGCTAGCTTCTTGAAACTTGACACAGTAAAGCAGTTTCACATTGTAACTCTATGTTTTGTTTCCTTTTCATGTAGCTTTAAGCAGTGACTGGCGAGAAACACTTTCATTGAAAGGGGTTGCAAGCTTCCAAAAATTACGAGTCTCCAGAAATCTCAGCAAATATTTTTTCACCCAAACTGGATGATACTTTCAGGTAATGATCAGTACACTAAGCCCACTTGGTTCTCCAAATTTCATTCTTCTATGTTGAAGCGTTCGTTTCCAGTAACAGTTTCCATTCTGGCATTTCACTCTGTTTTCTCCTATATTGATAGATGTATGTGGAACTCTAAATCAAACACGGTTTGTGCTAGCTTCTTGAAACTTGACACAGTAAAGCAGTTTCACATTCTAACTCTATGTTTTGTTTCCTTTTCATGTAGCTTTAAGCAGTGACTGGCGAGAAACACTTTCATTGAAAGGGGTTGCAAGCTTCCAAAAATTACGAGTCTCCAGAAATCTCAGCAAATATTTTTTCACCCAAACTGGATGATACTTTCAGGTAATGATCAGTACACTAAGCCCACTTGGTTCCCCAAATTTCGTTCTTCTATGTTGAAGCGTTCGTTTCCAGTAACAGTTTGAATTTTGTCGTTTCACTCTGTTTTCTCCTATATTGATAGATGTATTTGGAACTCTAAATCAAACACGGTTTGTGCTAGCTTCTTGAAACTTGACACAGAAAAGCAGTTTCACATTGTAACTCTAAGTTTTGTTTCCTTTTCATGTAGCTTTAAGCAGTGACTGGCGAGAAACACTTTCATTGAAATGGGTTGCGAGCTTCCAAAAATTACGAGTCTCCAGAAATCTCAGCAAATATTTTTTCACCCAAACTGGATGATACTTTCAGGTAATGATCAGTACACTAAGCCCACTTGGTTCTCCAAATTTCGTTCTTCTATGTTGAAGCGTTCGTTTCCAGTAACAGTTTCCATTCTGGCATTTCACTCTGTTTTCTCCTATATTGATAGATGTATTTGGAACTCTAAATCAAACACGGTTTGTGCTAGCTTCTTGAAACTTGACACAGTAAAGCAGTTTCACATTCTAACTCTATGTTTTGTTTCCTTTTCATGTAGCCCTAAGCAGTGACTGGCGAGAAACACTTTCATTGAAAGGGGTTGCAAGCTTCCAAAAATTACGAGTCTCCAGAAATCTCAGCAAATATTTTTTCACCCAAACTGGATGATACTTTCAGGTAATGATCAGTACACTAAGCCCACTGGTTCCCCAAATTTCGTTCTTCTATGTTGAAGCGTTCGTTTCCAGTAACAGTTTGAATTTTGTCGTTTCACTCTGTTTTCTCCTATATTGATAGATGTATTTGGAACTCTAAATCAAACACGGTTTGTGCTAGCTTCTTGAAACTTGACACAGTAAAGCAGTTTCACATTCTAACTCTATGTTTTGTTTCCTTTTCTTGTAGCCCTAAGCAGAGACTGGTGAGAAACACTTTCATTGAAAGGGGTTGCAAGCTTCTAAAAATTACGAGTCTCCAGAAATCTCAGCAAATATTTTTTCACCCAAACTGGATGATACTTTCAGGTAATGATCAGTACACTTGGCCCACTTGGTTCTCCATATTTCGTTCTTCTATGTTGAAGCGTTCGTTTACACTAACAGTTTCCACTCTGGCATTTCACTCTGTTTTCTCCTATATTGATAGATGTATTTGGAACTCTAAATCAAACACGGTTTGTGCTAGCTTCTTGAAACTTGACACAGTAAAGCAGTTTCACATTCTAACTCTAAGTTTTGTTTCTTTTTCATGTAGCCCTAAGCAGTGACTGGCGAGAAACACTTTCATTGAAAGGGGTTGCAAGCTTCCAAATATTACGAGTCTCCAGAAATCTCAGCAAATATTTTTTCACCCAAACTGCATGATACTTTCAGGTAATGATCAGTACACTAAGCCCACTTGGTTCCCCAAATTTCGTTCTTCTATGTTGAAGCGTTCGTTTCCAGTAACAGTTTGAATTTTTGCGTTTCACTCTGTTTTCTCCTATATTGATAGATGTATTTGGAACTCTAAATCAAACACGGTTTGTGCTAGCTTCTTGAAACTTGACACAGTAAAGCAGTTTCACATTGTAACTCTATGTTTTGTTTCCTTTTCATGTATCCCTAAGCAGTGACTGGCGAGAAACACTTTCATTGAAAGGGGTTGCAAGCTTCCAAAAATTACGAGTCTTCAGAAATCTCAGGAAATATTTTTTCACCCAAACTAGATGATACTTTCAGGTAATGATCAGTACACTAAGCCCTCTTGGTTCCCCAAATTTCGTTCTTCTATGTTGAAGTGTTCGTTTACACTAACAGTTTCCACTCTGGCATTTCACTCTGTTTTCTCCTATATTGATAGATGTATTTGGAACTCTAAATCAAACACGGTTTGTGCTAGCTTCTTGAAACTTGACACAGTAAAGCAGTTTCACATTCTAACTCTATGTTTTGTTTCCTTTTCATGTAGCTTTAAGCAGTGACTGGCGAGAAACACTTTCATTGAAAGGGGTTGCAAGCTTCCAAAAATTACGAGTCTCCAGAAATCTCAGCAAATATTTTTTCACCCAAACTGGATGATACTTTCAGGTAATGATCAGTACACTAAGCCCACTTGGTTCTCCAAATTTCATTCTTCTATGTTGAAGCATTCGTTTCCAGTAACAGTTTCCATTCTGGCATTTCACTCTGTTTTCTCCTATATTGATAGATGTATTTGGAACTCTAAATCAAACACGGTTTGTGCTAGCTTCTTGAAACTTGACACCGTAAAGCAGTTTCACATTCTATCTCTATGTTTTGTTTCCTTTTCATGTAGCTTTAAGCAGTGACTGGCGAGAAACACTTTCATTGAAAGGGGTTGCAAGCTTCCAAAAATTACGAGTCTCCAGAAATCTCAGCAAATATTTTTTCACCCAAACTGGATGATACTTTCAGGTAATGATCAGTACACTAAGCCCACTTGGTTCTCCAAATTTCATTCTTCTATGTTGAAGCGTTCGTTTCCAGTAACAGTTTCCATTCTGGCATTTCACTCTGTTTTCTCCTATATTGATAGATGTATTTGGAACTCTAAATCAAACACGGTTTGTGCTAGCTTCTTGAAACTTGACACAGTAAAGCAGTTTCACATTCTAACTCTATGTTTTGTTTCCTTTTCATGTAGCCCTAAGCAGTGACTGGCGAGAAACACTTTCATTGAAAGGGGTTGCAAGCTTCCAAAAATTACGAGTCTCCAGAAATCTCAGCAAATATTTTTTCACCCAAACTGGATGATACTTTCAGGTAATGATCAGTACACTAAGCCCACTTGGTTCCCCAAATTTCGTTCTTCTATGTTGAAGCGTTCGTTTCCAGTAACAGTTTGAATTTTGTCGTTTCACTCTGTTTTCTCCTATATTGATAGATGTATTTGGAACTCTAAATCAAACACGGTTTGTGCTAGCTTCTTGAAACTTGACACAGTAAAGCAGTTTCACATTCTAACTCTATGTTTTGTTTCCTTTTCTTGTAGCCCTAAGCAGAGACTGGTGAGAAACACTTTCATTGAAAGGGGTTGCAAGCTTCTAAAAATTACGAGTCTCCAGAAATCTCAGCAAATATTTTTTCACCCAAACTGGATGATACTTTCAGGTAATGATCAGTACACTTGGCCCACTTGGTTCTCCATATTTCGTTCTTCTATGTTGAAGCGTTCGTTTACACTAACAGTTTCCACTCTGGCATTTCACTCTGTTTTCTCCTATATTGATAGATGTATTTGGAACTCTAAATCAAACACGGTTTGTGCTAGCTTCTTGAAACTTGACACAGTAAAGCAGTTTCACATTCTAACTCTAAGTTTTGTTTCTTTTTCATGTAGCCCTAAGCAGTGACTGGCGAGAAACACTTTCATTGAAAGGGGTTGCAAGCTTCCAAAAATTACGAGTCTCCAGAAATCTCAGCAAATATTTTTTCACCCAAACTGCATGATACTTTCAGGTAATGATCAGTACACTAAGCCCACTTGGTTCCCCAAATTTCGTTCTTCTATGTTGAAGCGTTCGTTTCCAGTAACAGTTTGAATTTTTGCGTTTCACTCTGTTTTCTCCTATATTGATAGATGTATTTGGAACTCTAAATCAAACACGGTTTGGGCTAGCTTCTTGAAACTTGACACAGTAAAGCAGTTTCACATTCTAACTCTATGTTTTGTTTCCTTTTCATGTAGCCCTAAGCAGTGACTGGCGAGAAACACTTTCATTGAAAGGGGTTGCAAGCTTCCAAAAATTACGAGTCTCCAGAAATCTCAGCAAATATTTTTTCACCCAAACTAGATGATACTTTCAGGTAATGATCAGTACACTAAGCCCTCTTGGTTCCCCAAATTTCGTTCTTCTATGTTGAAGCGTTCGTTTCCAGTAACAGTTTGAATTTTGTCGTTTCACTCTGTTTTATCCTATATTGATACATGTATTTGGAACTCTAAATCAAACACGGTTTGTGCTAGCTTCTTGAAACTTGACACAGTAAAGCAGTTTCACATTGTAACTCTATGTTTTGTTTCCTTTTCATGTAGCTTTAAGCAGTGACTGGCGAGAAACACTTTCATTGAAAGGGGTTGCAAGCTTCCAAAAATTACGAGTCTCCAGAAATCTCAGCAAATATTTTTTCACCCAAACTGGATGATACTTTCAGGTAATGATCAGTACACTAAGCCCACTTGGTTCTCCAAATTTCGTTCTTCTATGTTGAAGCGTTCGTTTCCAGTAACAGTTTCCATTCTGGCATTTCACTCTGTTTTCTCCTATATTGATAGATGTATTTGGAACTCTAAATCAAACACGGTTTGTGCTAGCTTCTTGAAACTTGACACAGTAAAGCAGTTTCACATTCTAACTCTATGTTTTGTTTCCTTTTCATGTAGCCCTAAGCAGTGACTGGCGAGAAACACTTTCATTGAAAGGGGTTGCAAGCTTCCAAAAATTACGAGTCTCCAGAAATCTCAGCAAATATTTTTTCACCCAAACTGGATGATACTTTCAGGTAATGATCAGTACACTAAGCCCACTTGGTTCCCCAAATTTCGTTCTTCTATGTTGAAGCGTTCGTTTCCAGTAACAGTTTGAATTTTGTCGTTTCACTCTGTTTTCTCCTATATTGATAGATGTATTTGGAACTCTAAATCAAACACGGTTTGTGCTAGCTTCTTGAAACTTGACACAGTAAAGCAGTTTCACATTCTAACTCTATGTTTTTTTTTTCCTTTTCTTGTAGCCCTAAGTAGAGACTGGTGAGAAACACTTTCATTGAAAGGGGTTGCAAGCTTCTAAAAATTACGAGTCTCCAGAAATCTCAGCAAATATTTTTTCACCCAAACTGGATGATACTTTCAGGTAATGATCAGTACACTTGGCCCACTTGGTTCTCCATATTTCGTTCTTCTATGTTGAAGCGTTCGTTTACACTAACAGTTTCCACTCTGGCATTTCACTCTGTTTTCTCCTATATTGATAGATGTATTTGGAACTCTAAATCAAACACGGTTTGTGCTAGCTTCTTGAAACTTGACACAGTAAAGCAGTTTCACATTCTAACTCTAAGTTTTGTTTCTTTTTCATGTAGCCCTAAGCAGTGACTGGCGAGAAACACTTTCATTGAAAGGGGTTGCAAGCTTCCAAAAATTACGAGTCTCCAGAAATCTCAGCAAATATTTTTTCACCCAAACTGCATGATACTTTCAGGTAATGATCAGTACACTAAGCCCACTTGGTTCCCCAAATTTCGTTCTTCTATGTTGAAGCGTTCGTTTCCAGTAACAGTTTGAATTTTTGCGTTTCACTCTGTTTTCTCCTATATTGATAGATGTATTTGGAACTCTAAATCAAACACGGTTTGTGCTAGCTTCTTGAAACTTGACACAGTAAAGCAGTTTCACATTCTAACTCTATGTTTTTTTTTTCCTTTTCTTGTAGCCCTAAGCAGAGACTGGTGAGAAACACTTTCATTGAAAGGGGTTGCAAGCTTCTAAAAATTACGAGTCTCCAGAAATCTCAGCAAATATTTTTTCACCCAAACTGGATGATACTTTCAGGTAATGATCAGTACACTTGGCCCACTTGGTTCTCCATATTTCGTTCTTCTATGTTGAAGCGTTCGTTTACACTAACAGTTTCCACTCTGGCATTTCACTCTGTTTTCTCCTATATTGATAGATGTATTTGGAACTCTAAATCAAACACGGTTTGTGCTAGCTTCTTGAAACTTGACACAGTAAAGCAGTTTCACATTCTAACTCTAAGTTTTGTTTCTTTTTCATGTAGCCCTAAGCAGTGACTGGCGAGAAACACTTTCATTGAAAGGGGTTGCAAGCTTCCAAAAATTACGAGTCTCCAGAAATCTCAGCAAATATTTTTTCACCCAAACTGCATGATACTTTCAGGTAATGATCAGTACACTAAGCCCACTTGGTTCCCCAAATTTCGTTCTTCTATGTTGAAGCGTTCGTTTCCAGTAACAGTTTGAATTTTTGCGTTTCACTCTGTTTTCTCCTATATTGATAGATGTATTTGGAACTCTAAATCAAACACGGTTTGGGCTAGCTTCTTGAAACTTGACACAGTAAAGCAGTTTCACATTCTAACTCTATGTTTTGTTTCCTTTTCATGTAGCCCTAAGCAGTGACTGGCGAGAAACACTTTCATTGAAAGGGGTTGCAAGCTTCCAAAAATTACGAGTCTCCAGAAATCTCAGCAAATATTTTTTCACCCAAACTAGATGATACTTTCAGGTAATGATCAGTACACTAAGCCCTCTTGGTTCCCCAAATTTCGTTCTTCTATGTTGAAGTGTTCGTTTACACTAAAAGTTTCCACTCTGGCATTTCACTCTGTTTTCTCCTATATTGATAGATGTATTTGGAACTCTAAATCAAACACGGTTTGTGCTAGCTTCTTGAAACTTGACACAGTAAAGCAGTTTAACATTCTAACTCTATGTTTTGTTTCCTTTTCATGTAGCTTTAAGCAGTGACTGGCGAGAAACACTTTCATTGAAAGGGGTTGCAAGCTTCCAAAAATTGCGAGTCTCCAGAAATCTCAGCAAATATTTTTTCACCCAAACTGGATGATACTTTCAGGTAATGATCAGTACACTAAGCCCACTTGGTTCTCCAAATTTCATTCTTCTATGTTGAAGCGTTCGTTTCCAGTAACAGTTTCCATTCTGGCATTTCACTCTGTTTTCTCCTATATTGATAGATGTATTTGGAACTCTAAATCAAACACGGTTTGTGCTAGCTTCTTGAAACTTGACACAGTAAAGCAGTTTCACATTCTAACTCTATGTTTTGTTTCCTTTTCATGTAGCCCTAAGCAGTGACTGGCGAGAAACACTTTCATTGAAAGGGGTTGCAAGCTTCCAAAAATTACGAGTCTTCAGAAATCTCAGCAAATATTTTTTCACCCAAACTAGATGATACTTTCAGGTAATGATCAGTACACTAAGCCCTCTTGGTTCCCCAAATTTCGTTCTTCTATGTTGAAGCGTTCGTTTACACTAACAGTTTCCACTCTGGCATTTCACTCTGTTTTCTCCTATATTGATAGATGTATTTGGAACTCTAAATCAAACACGGTTTGTGCTAGCTTCTTGAAACTTGACACAGTAAAGCAGTTTCACATTGTAACTCTATGTTTTGTTTCCTTTTCATGTAGCTTTAAGCAGTGACTGGCGAGAAACACTTTCATTGAAAGGGGTTGCAAGCTTCCAAAAATTACGAGTCTCCAGAAATCTCAGCAAATATTTTTTCACCCAAACTGGATGATACTTTCAGGTAATGATCAGTACACTAAGCCCACTTGGTTCTCCAAATTTCATTCTTCTATGTTGAAGCATTCGTTTCCAGTAACAGTTTCCATTCTGGCATTTCACTCTGTTTTCTCCTATATTGATAGATGTATTTGGAACTCTAAATCAAACACGGTTTGTGCTAGCTTCTTGAAACTTGACACAGTAAAGCAGTTTCACATTCTAACTCTATGTTTTGTTTCCTTTTCATGTAGCTTTAAGCAGTGACTGGTGAGAAACACTTTCATTGAAAGGGGTTGCAAACTTCCAAAAATTACGAGTCTCCAGAAATCTCAGCAAATATTTTTTCACCCAAACTGGATGATACTTTCAGGTAATGATCAGTACACTAAGCCCACTTGGTTCCCCAAATTTCGTTCTTCTATGTTGAAGCGTTCGTTTCCAGTAACAGTTTGAATTTTGTCGTTTCACTCTGTTTTCTCCTATATTGATAGATGTATTTGGAACACTAAATCAAACACGGTTTGTGCTAGCTTCTTGAAACTTGACACAGTAAAGCAGTTTCACATTCTAACTCTATGTTTTGTTTCCTTTTCATGTAGCTTTAAGCAGTGACTGGCGAGAAACACTTTCATTGAAAGGGGTTGCAAGCTTCTAAAAATTACGAGTCTCCAGAAATCTCAGCAAATATTTTTTCACCCAAACTGGATGATACTTTCACGTAATGATCAGTACACTTGGCCCACTTGGTTCTCCAAATTTCGTTCTTCTATGTTGAAGCGTTCGTTTCCAGTAACAGTTTCCATTCTGGCATTTCACTCTGTTTTCTCCTATATTGATAGATGTATTTGGAACTCTAAATCAAACACGGTTTGTGCTAGCTTCTTGAAACTTCACACAGTAAAGCAGTTTCACATTGTAACTCTATGTTTTGTTTCCTTTTCATGTAGCTTTAAGCAGTGACTGGCGAGAAACACTTTCATTGAAAGGGGTTGCAAGCTTCCAAAAATTACGAGTCTCCAGAAATCTCAGCAAATATTTTTTCACCCAAACTGGATGATACTTTCAGGTAATGATCAGTACACTAAGCCCACTTGGTTCTCCAAATTTCGTTCTTCTATGTTGAAGCGTTCGTTTCCAGTAACAGTTTCCATTCTGGCATTTCACTCTGTTTTCTCCTATATTGATAGATGTATTTGGAACTCTAAATCAAACACGGTTTGTGCTAGCTTCTTGAAACTTGACACAGTAAAGCAGTTTCACATTCTAACTCTATGGTTTGTTTCCTTTTCATGTAGCCCTAAGCAGTGACTGGCGAGAAACACTTTCATTGAAAGGGGTTGCAAGCTTCCAAAAATTACGAGTCTCCAGAAATCTCAGCAAATATTTTTTCACCCAAACTGGATGATACTTTCAGGTAATGATCAGTATACTAAGCCCACTCGGTTCTCCAAATTTCATTCTTCTATGTTGAAGCGTTCGTTTCCAGTAACAGTTTCCATTCTGGCATTTCACTCTGTTTTCTCCTATATTGATAGATGTATTTGGAACTCTAAATCAAACACGGTTTGTGCTAGCTTCTTGAAACTTGACACAGTAAAGCAGTTTCACATTCTAACTCTATGTTTTGTTTCCTTTTCTTGTAGCCCTAAGCAGAGACTGGCGAGAAACACTTTCATTGAAAGGGGTTGCAAGCTTCCAAAAATTACGAGTCTTCAGAAATCTCAGCAAATATTTTTTCACCCAAACTAGATGATACTTTAAGGTAATGATCAGTACACTAAGCCCTCTTGGTTCCCCAAATTTCGTTCTTCTATGTTGAAGCGTTCGTTTACACTAACAGTTTCCACTCTGGCATTTCACTCTGTTTTCTCCTATATTGATAGATGTATTTGGAACTCTAAATCAAACACGGTTTGTGCTAGCTTCTTGAAACTTGACACAGTAAAGCAGTTTCACATTGTAACTCTATGTTTTGTTTCCTTTTCATGTAGCTTTAAGCAGTGACTGGCGAGAAACACTTTCATTGAAAGGGGTTGCAAGCTTCCAAAAATTACGAGTCTCCAGAAATCTCAGCAAATATTTTTTCACCCAAACTGGATGATACTTTCAGGTAATGATCAGTACACTAAGCCCACTTGGTTCTCCAAATTTCATTCTTCTATGTTGAAGCGTTCGTTTCCAGTAACAGTTTCCATTCTGGCATTTCACTCTGTTTTCTCCTATATTGATAGATGTATGTGGAACTCTAAATCAAACACGGTTTGTGCTAGCTTCTTGAAACTTGACACAGTAAAGCAGTTTCACATTCTAACTCTATGTTTTGTTTCCTTTTCATGTAGCTTTAAGCAGTGACTGGCGAGAAACACTTTCATTGAAAGGGGTTGCAAGCTTCCAAAAATTACGAGTCTCCAGAAATCTCAGCAAATATTTTTTCACCCAAACTGGATGATACTTTCAGGTAATGATCAGTACACTAAGCCCACTTGGTTCCCCAAATTTCGTTCTTCTATGTTGAAGCGTTCGTTTCCAGTAACAGTTTGAATTTTGTCGTTTCACTCTGTTTTCTCCTATATTGATAGATGTATTTGGAACTCTAAATCAAACACGGTTTGTGCTAGCTTCTTGAAACTTGACACAGAAAAGCAGTTTCACATTGTAACTCTAAGTTTTGTTTCCTTTTCATGTAGCTTTAAGCAGTGACTGGCGAGAAACACTTTCATTGAAATGGGTTGCGAGCTTCCAAAAATTACGAGTCTCCAGAAATCTCAGCAAATATTTTTTCACCCAAACTGGATGATACTTTCAGGTAATGATCAGTACACTAAGCCCACTTGGTTCTCCAAATTTCGTTCTTCTATGTTGAAGCGTTCGTTTCCAGTAACAGTTTCCATTCTGGCATTTCACTCTGTTTTCTCCTATATTGATAGATGTATTTGGAACTCTAAATCAAACACGGTTTGTGCTAGCTTCTTGAAACTTGACACAGTAAAGCAGTTTCACATTCTAACTCTATGTTTTGTTTCCTTTTCATGTAGCCCTAAGCAGTGACTGGCGAGAAACACTTTCATTGAAAGGGGTTGCAAGCTTCCAAAAATTACGAGTCTCCAGAAATCTCAGCAAATATTTTTTCACCCAAACTGGATGATACTTTCAGGTAATGATCAGTACACTAAGCCCACTTGGTTCCCCAAATTTCGTTCTTCTATGTTGAAGCGTTCGTTTCCAGTAACAGTTTGAATTTTGTCGTTTCACTCTGTTTTCTCCTATATTGATAGATGTATTTGGAACTCTAAATCAAACACGGTTTGTGCTAGCTTCTTGAAACTTGACACAGTAAAGCAGTTTCACATTCTAACTCTATGTTTTGTTTCCTTTTCTTGTAGCCCTAAGCAGAGACTGGTGAGAAACACTTTCATTGAAAGGGGTTGCAAGCTTCTAAAAATTACGAGTCTCCAGAAATCTCAGCAAATATTTTTTCACCCAAACTGGATGATACTTTCAGGTAATGATCAGTACACTTGGCCCACTTGGTTCTCCATATTTCGTTCTTCTATGTTGAAGCGTTCGTTTACACTAACAGTTTCCACTCTGGCATTTCACTCTGTTTTCTCCTATATTGATAGATGTATTTGGAACTCTAAATCAAACACGGTTTGTGCTAGCTTCTTGAAACTTGACACAGTAAAGCAGTTTCACATTCTAACTCTAAGTTTTGTTTCTTTTTCATGTAGCCCTAAGCAGTGACTGGCGAGAAACACTTTCATTGAAAGGGGTTGCAAGCTTCCAAATATTACGAGTCTCCAGAAATCTCAGCAAATATTTTTTCACCCAAACTGCATGATACTTTCAGGTAATGATCAGTACACTAAGCCCACTTGGTTCCCCAAATTTCGTTCTTCTATGTTGAAGCGTTCGTTTCCAGTAACAGTTTGAATTTTTGCGTTTCACTCTGTTTTCTCCTATATTGATAGATGTATTTGGAACTCTAAATCAAACACGGTTTGTGCTAGCTTCTTGAAACTTGACACAGTAAAGCAGTTTCACATTGTAACTCTATGTTTTGTTTCCTTTTCATGTATCCCTAAGCAGTGACTGGCGAGAAACACTTTCATTGAAAGGGGTTGCAAGCTTCCAAAAATTACGAGTCTTCAGAAATATCAGGAAATATTTTTTCACCCAAACTAGATGATACTTTCAGGTAATGATCAGTACACTAAGCCCTCTTGGTTCCCCAAATTTCGTTCTTCTATGTTGAAGTGTTCGTTTACACTAACAGTTTCCACTCTGGCATTTCACTCTGTTTTCTCCTATATTGATAGATGTATTTGGAACTCTAAATCAAACACGGTTTGTGCTAGCTTCTTGAAACTTGACACAGTAAAGCAGTTTCACATTCTAACTCTATGTTTTGTTTCCTTTTCATGTAGCTTTAAGCAGTGACTGGCGAGAAACACTTTCATTGAAAGGGGTTGCAAGCTTCCAAAAATTACGAGTCTGCAGAAATCTCAGCAAATATTTTTTCACCCAAACTGGATGATACTTTCAGGTAATGATCAGTACACTAAGCCCACTTGGTTCTCCAAATTTCATTCTTCTATGTTGAAGCGTTCGTTTCCAGTAACAGTTTCCATTCTGGCATTTCACTCTGTTTTCTCCTATATTGATAGATGTATTTGGAACTCTAAATCAAACACGGTTTGTGCTAGCTTCTTGAAACTTGACACCGTAAAGCAGTTTCACATTCTATCTCTATGTTTTGTTTCCTTTTCATGTAGCTTTAAGCAGTGACTGGCGAGAAACACTTTCATTGAAAGGGGTTGCAAGCTTCCAAAAATTACGAGTCTCCAGAAATCTCAGCAAATATTTTTTCACCCAAACTGGATGATACTTTCAGGTAATGATCAGTACACTAAGCCCACTTGGTTCTCCAAATTTCGTTCTTCTATGTTGAAGCGTTCGTTTCCAGTAACAGTTTCCATTCTGGCATTTCACTCTGTTTTCTCCTATATTGATAGATGTATTTGGAACTCTAAATCAAACACGGTTTGTGCTAGCTTCTTGAAACTTGACACAGTAAAGCAGTTTCACATTCTAACTCTATGTTTTGTTTCCTTTTCATGTAGCCCTAAGCAGTGACTGGCGAGAAACACTTTCATTGAAAGGGGTTGCAAGCTTCCAAAAATTACGAGTCTCCAGAAATCTCAGCAAATATTTTTTCACCCAAACTGGATGATACTTTCAGGTAATGATCAGTACACTAAGCCCACTTGGTTCCCCAAATTTCGTTCTTCTATGTTGAAGCGTTCGTTTCCAGTAACAGTTTGAATTTTGTCGTTTCACTCTGTTTTCTCCTATATTGATAGATGTATTTGGAACTCTAAATCAAACACGGTTTGTGCTAGCTTCTTGAAACTTGACACAGTAAAGCAGTTTCACATTCTAACTCTATGTTTTGTTTCCTTTTCTTGTAGCCCTAAGCAGAGACTGGTGAGAAACACTTTCATTGAAAGGGGTTGCAAGCTTCTAAAAATTACGAGTCTCCAGAAATCTCAGCAAATATTTTTTCACCCAAACTGGATGATACTTTCAGGTAATGATCAGTACACTTGGCCCACTTGGTTCTCCATATTTCGTTCTTCTATGTTGAAGCGTTCGTTTACACTAACAGTTTCCACTCTGGCATTTCACTCTGTTTTCTCCTATATTGATAGATGTATTTGGAACTCTAAATCAAACACGGTTTGTGCTAGCTTCTTGAAACTTGACACAGTAAAGCAGTTTCACATTCTAACTCTAAGTTTTGTTTCTTTTTCATGTAGCCCTAAGCAGTGACTGGCGAGAAACACTTTCATTGAAAGGGGTTGCAAGCTTCCAAAAATTACGAGTCTCCAGAAATCTCAGCAAATATTTTTTCACCCAAACTGCATGATACTTTCAGGTAATGATCAGTACACTAAGCCCACTTGGTTCCCCAAATTTCGTTCTTCTATGTTGAAGCGTTCGTTTCCAGTAACAGTTTGAATTTTTGCGTTTCACTCTGTTTTCTCCTATATTGATAGATGTATTTGGAACTCTAAATCAAACACGGTTTGGGCTAGCTTCTTGAAACTTGACACAGTAAAGCAGTTTCACATTGTAACTCTATGTTTTGTTTCCTTTTCATGTAGCCCTAAGCAGTGACTGGCGAGAAACACTTTCATTGAAAGGGGTTGCAAGCTTCCAAAAATTACGAGTCTTCAGAAATCTCAGGAAATATTTTTTCACCCAAACTAGATGATACTTTCAGGTAATGATCAGTACACTAAGCCCTCTTGGTTCCCCAAATTTCGTTCTTCTATGTTGAAGTGTTCGTTTACACTAAAAGTTTCCACTCTGGCATTTCACTCTGTTTTCTCCTATATTGATAGATGTATTTGGAACTCTAAATCAAACACGGTTTGTGCTAGCTTCTTGAAACTTGACACAGTAAAGCAGTTTCACATTCTAACTCTATGTTTTGTTTCCTTTTCATGTAGCTTTAAGCAGTGACTGGCGAGAAACACTTTCATTGAAAGGGGTTGCAAGCTTCCAAAAATTGCGAGTCTCCAGAAATCTCAGCAAATATTTTTTCACCCAAACTGGATAATACTTTCAGGTAATGATCAGTACACTAAGCCCACTTGGTTCTCCAAATTTCATTCTTCTATGTTGAAGCGTTCGTTTCCAGTAACAGTTTCCATTCTGGCATTTCACTCTGTTTTCTCCTATATTGATAGATGTATTTGGAACTCTAAATCAAACACGGTTTGTGCTGGCTTCTTGAAACTTGACACAGTAAAGCAGTTTCACATTCTAACTCTATGTTTTGTTTCCTTTTCATGTAGCCCTAAGCAGTGACTGGCGAGAAACACTTTCATTGAAAGGGGTTGCAAGCTTCCAAAAATTACGAGTCTCCAGAAATCTCAGCAAATATTTTTTCACCCAAACTAGATGATACTTTCAGGTAATGATCAGTACACTAAGCCCTCTTGGTTCCCCAAATTTCGTTCTTCTATGTTGAAGCGTTCGTTTCCAGTAACAGTTTGAATTTTGTCGTTTCACTCTGTTTTATCCTATATTGATACATGTATTTGGAACTCTAAATCAAACACGGTTTGTGCTAGCTTCTTGAAACTTGACACAGTAAAGCAGTTTCACATTGTAACTCTATGTTTTGTTTCCTTTTCATGTAGCTTTAAGCAGTGACTGGCGAGAAACACTTTCATTGAAAGGGGTTGCAAGCTTCCAAAAATTACGAGTCTCCAGAAATCTCAGCAAATATTTTTTCACCCAAACTGGATGATACTTTCAGGTAATGATCAGTACACTAAGCCCACTTGGTTCCCCAAATTTCGTTCTTCTATGTTGAAGCGTTCGTTTCCAGTAACAGTTTGAATTTTGTCGTTTCACTCTGTTTTCTCCTATATTGATAGATGTATTTGGAACTCTAAATCAAACACGGTTTGTGCTAGCTTCTTGAAACTTGACACAGTAAAGCAGTTTCACATTCTAACTCTATGTTTTGTTTCCTTTTCTTGTAGCCCTAAGCAGAGACTGGTGAGAAACACTTTCATTGAAAGGGGTTGCAAGCTTCTAAAAATTACGAGTCTCCAGAAATCTCAGCAAATATTTTTTCACCCAAACTGGATGATACTTTCAGGTAATGATCAGTACACTTGGCCCACTTGGTTCTCCATATTTCGTTCTTCTATGTTGAAGCGTTCGTTTACACTAACAGTTTCCACTCTGGCATTTCACTCTGTTTTCTCCTATATTGATAGATGTATTTGGAACTCTAAATCAAACACGGTTTGTGCTAGCTTCTTGAAACTTGACACAGTAAAGCAGTTTCACATTCTAACTCTAAGTTTTGTTTCTTTTTCATGTAGCCCTAAGCAGTGACTGGCGAGAAACACTTTCATTGAAAGGGGTTGCAAGCTTCCAAATATTACGAGTCTCCAGAAATCTCAGCAAATATTTTTTCACCCAAACTGCATGATACTTTCAGGTAATGATCAGTACACTAAGCCCACTTGGTTCCCCAAATTTCGTTCTTCTATGTTGAAGCGTTCGTTTCCAGTAACAGTTTGAATTTTTGCGTTTCACTCTGTTTTCTCCTATATTGATAGATGTATTTGGAACTCTAAATCAAACACGGTTTGTGCTAGCTTCTTGAAACTTGACACAGTAAAGCAGTTTCACATTGTAACTCTATGTTTTGTTTCCTTTTCATGTATCCCTAAGCAGTGACTGGCGAGAAACACTTTCATTGAAAGGGGTTGCAAGCTTCCAAAAATTACGAGTCTTCAGAAATCTCAGGAAATATTTTTTCACCCAAACTAGATGATACTTTCAGGTAATGATCAGTACACTAAGCCCTCTTGGTTCCCCAAATTTCGTTCTTCTATGTTGAAGTGTTCGTTTACACTAACAGTTTCCACTCTGGCATTTCACTCTGTTTTCTCCTATATTGATAGATGTATTTGGAACTCTAAATCAAACACGGTTTGTGCTAGCTTCTTGAAACTTGACACAGTAAAGCAGTTTCACATTCTAACTCTATGTTTTGTTTCCTTTTCATGTAGCTTTAAGCAGTGACTGGCGAGAAACACTTTCATTGAAAGGGGTTGCAAGCTTCCAAAAATTACGAGTCTGCAGAAATCTCAGCAAATATTTTTTCACCCAAACTGGATGATACTTTCAGGTAATGATCAGTACACTAAGCCCACTTGGTTCTCCAAATTTCATTCTTCTATGTTGAAGCGTTCGTTTCCAGTAACAGTTTCCATTCTGGCATTTCACTCTGTTTTCTCCTATATTGATAGATGTATTTGGAACTCTAAATCAAACACGGTTTGTGCTAGCTTCTTGAAACTTGACACCGTAAAGCAGTTTCACATTCTATCTCTATGTTTTGTTTCCTTTTCATGTAGCTTTAAGCAGTGACTGGCGAGAAACACTTTCATTGAAAGGGGTTGCAAGCTTCCAAAAATTACGAGTCTCCAGAAATCTCAGCAAATATTTTTTCACCCAAACTGGATGATACTTTCAGGTAATGATCAGTACACTAAGCCCACTTGGTTCTCCAAATTTCGTTCTTCTATGTTGAAGCGTTCGTTTCCAGTAACAGTTTCCATTCTGGCATTTCACTCTGTTTTCTCCTATATTGATAGATGTATTTGGAACTCTAAATCAAACACGGTTTGTGCTAGCTTCTTGAAACTTGACACAGTAAAGCAGTTTCACATTCTAACTCTATGTTTTGTTTCCTTTTCATGTAGCCCTAAGCAGTGACTGGCGAGAAACACTTTCATTGAAAGGGGTTGCAAGCTTCCAAAAATTACGAGTCTCCAGAAATCTCAGCAAATATTTTTTCACCCAAACTGGATGATACTTTCAGGTAATGATCAGTACACTAAGCCCACTTGGTTCCCCAAATTTCGTTCTTCTATGTTGAAGCGTTCGTTTCCAGTAACAGTTTGAATTTTGTCGTTTCACTCTGTTTTCTCCTATATTGATAGATGTATTTGGAACTCTAAATCAAACACGGTTTGTGCTAGCTTCTTGAAACTTGACACAGTAAAGCAGTTTCACATTCTAACTCTATGTTTTGTTTCCTTTTCTTGTAGCCCTAAGCAGAGACTGGTGAGAAACACTTTCATTGAAAGGGGTTGCAAGCTTCTAAAAATTACGAGTCTACAGAAATCTCAGCAAATATTTTTTCACCCAAACTGGATGATACTTTCAGGTAATGATCAGTACACTTGGCCCACTTGGTTCTCCATATTTCGTTCTTCTATGTTGAAGCGTTCGTTTACACTAACAGTTTCCACTCTGGCATTTCACTCTGTTTTCTCCTATATTGATAGATGTATTTGGAACTCTAAATCAAACACGGTTTGTGCTAGCTTCTTGAAACTTGACACAGTAAAGCAGTTTCACATTCTAACTCTAAGTTTTGTTTCTTTTTCATGTAGCCCTAAGCAGTGACTGGCGAGAAACACTTTCATTGAAAGGGGTTGCAAGCTTCCAAAAATTACGAGTCTCCAGAAATCTCAGCAAATATTTTTTCACCCAAACTGCATGATACTTTCAGGTAATGATCAGTACACTAAGCCCACTTGGTTCCCCAAATTTCGTTCTTCTATGTTGAAGCGTTCGTTTCCAGTAACAGTTTGAATTTTTGCGTTTCACTCTGTTTTCTCCTATATTGATAGATGTATTTGGAACTCTAAATCAAACACGGTTTGGGCTAGCTTCTTGAAACTTGACACAGTAAAGCAGTTTCACATTGTAACTCTATGTTTTGTTTCCTTTTCATGTAGCCCTAAGCAGTGACTGGCGAGAAACACTTTCATTGAAAGGGGTTGCAAGCTTCCAAAAATTACGAGTCTTCAGAAATCTCAGGAAATATTTTTTCACCCAAACTAGATGATACTTTCAGGTAATGATCAGTACACTAAGCCCTCTTGGTTCCCCAAATTTCGTTCTTCTATGTTGAAGCGTTCGTTTACACTAAAAGTTTCCACTCTGGCATTTCACTCTGTTTTCTCCTATATTGATAGATGTATTTGGAACTCTAAATCAAACACGGTTTGTGCTAGCTTCTTGAAACTTGACACAGTAAAGCAGTTTCACATTCTAACTCTATGTTTTGTTTCCTTTTCATGTAGCTTTAAGCAGTGACTGGCGAGAAACACTTTCA
This sequence comes from Spermophilus citellus, assembly GCF_964194105.1. Taxonomy (NCBI): domain Eukaryota; kingdom Metazoa; phylum Chordata; class Mammalia; order Rodentia; family Sciuridae; genus Spermophilus; species Spermophilus citellus. The sequence continues at coordinate 81,806,235 of NC_138185.1, read as the reverse complement.
TTGAAAGGGGTTGCAAGCTTCCAAAAATTGCGAGTCTCCAGAAATCTCAGCAAATATTTTTTCACCCAAACTGGATGATACTTTCAGGTAATGATCAGTACACTAAGCCCACTTGGTTCTCCAAATTTCATTCTTCTATGTTGAAGCGTTCGTTTCCAGTAACAGTTTCCATTCTGGCATTTCACTCTGTTTTCTCCTATATTGATAGATGTATTTGGAACTCTAAATCAAACACGGTTTGTGCTGGCTTCTTGAAACTTGACACAGTAAAGCAGTTTCACATTCTAACTCTATGTTTTGTTTCCTTTTCATGTAGCCCTAAGCAGTGACTGGCGAGAAACACTCTCATTGAAAGGGGTTGCAAGCTTCCAAAAATTACGAGTCTCCAGAAATCTCAGCAAATATTTTTTCACCCAAACTAGATGATACTTTCAGGTAATGATCAGTACACTAAGCCCTCTTGGTTCCCCAAATTTCGTTCTTCTATGTTGAAGCGTTCGTTTCCAGTAACAGTTTGAATTTTGTCGTTTCACTCTGTTTTATCCTATATTGATACATGTATTTGGAACTCTAAATCAAACACGGTTTGTGCTAGCTTCTTGAAACTTGACACAGTAAAGCAGTTTCACATTGTAACTCTATGTTTTGTTTCCTTTTCATGTAGCTTTAAGCAGTGACTGGCGAGAAACACTTTCATTGAAAGGGGTTGCAAGCTTCCAAAAATTACGAGTCTCCAGAAATCTCAGCAAATATTTTTTCACCCAAACTGGATGATACTTTCAGGTAATGATCAGTACACTAAGCCCACTTGGTTCCCCAAATTTCGTTCTTCTATGTTGAAGCGTTCGTTTCCAGTAACAGTTTGAATTTTGTCGTTTCACTCTGTTTTCTCCTATATTGATAGATGTATTTGGAACTCTAAATCAAACACGGTTTGTGCTAGCTTCTTGAAACTTGACACAGTAAAGCAGTTTCACATTCTAACTCTATGTTTTGTTTCCTTTTCATGTAGCCCTAAGCAGTGACTGGCGAGAAACACTTTCATTGAAAGGGGTTGCAAGCTTCCAAAAATTACGAGTCTCCAGAAATCTCAGCAAATATTTTTTCACCCAAACTGGATGATACTTTCAGGTAATGATCAGTACACTAAGCCCACTTGGTTCCCCAAATTTCGTTCTTCTATGTTGAAGCGTTCGTTTCCAGTAACAGTTTGAATTTTGTCGTTTCACTCTGTTTTCTCCTATATGATAGATGTATTTGGAACTCTAAATCAAACACGGTTTGTGCTAGCTTCTTGAAACTTGACACAGTAAAGCAGTTTCACATTCTAACTCTATGTTTTTTTTCCTTTTCTTGTAGCCCTAAGCAGAGACTGGTGAGAAACACTTTCATTGAAAGGGGTTGCAAGCTTCTAAAAATTACGAGTCTCCAGAAATCTCAGCAAATATTTTTTCACCCAAACTGGATGATACTTTCAGGTAATGATCAGTACACTTGGCCCACTTGGTTCTCCATATTTCGTTCTTCTATGTTGAAGCGTTCGTTTACACTAACAGTTTCCACTCTGGCATTTCACTCTGTTTTCTCCTATATTGATAGATGTATTTGGAACTCTAAATCAAACACGGTTTGTGCTAGCTTCTTGAAACTTGACACAGTAAAGCAGTTTCACATTCTAACTCTAAGTTTTGTTTCTTTTTCATGTAGCCCTAAGCAGTGACTGGCGAGAAACACTTTCATTGAAAGGGGTTGCAAGCTTCCAAAAATTACGAGTCTCCAGAAATCTCAGCAAATATTTTTTCACCCAAACTGCATGATACTTTCAGGTAATGATCAGTACACTAAGCCCACTTGGTTCCCCAAATTTCGTTCTTCTATGTTGAAGCATTCGTTTCCAGTAACAGTTTGAATTTTTGCGTTTCACTCTGTTTTCTCCTATATTGATAGATGTATTTGGAACTCTAAATCAAACACGGTTTGGGCTAGCTTCTTGAAACTTGACACAGTAAAGCAGTTTCACATTGTAACTCTATGTTTTGTTTCCTTTTCATGTAGCCCTAAGCAGTGACTGGCGAGAAACACTTTCATTGAAAGGGGTTGCAAGCTTCCAAAAATTACGAGTCTTCAGAAATCTCAGGATATATTTTTTCACCCAAACTAGATGATACTTTCAGGTAATGATCAGTACACTAAGCCCTCTTGGTTCCCCAAATTTCGTTCTTTTATGTTGAAGTGTTCGTTTACACTAAAAGTTTCCACTCTGGCATTTCACTCTGTTTTCTCCTATATTGATAGATGTATTTGGAACTCTAAATCAAACACGGTTTGTGCTAGCTTCTTGAAACTTGACACAGTAAAGCAGTTTCACATTCTAACTCTATGTTTTGTTTCCTTTTCATGTAGCTTTAAGCAGTGACTGGCGAGAAACACTTTCATTGAAAGGGGTTGCAAGCTTCCAAAAATTGCGAGTCTCCAGAAATCTCAGCAAATATTTTTTCACCCAAACTGGATGATACTTTCAGGTAATGATCAGTACACTAAGCCCACTTGGTTCTCCAAATTTCATTCTTATATGTTGAAGCGTTCGTTTCCAGTAACAGTTTCCAGTCTGGCATTTCACTCTGTTTTCTCCTATATTGATAGATGTATTTGGAACTCTAAATCAAACACGGTTTGTGCTAGCTTCTTGAAACTTGACACAGTAAAGCAGTTTCACATTCTAACTCTATGTTTTGTTTCCTTTTCATGTAGCCCTAAGCAGTGACTGGCGAGAAACACTTTCATTGAAAGGGGTTGCAAGCTTCCAAAAATTACGAGTCTTCAGAAATCTCAGCAAATATTTTTTCACCCAAACTAGATGATACTTTCAGGTAATGATCAGTACACTAAGCCCTCTTGGTTCCCCAAATTTCGTTCTTCTATGTTGAAGCGTTCGTTTACACTAACAGTTTCCACTCTGGCATTTCACTCTGTTTTCTCCTATATTGATAGATGTATTTGGAACTCTAAATCAAACACGGTTTGTGCTAGCTTCTTGAAACTTGACACAGTAAAGCAGTTTCACATTGTAACTCTATGTTTTGTTTCCTTTTCATGTAGCTTTAAGCAGTGACTGGCGAGAAACACTTTCATTGAAAGGGGTTGCAAGCTTCCAAAAATTACGAGTCTCCAGAAATCTCAGCAAATATTTTTTCACCCAAACTGGATGATACTTTCAGGTAATGATCAGTACACTAAGCCCACTTGGTTCTCCAAATTTCATTCTTCTATGTTGAAGCATTCGTTTCCAGTAACAGTTTCCATTCTGGCATTTCACTCTGTTTTCTCCTATATTGATAGATGTATTTGGAACTCTAAATCAAACACGGTTTGTGCTAGCTTCTTGAAACTTGACACAGTAAAGCAGTTTCACATTCTAACTCTATGTTTTGTTTCCTTTTCATGTAGCTTTAAGCAGTGACTGGCGAGAAACACTTTCATTGAAAGGGGTTGCAAACTTCCAAAAATTACGAGTCTCCAGAAATCTCAGCAAATATTTTTTCACCCAAACTGGATGATACTTTCAGGTAATGATCAGTACACTAAGCCCACTTGGTTCCCCAAATTTCGTTCTTCTATGTTGAAGCGTTCGTTTCCAGTAACAGTTTGAATTTTGTCGTTTCACTCTGTTTTCTCCTATATTGATAGATGTATTTGGAACACTAAATCAAACACGGTTTGTGCTAGCTTCTTGAAACTTGACACAGTAAAGCAGTTTCACATTCTAACTCTATGTTTTGTTTCCTTTTCTTGTAGCCCTAAGCAGTGACTGGCGAGAAACACTTTCATTGAAAGGGGTTGCAAGCTTCTAAAAATTACGAGTCTCCAGAAATCTCAGCAAATATTTTTTCACCCAAACTGGATGATACTTTCACGTAATGATCAGTACACTTGGCCCACTTGGTTCTCCAAATTTCGTTCTTCTATGTTGAAGCGTTCGTTTCCAGTAACAGTTTCCATTCTGGCATTTCACTCTGTTTTCTCCTATATTGATAGATGTATTTGGAACTCTAAATCAAACACGGTTTGTGCTAGCTTCTTGAAACTTCACACAGTAAAGCAGATTCACATTGTAACTCTATGTTTTGTTTCCTTTTCATGTAGCTTTAAGCAGTGACTGGCGAGAAACACTTTCATTGAAAGGGGTTGCAAGCTTCCAAAAATTACGAGTCTCCAGAAATCTCAGCAAATATTTTTTCACCCAAACTGGATGATACTTTCAGGTAATGATCAGTACACTAAGCCCACTTGGTTCTCCAAATTTCGTTCTTCTATGTTGAAGCGTTCGTTTCCAGTAACAGTTTCCATTCTGGCATTTCACTCTGTTTTCTCCTATATTGATAGATGTATTTGGAACTCTAAATCAAACACGGTTTGTGCTAGCTTCTTGAAACTTGACACAGTAAAGCAGTTTCACATTCTAACTCTATGGTTTGTTTCCTTTTCATGTAGCCCTAAGCAGTGACTGGCGAGAAACACTTTCATTGAAAGGGGTTGCAAGCTTCCAAAAATTACGAGTCTCCAGAAATCTCAGCAAATATTTTTTCACCCAAACTGGATGATACTTTCAGGTAATGATCAGTACACTAAGCCCACTCGGTTCTCCAAATTTCATTCTTCTATGTTGAAGCGTTCGTTTCCAGTAACAGTTTCCATTCTGGCATTTCACTCTGTTTTCTCCTATATTGATAGATGTATTTGGAACTCTAAATCAAACACGGTTTGTGCTAGCTTCTTGAAACTTGACACAGTAAAGCAGTTTCACATTCTAACTCTATGTTTTGTTTCCTTTTCTTGTAGCCCTAAGCAGAGACTGGCGAGAAACACTTTCATTGAAAGGGGTTGCAAGCTTCTAAAAATTACGAGTCTCCAGAAATCTCAGCAAATATTTTTTAACCCAAACTGGATGATACTTTCAGGTAATGATCAGTACACTTGGCCCACTTGGTTCTCCATATTTCGTTCTTCTATGTTGAAGCGTTCGTTTACACTAACAGTTTCCACTCTGGCATTTCACTCTGTTTTCTCCTATATTGATAGATGTATTTGGAACTCTAAATCAAACACGGTTTGTGCTAGCTTCTTGAAACTTGACACAGTAAAGCAGTTTCACATTCTAACTCTATTTTTTGTTTCTTTTTCATGTAGCCCTAAGCAGTGACTGGCGAGAAACACTTTCATTGAAAGGGGTTGCAAGCTTCCAAAAATTACGAGTCTCCAGAAATCTCAGCAAATATTTTTTCACCCAAACTGGATGATACTTTCAGGTAATGATCAGTACACTAAGCTCACTTGGTTCCCCAAATTTCGTTCTTCTATGTTGAAGCGTTCGTTTCCAGTAACAGTTTGAATTTTTGCGTTTCACTCTGTTTTCTCCTATATTGATAGATGTATTTGGAACTCTAAATCAAACACGGTTTGTGCTAGCTTCTTGAAACTTGACACAGTAAAGCAGTTTCACATTCTAACTCTATGTTTTGTTTCCTTTTCATGTAGCACTAAGCAGTGACTGGCGAGAAACACTTTCATTGAAAGGGGTTGCAAGCTTCCAAAAATTACGAGTCTCCAGAAATCTCAGCAAATATTTTTTCACCCAAACTAGATGATACTTTCAGGTAATGATCAGTACACTAAGCCCTCTTGGTTCCCCAAATTTCGTTCTTCTATGTTGAAGCGTTCGTTTCCAGTAACAGTTTGAATTTTTGCGTTTCACTCTGTTTTCTCCTATATTGATAGATGTATTTGGAACTCTAAATCAAACACGGTTTGTGCTAGCTTCTTGAAACTTGACACAGTAAAGCAGTTTCACATTCTAACTCTATGTTTTGTTTCCTTTTCATGTAGCCCTAAGCAGTGACTGGCGAGAAACACTTTCATTGAAAGGGGTTGCAAGCTTCCAAAAATTACGAGTCTCCAGAAATCTCAGCAAATATTTTTTCACCCAAACTGGATGATACTTTCAGGTAATGATCAGTACACTAAGCCCACTTGGTTCCCCAAATTTCGTTCTTCTATGTTGAAGCGTTCGTTTCCAGTAACAGTTTGAATTTTGTCGTTTCACTCTGTTTTCTCCTATATTGATAGATGTATTTGGAACACTAAATCAAACACGGTTTGTGCTAGCTTCTTGAAACTTGACACAGTAAAGCAGTTTCACATTCTAACTCTATGTTTTGTTTCCTTTTCATGTAGCTTTAAGCAGTGACTGGCGAGAAACACCTTCATTGAAAGGGGTTGCAAGCTTCCAAAAATTACGAGTCTCCAGAAATCTCAGCAAATATTTTTTCACCCAAACTGGATGATACTTTCAGGTAATGATCAGTACACTTGGCCCACTTGGTTCTCCATATTTCGTTCTTCTATGTTGAAGCGTTCGTTTACACTAACAGTTTCCACTCTGGCATTTCACTCTGTTTTCTCCTATATTGATAGATGTATTTGGAACTCTAAATCAAACACGGTTTGTGCTAGCTTCTTGAAACTTGACACAGTAAAGCAGTTTCACATTCTAACTCTATGTTTTGTTTCCTTTTCATGTAGCCCTAAGCAGTGACGGGCGAGAAACACTTTCATTGAAAGGGGTTGCAAGCTTCCAAAAATTACGAGTCTCCAGAAATCTCAGCAAATATTTTTTCACCCAAACTGGATGATACTTTCAGGTAATGATCAGTACACTAAGCCCACTTGGTTCTCCAAATTTCATTCTTCTATGTTGAAGCGTTCGTTTCCAGTAACAGTTTCCATTCTGGCATTTCACTCTGTTTTCTCCTATATTGATAGATGTATTTGGAACTCTAAATCAAACACGGTTTGTGCTAGCTTCTTGAAACTTGACACCGTAAAGCAGTTTCACATTCTATCTCTATGTTTTGTTTCCTTTTCATGTAGCTTTAAGCAGTGACTGGCGAGAAACACTTTCATTGAAAGGGGTTGCAAGCTTCCAAAAATTACGAGTCTCCAGAAATCTCAGCAAATATTTTTTCACCCAAACTGGATGATACTTTCAGGTAATGATCAGTACACTAAGCCCACTTGGTTCTCCAAATTTCGTTCTTCTATGTTGAAGCGTTCGTTTCCAGTAACAGTTTCCATTCTGGCATTTCACTCTGTTTTCTCCTATATTGATAGATGTATTTGGAACTCTAAATCAAACACGGTTTGTGCTAGCTTCTTGAAACTTGACACAGTAAAGCAGTTTCACATTCTAACTCTATGTTTTGTTTCCTTTTCATGTAGCCCTAAGCAGTGACTGGCGAGAAACACTTTCATTGAAAGGGGTTGCAAGCTTCCAAAAATTACGAGTCTCCAGAAATCTCAGCAAATATTTTTTCACCCAAACTGGATGATACTTTCAGGTAATGATCAGTACACTAAGCCCACTTGGTTCCCCAAATTTCGTTCTTCTATGTTGAAGCGTTCGTTTCCAGTAACAGTTTGAATTTTGTCGTTTCACTCTGTTTTCTCCTATATTGATAGATGTATTTGGAACTCTAAATCAAACACGGTTTGTGCTAGCTTCTTGAAACTTGACACAGTAAAGCAGTTTCACATTCTAACTCTATGTTTTGTTTCCTTTTCTTGTAGCCCTAAGCAGAGACTGGTGAGAAACACTTTCATTGAAAGGGGTTGCAAGCTTCTAAAAATTACGAGTCTCCAGAAATCTCAGCAAATATTTTTTCACCCAAACTGGATGATACTTTCAGGTAATGATCAGTACACTTGGCCCACTTGGTTCTCCATATTTCGTTCTTCTATGTTGAAGCGTTCGTTTACACTAACAGTTTCCACTCTGGCATTTCACTCTGTTTTCTCCTATATTGATAGATGTATTTGGAACTCTAAATCAAACACGGTTTGTGCTAGCTTCTTGAAACTTGACACAGTAAAGCAGTTTCACATTCTAACTCTAAGTTTTGTTTCTTTTTCATGTAGCCCTAAGCAGTGACTGGCGAGAAACACTTTCATTGAAAGGGGTTGCAAGCTTCCAAAAATTACGAGTCTCCAGAAATCTCAGCAAATATTTTTTCACCCAAACTGCATGATACTTTCAGGTAATGATCAGTACACTAAGCCCACTTGGTTCCCCAAATTTCGTTCTTCTATGTTGAAGCGTTCGTTTCCAGTAACAGTTTGAATTTTTGCGTTTCACTCTGTTTTCTCCTATATTGATAGATGTATTTGGAACTCTAAATCAAACACGGTTTGGGCTAGCTTCTTGAAACTTGACACAGTAAAGCAGTTTCACATTGTAACTCTATGTTTTGTTTCCTTTTCATGTAGCCCTAAGCAGTGACTGGCGAGAAACACTTTCATTGAAAGGGGTTGCAAGCTTCCAAAAATTACGAGTCTTCAGAAATCTCAGGAAATATTTTTTCACCCAAACTAGATGATACTTTCAGGTAATGATCAGTACACTAAGCCCTCTTGGTTCCCCAAATTTCGTTCTTCTATGTTGAAGCGTTCGTTTACACTAAAAGTTTCCACTCTGGCATTTCACTCTGTTTTCTCCTATATTGATAGATGTATTTGGAACTCTAAATCAAACACGGTTTGTGCTAGCTTCTTGAAACTTGACACAGTAAAGCAGTTTCACATTCTAACTCTATGTTTTGTTTCCTTTTCATGTAGCTTTAAGCAGTGACTGGCGAGAAACACTTTCATTGAAAGGGGTTGCAAGCTTCCAAAAATTGCGAGTCTCCAGAAATCTCAGCAAATATTTTTTCACCCAAACTGGATGATACTTTCAGGTAATGATCAGTACACTAAGCCCACTTGGTTCTCCAAATTTCATTCTTCTATGTTGAAGCGTTCGTTTCCAGTAACAGTTTCCATTCTGGCATTTCACTCTGTTTTCTCCTATATTGATAGATGTATTTGGAACTCTAAATCAAACACGGTTTGTGCTGGCTTCTTGAAACTTGACACAGTAAAGCAGTTTCACATTCTAACTCTATGTTTTGTTTCCTTTTCATGTAGCCCTAAGCAGTGACTGGCGAGAAACACTCTCATTGAAAGGGGTTGCAAGCTTCCAAAAATTACGAGTCTCCAGAAATCTCAGCAAATATTTTTTCACCCAAACTAGATGATACTTTCAGGTAATGATCAGTACACTAAGCCCTCTTGGTTCCCCAAATTTCGTTCTTCTATGTTGAAGCGTTCGTTTCCAGTAACAGTTTGAATTTTGTCGTTTCACTCTGTTTTATCCTATATTGATACATGTATTTGGAACTCTAAATCAAACACGGTTTGTGCTAGCTTCTTGAAACTTGACACAGTAAAGCAGTTTCACATTGTAACTCTATGTTTTGTTTCCTTTTCATGTAGCTTTAAGCAGTGACTGGCGAGAAACACTTTCATTGAAAGGGGTTGCAAGCTTCCAAAAATTACGAGTCTCCAGAAATCTCAGCAAATATTTTTTCACCCAAACTGGATGATACTTTCAGGTAATGATCAGTACACTAAGCCCACTTGGTTCCCCAAATTTCGTTCTTCTATGTTGAAGCGTTCGTTTCCAGTAACAGTTTGAATTTTGTCGTTTCACTCTGTTTTCTCCTATATTGATAGATGTATTTGGAACTCTAAATCAAACACGGTTTGTGCTAGCTTCTTGAAACTTGACACAGAAAAGCAGTTTCACATTGTAACTCTAAGTTTTGTTTCCTTTTCATGTAGCTTTAAGCAGTGACTGGCGAGAAACACTTTCATTGAAATGGGTTGCAAGCTTCCAAAAATTACGAGTCTCCAGAAATCTCAGCAAATATATTTTCACCCAAACTGGATGATACTTTCAGGTAATGATCAGTACACTAAGCCCACTTGGTTCTCCAAATTTCGTTCTTCTATGTTGAAGCGTTCGTTTCCAGTAACAGTTTCCATTCTGGCATTTCACTCTGTTTTCTCCTATATTGATAGATGTATTTGGAACTCTAAATCAAACACGGTTTGTGCTAGCTTCTTGAAACTTGACACAGTAAAGCAGTTTCACATTCTAACTCTATGTTTTGTTTCCTTTTCATGTAGCCCTAAGCAGTGACTGGCGAGAAACACTTTCATTGAAAGGGGTTGCAAGCTTCCAAAAATTACGAGTCTCCAGAAATCTCAGCAAATATTTTTTCACCCAAACTGGATGATACTTTCAGGTAATGATCAGTACACTAAGCCCACTTGGTTCCCCAAATTTCGTTCTTCTATGTTGAAGCGTTCGTTTCCAGTAACAGTTTGAATTTTGTCGTTTCACTCTGTTTTCTCCTATATGATAGATGTATTTGGAACTCTAAATCAAACACGGTTTGTGCTAGCTTCTTGAAACTTGACACAGTAAAGCAGTTTCACATTCTAACTCTATGTTTTTTTTTCCTTTTCTTGTAGCCCTAAGCAGAGACTGGTGAGAAACACTTTCATTGAAAGGGGTTGCAAGCTTCTAAAAATTACGAGTCTCCAGAAATCTCAGCAAATATTTTTTCACCCAAACTGGATGATACTTTCAGGTAATGATCAGTACACTTGGCCCACTTGGTTCTCCATATTTCGTTCTTCTATGTTGAAGCGTTCGTTTACACTAACAGTTTCCACTCTGGCATTTCACTCTGTTTTCTCCTATATTGATAGATGTATTTGGAACTCTAAATCAAACACGGTTTGTGCTAGCTTCTTGAAACTTGACACAGTAAAGCAGTTTCACATTCTAACTCTAAGTTTTGTTTCTTTTTCATGTAGCCCTAAGCAGTGACTGGCGAGAAACACTTTCATTGAAAGGGGTTGCAAGCTTCCAAAAATTACGAGTCTCCAGAAATCTCAGCAAATATTTTTTCACCCAAACTGCATGATACTTTCAGGTAATGATCAGTACACTAAGCCCACTTGGTTCCCCAAATTTCGTTCTTCTATGTTGAAGCATTCGTTTCCAGTAACAGTTTGAATTTTTGCGTTTCACTCTGTTTTCTCCTATATTGATAGATGTATTTGGAACTCTAAATCAAACACGGTTTGGGCTAGCTTCTTGAAACTTGACACAGTAAAGCAGTTTCACATTGTAACTCTATGTTTTGTTTCCTTTTCATGTAGCCCTAAGCAGTGACTGGCGAGAAACACTTTCATTGAAAGGGGTTGCAAGCTTCCAAAAATTACGAGTCTTCAGAAATCTCAGGAAATATTTTTTCACCCAAACTAGATGATACTTTCAGGTAATGATCAGTACACTAAGCCCTCTTGGTTCCCCAAATTTCGTTCTTTTATGTTGAAGTGTTCGTTTACACTAAAAGTTTCCACTCTGGCATTTCACTCTGTTTTCTCCTATATTGATAGATGTATTTGGAACTCTAAATCAAACACGGTTTGTGCTAGCTTCTTGAAACTTGACACAGTAAAGCAGTTTCACATTCTAACTCTATGTTTGGTTTCCTTTTCATGTAGCTTTAAGCAGTGACTGGCGAGAAACACTTTCATTGAAAGGGGTTGCAAGCTTCCAAAAATTGCGAGTCTCCAGAAATCTCAGCAAATATTTTTTCACCCAAACTGGATGATACTTTCAGGTAATGATCAGTACACTAAGCCCACTTGGTTCTCCAAATTTCATTCTTATATGTTGAAGCGTTCGTTTCCAGTAACAGTTTCCATTCTGGCATTTCACTCTGTTTTCTCCTATATTGATAGATGTATTTGGAACTCTAAATCAAACACGGTTTGTGCTAGCTTCTTGAAACTTGACACAGTAAAGCAGTTTCACATTCTAACTCTATGTTTTGTTTCCTTTTCATGTAGCCCTAAGCAGTGACTGGCGAGAAACACTTTCATTGAAAGGGGTTGCAAGCTTCCAAAAATTACGAGTCTTCAGAAATCTCAGCAAATATTTTTTCACCCAAACTAGATGATACTTTCAGGTAATGATCAGTACACTAAGCCCTCTTGGTTCCCCAAATTTCGTTCTTCTATGTTGAAGCGTTCGTTTACACTAACAGTTTCCACTCTGGCATTTCACTCTGTTTTCTCCTATATTGATAGATGTATTTGGAACTCTAAATCAAACACGGTTTGTGCTAGCTTCTTGAAACTTGACACAGTAAAGCAGTTTCACATTGTAACTCTATGTTTTGTTTCCTTTTCATGTAGCTTTAAGCAGTGACTGGCGAGAAACACTTTCATTGAAAGGGGTTGCAAGCTTCCAAAAATTACGAGTCTCCAGAAATCTCAGCAAATATTTTTTCACCCAAACTGGATGATACTTTCAGGTAATGATCAGTACACTAAGCCCACTTGGTTCTCCAAATTTCATTCTTCTATGTTGAAGCATTCGTTTCCAGTAACAGTTTCCATTCTGGCATTTCACTCTGTTTTCTCCTATATTGATAGATGTATTTGGAACTCTAAATCAAACACGGTTTGTGCTAGCTTCTTGAAACTTGACACAGTAAAGCAGTTTCACATTCTAACTCTATGTTTTGTTTCCTTTTCATGTAGCTTTAAGCAGTGACTGGCGAGAAACACTTTCATTGAAAGGGGTTGCAAACTTCCAAAAATTACGAGTCTCCAGAAATCTCAGCAAATATTTTTTCACCCAAACTGGATGATACTTTCAGGTAATGATCAGTACACTAAGCCCACTTGGTTCCCCAAATTTCGTTCTTCTATGTTGAAGCGTTCGTTTCCAGTAACAGTTTGAATTTTGTCGTTTCACTCTGTTTTCTCCTATATTGATAGATGTATTTGGAACACTAAATCAAACACGGTTTGTGCTAGCTTCTTGAAACTTGACACAGTAAAGCAGTTTCACATTCTAACTCTATGTTTTGTTTCCTTTTCATGTAGCCCTAAGCAGTGACTGGCGAGAAACACTTTCATTGAAAGGGGTTGCAAGCTTCTAAAAATTACGAGTCTCCAGAAATCTCAGCAAATATTTTTTCACCCAAACTGGATGATACTTTCACGTAATGATCAGTACACTTGGCCCACTTGGTTCTCCAAATTTCGTTCTTCTATGTTGAAGCGTTCGTTTCCAGTAACAGTTTCCATTCTGGCATTTCACTCTGTTTTCTCCTATATTGATAGATGTATTTGGAACTCTAAATCAAACACGGTTTGTGCTAGCTTCTTGAAACTTCACACAGTAAAGCAGTTTCACATTGTAACTCTATGTTTTGTTTCCTTTTCATGTAGCTTTAAGCAGTGACTGGCGAGAAACACTTTCATTGAAAGGGGTTGCAAGCTTCCAAAAATTACGAGTCTCCAGAAATCTCAGCAAATATTTTTTCACCCAAACTGGATGATACTTTCAGGTAATGATCAGTACACTAAGCCCACTTGGTTCTCCAAATTTCGTTCTTCTATGTTGAAGCGTTCGTTTCCAGTAACAGTTTCCATTCTGGCATTTCACTCTGTTTTCTCCTATATTGATAGATGTATTTGGAACTCTAAATCAAACACGGTTTGTGCTAGCTTCTTGAAACTTGACACAGTAAAGCAGTTTCACATTCTAACTCTATGGTTTGTTTCCTTTTCATGTAGCCCTAAGCAGTGACTGGCGAGAAACACTTTCATTGAAAGGGGTTGCAAGCTTCCAAAAATTACGAGTCTCCAGAAATCTCAGCAAATATTTTTTCACCCAAACTGGATGATACTTTCAGGTAATGATCAGTACACTAAGCCCACTCGGTTCTCCAAATTTCATTCTTCTATGTTGAAGCGTTCGTTTCCAGTAACAGTTTCCATTCTGGCATTTCACTCTGTTTTCTCCTATATTGATAGATGTATTTGGAACTCTAAATCAAACACGGTTTGTGCTAGCTTCTTGAAACTTGACACAGTAAAGCAGTTTCACATTCTAACTCTATGTTTTGTTTCCTTTTCTTGTAGCCCTAAGCAGAGACTGGCGAGAAACACTTTCATTGAAAGGGGTTGCAAGCTTCTAAAAATTACGAGTCTCCAGAAATCTCAGCAAATATTTTTTAACCCAAACTGGATGATACTTTCAGGTAATGATCAGTACACTTGGCCCACTTGGTTCTCCATATTTCGTTCTTCTATGTTGAAGCGTTCGTTTACACTAACAGTTTCCACTCTGGCATTTCACTCTGTTTTCTCCTATATTGATAGATGTATTTGGAACTCTAAATCAAACACGGTTTGTGCTAGCTTCTTGAAACTTGACACAGTAAAGCAGTTTCACATTCTAACTCTATTTTTTGTTTCTTTTTCATGTAGCCCTAAGCAGTGACTGGCGAGAAACACTTTCATTGAAAGGGGTTGCAAGCTTCCAAAAATTACGAGTCTCCAGAAATCTCAGCAAATATTTTTTCACCCAAACTGGATGATACTTTCAGGTAATGATCAGTACACTAAGCTCACTTGGTTCCCCAAATTTCGTTCTTCTATGTTGAAGCGTTCGTTTCCAGTAACAGTTTGAATTTTTGCGTTTCACTCTGTTTTCTCCTATATTGATAGATGTATTTGGAACTCTAAATCAAACACGGTTTGTGCTAGCTTCTTGAAACTTGACACAGTAAAGCAGTTTCACATTCTAACTCTATGTTTTGTTTCCTTTTCATGTAGCACTAAGCAGTGACTGGCGAGAAACACTTTCATTGAAAGGGGTTGCAAGCTTCCAAAAATTACGAGTCTCCAGAAATCTCAGCAAATATTTTTTCACCCAAACTAGATGATACTTTCAGGTAATGATCAGTACACTAAGCCCTCTTGGTTCCCCAAATTTCGTTCTTCTATGTTGAAGCGTTCGTTTCCAGTAACAGTTTGAATTTTTGCGTTTCACTCTGTTTTCTCCTATATTGATAGATGTATTTGGAACTCTAAATCAAACACGGTTTGTGCTAGCTTCTTGAAACTTGACACAGTAAAGCAGTTTCACATTCTAACTCTATGTTTTGTTTCCTTTTCATGTAGCCCTAAGCAGTGACTGGCGAGAAACACTTTCATTGAAAGGGGTTGCAAGCTTCCAAAAATTACGAGTCTCCAGAAATCTCAGCAAATATTTTTTCACCCAAACTGGATGATACTTTCAGGTAATGATCAGTACACTAAGCCCACTTGGTTCCCCAAATTTCGTTCTTCTATGTTGAAGCGTTCGTTTCCAGTAACAGTTTGAATTTTGTCGTTTCACTCTGTTTTCTCCTATATTGATAGATGTATTTGGAACACTAAATCAAACACGGTTTGTGCTAGCTTCTTGAAACTTGACACAGTAAAGCAGTTTCACATTCTAACTCTATGTTTTGTTTCCTTTTCATGTAGCTTTAAGCAGTGACTGGCGAGAAACACCTTCATTGAAAGGGGTTGCAAGCTTCCAAAAATTACGAGTCTCCAGAAATCTCAGCAAATATTTTTTCACCCAAACTGGATGATACTTTCAGGTAATGATCAGTACACTTGGCCCACTTGGTTCTCCATATTTCGTTCTTCTATGTTGAAGCGTTCGTTTACACTAACAGTTTCCACTCTGGCATTTCACTCTGTTTTCTCCTATATTGATAGATGTATTTGGAACTCTAAATCAAACACGGTTTGTGCTAGCTTCTTGAAACTTGACACAGTAAAGCAGTTTCATATTCTAACTCTATGTTTTGTTTCCTTTTCATGTAGCCCTAAGCAGTGACGGGCGAGAAACACTTTCATTGAAAGGGGTTGCAAGCTTCCAAAAATTACGAGTCTCCAGAAATCTCAGCAAATATTTTTTCACCCAAACTGGATGATACTTTCAGGTAATGATCAGTACACTAAGCCCACTTGGTTCTCCAAATTTCATTCTTCTATGTTGAAGCGTTCGTTTCCAGTAACAGTTTCCATTCTGGCATTTCACTCTGTTTTCTCCTATATTGATAGATGTATTTGGAACTCTAAATCAAACACGGTTTGTGCTAGCTTCTTGAAACTTGACACAGTAAAGCAGTTTCACATTCTAACTCTATGTTTTGTTTCCTTTTCATGTAGCTTTAAGCAGTGACTGGCGAGAAACACTTTCATTGAAAGGGGTTGCAAACTTCCAAAAATTACGAGTCTCCAGAAATCTCAGCAAATATTTTTTCACCCAAACTGGATGATACTTTCAGGTAATGATCAGTACACTAAGCCCACTTGGTTCCCCAAATTTCGTTCTTCTATGTTGAAGCGTTCGTTTCCAGTAACAGTTTGAATTTTGTCGTTTCACTCTGTTTTCTCCTATATTGATAGATGTATTTGGAACACTAAATCAAACACGGTTTGTGCTAGCTTCTTGAAACTTGACACAGTAAAGCAGTTTCACATTCTAACTCTATGTTTTGTTTCCTTTTCATGTAGCTTTAAGCAGTGACTGGCGAGAAACACTTTCATTGAAAGGGGTTGCAAGCTTCTAAAAATTACGAGTCTCCAGAAATCTCAGCAAATATTTTTTCACCCAAACTGGATGATACTTTCACGTAATGATCAGTACACTTGGCCCACTTGGTTCTCCAAATTTCGTTCTTCTATGTTGAAGCGTTCGTTTCCAGTAACAGTTTCCATTCTGGCATTTCACTCTGTTTTCTCCTATATTGATAGATGTATTTGGAACTCTAAATCAAACACGGTTTGTGCTAGCTTCTTGAAACTTCACACAGTA
This sequence comes from Spermophilus citellus, assembly GCF_964194105.1. Classification (NCBI taxonomy): domain Eukaryota; kingdom Metazoa; phylum Chordata; class Mammalia; order Rodentia; family Sciuridae; genus Spermophilus; species Spermophilus citellus. The sequence continues at coordinate 81,789,611 of NC_138185.1, read as the reverse complement.
AAGCAGTTTCACATTGTAACTCTATGTTTTGTTTCCTTTTCATGTAGCTTTAAGCAGTGACTGGCGAGAAACACTTTCATTGAAAGGGGTTGCAAGCTTCCAAAAATTACGAGTCTCCAGAAATCTCAGCAAATATTTTTTCACCCAAACTGGATGATACTTTCAGGTAATGATCAGTACACTAAGCCCACTTGGTTCTCCAAATTTCGTTCTTCTATGTTGAAGCGTTCGTTTCCAGTAACAGTTTCCATTCTGGCATTTCACTCTGTTTTCTCCTATATTGATAGATGTATTTGGAACTCTAAATCAAACACGGTTTGTGCTAGCTTCTTGAAACTTGACACAGTAAAGCAGTTTCACATTCTAACTCTATGGTTTGTTTCCTTTTCATGTAGCCCTAAGCAGTGACTGGCGAGAAACACTTTCATTGAAAGGGGTTGCAAGCTTCCAAAAATTACGAGTCTCCAGAAATCTCAGCAAATATTTTTTCACCCAAACTGGATGATACTTTCAGGTAATGATCAGTACACTAAGCCCACTCGGTTCTCCAAATTTCATTCTTCTATGTTGAAGCGTTCGTTTCCAGTAACAGTTTCCATTCTGGCATTTCACTCTGTTTTCTCCTATATTGATAGATGTATTTGGAACTCTAAATCAAACACGGTTTGTGCTAGCTTCTTGAAACTTGACACAGTAAAGCAGTTTCACATTCTAACTCTATGTTTTGTTTCCTTTTCTTGTAGCCATAAGCAGAGACTGGCGAGAAACACTTTCATTGAAAGGGGTTGCAAGCTTCTAAAAATTACGAGTCTCCAGAAATCTCAGCAAATATTTTTTCACCCAAACTGGATGATACTTTCAGGTAATGATCAGTACACTTGGCCCACTTGGTTCTCCATATTTCGTTCTTCTATGTTGAAGCGTTCGTTTACACTAACAGTTTCCACTCTGGCATTTCACTCTGTTTTCTCCTATATTGATAGATGTATTTGGAACTCTAAATCAAACACGGTTTGTGCTAGCTTCTAGAAACTTGACACAGTAAAGCAGTTTCACATTCTAACTCTATTTTTTGTTTCTTTTTCATGTAGCCCTAAGCAGTGACTGGCGAGAAACACTTTCATTGAAAGGGGTTGCAAGCTTCCAAAAATTACGAGTCTCCAGAAATCTCAGCAAATATTTTTTCACCCAAACTGCATGATACTTTCAGGTAATGATCAGTACACTAAGCTCACTTGGTTCCCCAAATTTCGTTCTTCTATGTTGAAGCGTTCGTTTCCAGTAACAGTTTGAATTTTTGCGTTTCACTCTGTTTTCTCCTATATTGATAGATGTATTTGGAACTCTAAATCAAACACGGTTTGTGCTAGCTTCTTGAAACTTGACACAGTAAAGCAGTTTCACATTCTAACTCTATGTTTTGTTTCCTTTTCATGTAGCACTAAGCAGTGACTGGCGAGAAACACTTTCATTGAAAGGGGTTGCAAGCTTCCAAAAATTACGAGTCTCCAGAAATCTCAGCAAATATTTTTTCACCCAAACTAGATGATACTTTCAGGTAATGATCAGTACACTAAGCCCTCTTGGTTCTCCAAATTTCGTTCTTCTATGTTGAAGCGTTCGTTTCCAGTAACAGTTTGAATTTTGTCGTTTCACTCTGTTTTCTCCTATATTGATAGATGTATTTGGAACTCTAAATCAAACACGGTTTGTGCTAGCTTCTTGAAACTTGACACAGTAAAGCAGTTTCACATTCTAACTCTATGTTTTGTTTCCTTTTCATGTAGCCCTAAGCAGTGACTGGCGAGAAACACTTTCATTGAAAGGGGTTGCAAGCTTCCAAAAATTACGAGTCTCCAGAAATCTCAGCAAATATTTTTTCACCCAAACTGGATGATACTTTCAGGTAATGATCAGTACACTAAGCCCACTTGGTTCCCCAAATTTCGTTCTTCTATGTTGAAGCGTTCGTTTCCAGTAACAGTTTGAATTTTGTCGTTTCACTCTGTTTTCTCCTATATTGATAGATGTATTTGGAACACTAAATCAAACACGGTTTGTGCTAGCTTCTTGAAACTTGACACAGTAAAGCAGTTTCACATTCTAACTCTATGTTTTGTTTCCTTTTCATGTAGCTTTAAGCAGTGACTGGCGAGAAACACCTTCATTGAAAGGGGTTGCAAGCTTCCAAAAATTACGAGTCTCCAGAAATCTCAGCAAATATTTTTTCACCCAAACTGGATGATACTTTCAGGTAATGATCAGTACACTTGGCCCACTTGGTTCTCCATATTTCGTTCTTCTATGTTGAAGCGTTCGTTTACACTAACAGTTTCCACTCTGGCATTTCACTCTGTTTTCTCCTATATTGATAGATGTATTTGGAACTCTAAATCAAACACGGTTTGTGCTAGCTTCTTGAAACTTGACACAGTAAAGCAGTTTCACATTCTAACTCTATGTTTTGTTTCCTTTTCATGTAGCCCTAAGCAGTGACGGGCGAGAAACACTTTCATTGAAAGGGGTTGCAAGCTTCCAAAAATTACGAGTCTCCAGAAATCTCAGCAAATATTTTTTCACCCAAACTGGATGATACTTTCAGGTAATGATCAGTACACTAAGCCCACTTGGTTCTCCAAATTTCATTCTTCTATGTTGAAGCGTTCGTTTCCAGTAACAGTTTCCATTCTGGCATTTCACTCTGTTTTCTCCTATATTGATAGATGTATTTGGAACTCTAAATCAAACACGGTTTGTGCTAGCTTCTTGAAACTTGACACAGTAAAGCAGTTTCACATTCTAACTCTATGTTTTGTTTCCTTTTCATGTAGCCCTAAGCAGTGACTGGCGAGAAACACTTTCATTGAAAGGGGTTGCAAGCTTCCAAAAATTACGAGTCTCCAGAAATCTCAGCAAATATTTTTTCACCCAAACTGGATGATACTTTCAGGTAATGATCAGTACACTAAGCCCACTTGGTTCCCCAAATTTCGTTCTTCTATGTTGAAGCGTTCGTTTCCAGTAACAGTTTGAATTTTGTCGTTTCACTCTGTTTTCTCCTATATTGATAGATGTATTTGGAACACTAAATCAAACACGGTTTGTGCTAGCTTCTTGAAACTTGACACAGTAAAGCAGTTTCACATTCTAACTCTATGTTTTGTTTCCTTTTCATGTAGCTTTAAGCAGTGACTGGCGAGAAACACCTTCATTGAAAGGGGTTGCAAGCTTCCAAAAATTACGAGTCTCCAGAAATCTCAGCAAATACTTTTTCACCCAAACTGGATGATACTTTCAGGTAATGATCAGTACACTAAGCCCACTCGGTTCTCCAAATTTCATTCTTCTATGTTGAAGCGTTCGTTTCCAGTAACAGTTTCCATTCAGGCATTTCACTCTGTTTTCTCCTATATTGATAGATGTATTTGGAACTCTAAATCAAACACGGTTTGTGCTAGCTTCTTGAAACTTGACACAGTAAAGCAGTTTCACATTCTAACTCTATGTTTTGTTTCCTTTTCTTGTAGCCCTAAGCAGAGACTGGCGAGAAACACTTTCATTGAAAGGGGTTGCAAGCTTCTAAAAATTACGAGTCTCCAGAAATCTCAGCAAATATTTTTTCACCCAAACTGGATGATACTTTCAGGTAATGATTAGTACACTTGGCCCACTTGGTTCTCCATATTTCGTTCTTCTATGTTGAAGCGTTCATTTCCACTAACAGTTTCCACTCTGGCATTTCACTCTGTTTTCTCCTATATTGATAGATGTATTTGGAACTCTAAATCAAACACGGTTTGTGCTAGCTTCTTGAAACTTGACACAGTAAAGCAGTTTCACATTCTCACTCTAAGTTTTGTTTCTTTTTCATGTAGCCCTAAGCAGTGACTGGCGAGAAACACTTTCATTGAAAGGGGTTGCAAGCTTCCAAAAATTACGAGTCTCCAGAAATCTCAGCAAATATTTTTTCACCCAAACTGCATGATACTTTCAGGTAATGATCAGTACACTAAGCCCACTTGGTTCCCCAAATTTCGTTCTTCTATTTTGAAGCGTTCGTTTCCAGTAACAGTTTCCATTCTGGCATTTCACTCTGTTTTCTCCTATATTGATAGATGTATTTGGAACTCTAAATCAAACACGGTTTGTGCTAGCTTCTTGAAACTTGACACAGTAAAGCAGTTTCACATTCTAACTCTATGTTTTGTTTCCTTTTCATGTAGCCCTATGCAGTGACTGGCGAGAAACACTTTCATTGAAAGGGGTTGCAAGCTTCCAAAAATTACGAGTCTCCAGAAATCTCAGCAAATATTTTTTCACCCAAACTGGATGATACTTTCAGGTAATGATCAGTACACTAAGCCCACTTGGTTCCCCAAATTTCGTTCTTCTATGTTGAAGCGTTCGTTTCCAGTAACAGTTTGAATTTTGTCGTTTCACTCTGTTTTCTCCTATATTGATAGATGTATTTGGAACACTAAATCAAACACGGTTTGTGCTAGCTTCTTGAAACTTGACACAGTAAAGCAGTTTCACATTCTAACTCTATGTTTTGTTTCCTTTTCATGTAGCTTTAAGCAGTGACTGGCGAGAAACACCTTCATTGAAAGGGGTTGCAAGCTTCCAAAAATTACGAGTCTCCAGAAATCTCAGCAAATACTTTTTCACCCAAACTGGATGATACTTTCAGGTAATGATCAGTACACTAAGCCCACTCGGTTCTCCAAATTTCATTCTTCTATGTTGAAGCGTTCGTTTCCAGTAACAGTTTCCATTCAGGCATTTCACTCTGTTTTCTCCTATATTGATAGATGTATTTGGAACTCTAAATCAAACACGGTTTGTGCTAGCTTCTTGAAACTTGACACAGTAAAGCAGTTTCACATTCTAACTCTATCTTTTGTTTCCTTTTCTTGTAGCCCTAAGCAGAGACTGGCGAGAAACACTTTCATTGAAAGGGGTTGCAAGCTTCTAAAAATTACGAGTCTCCAGAAATCTCAGCAAATATTTTTTCACCCAAACTGGATGATACTTTCAGGTAATGATCAGTACACTTGGCCCACTTGGTTCTCCATATTTCGTTCTTCTATGTTGAAGCGTTCATTTCCACTAACAGTTTCCACTCTGGCATTTCACTCTGTTTTCTCCTATATTGATACATGTATTTGGAACTCTAAATCAAACACGGTTTGTGCTAGCTTCTTGAAACTTGACACAGTAAAGCAGTTTCACATTCTAACTCTAAGTTTTGTTTCCTTTTCATGTAGCCCTAAGCAGTGACTGGCAAGAAACACTTTCATTGAAAGGGGTTGCAAGCTTCCAAAAATTACGAGTCTCCAGAAATCTCAGCAAATATTTTTTCACCCAAACTGCATGATACTTTCAGGTAATGATCAGTACACTAAGCCCACTTGGTTCCCCAAATTTCGTTCTTCTATGTTGAAGCGTTCGTTTCCAGTAACAGTTTGAATTTTTGCGTTTCACTCTGTTTTCTCCTATATTGATAGATGTATTTGGAACTCTAAATCAAACACGGTTTGTGCTAGCTTCTTGAAACTTGACACAGTAAAGCAGTTTCACATTGTAACTCTATGTTTTGTTTCCTTTTCATGTAGCCCTAAGCAGTGACTGGCGAGAAACACTTTCATTGAAAGGGGTTGCAAGCTTCCAAAAATTACGAGTCTCCAGAAATCTCAGCAAATATTTTTTCACCCAAACTGGATGATACTTTCAGGTAATGATCAGTACACTAAGCCCACTCGGTTCCCCAAATTTCGTTCTTCTATGTTGAAGCGTTCGTTTCCAGTAACAGTTTGAATTTTGTCGTTTCACTCTGTTTTCTCCTATATTGATAGATGTATTTGGAACACTAAATCAAACACGGTTTGTGCTAGCTTCTTGAAACTTGACACAGTAAAGCAGTTTCACATTCTAACTCTATGTTTTGTTTCCTTTTCATGTAGTTTTAAGCAGTGACTGGCGAGAAACACCTTCATTGAAAGGGGTTGCAAGCTTCCAAAAATTACGAGTCTCCAGAAATCTCAGCAAATATTTTTTCACCCAAACTGGATGATACTTTCAGGTAATGATCAGTACACTTGGCCCACTTGGTTCTCCATATTTCGTTCTTCTATGTTGAAGCGTTCGTTTACACTAACAGTTTCCACTCTGGCATTTCACTCTGTTTTCTCCTATTTTGATAGATGTATTTGGAACTCTAAATCAAACACGGTTTGTGCTAGCTTCTTGAAACTTGACACAGTAAAGCAGTTTCACATTCTAACTCTATGTTTTGTTTCCTTTTCTTGTAGCCCTAAGCAGAGACTGGCGAGAAACACTTTCATTGAAAGGGGTTGCAAGCTTCTAAAAATTACGAGTCTCCAGAAATCTCAGCAAATATTTTTTCACCCAAACTGGATGATACTTTCAGGTAATGATCAGTACACTTGGCCCACTTGGTTCTCCATATTTCGTTCTTCTATGTTGAAGCATTCGTTTACACTAACAGTTTCCACTCTGGCATTTCACTCTGTTTTCTCCTATATTGATAGATGTATTTGGAACTCTAAATCAAACACGGTTTGTGCTAGCTTCTTGAAACTTGACACAGTAAAGCAGTTTCACATTCTAACTCTATGTTTTGTTTCTTTTTTATGTAGCCCTAAGCAGTGACTGGCGAGAAACACTTTCATTGAAAGGGGTTGCAAGCTTCCAAAAATTACGAGTCTCCAGAAATCTCAGCAAATATTTTTTCACCCAAACTGCATGATACTTTCAGGTAATGATCAGTACACTAAGCCCACTTGGTTCCCCAAATTTCATTCTTCTATGTTGAAGCGTTCGTTTCCAGTAACAGTTTGAATTTTTGCGTTTCACTCTGTTTTCTCCTATATTGATAGATGTATTTGGAACTCTAAATCAAACACGGTTTGTGCTAGCTTCTTGAAACTTGACACAGTAAAGCAGTTTCACATTCTAACTCTATGTTTTGTTTCCTTTTCATGTAGCCCTAAGCAGTGACTGGCGAGAAACACTTTCATTGAAAGGGGTTGCAAGCTTCCAAAAATTACGAGTCTCCAGAAATCTCAGCAAATATTTTTTCACCCAAACTAGATGATAGTTTCAGGTAATGATCAGTACACTAAGCGCTCTTGGTTCCCCAAATTTCGTTCTTCTATGTTGAAGTGTTCGTTTACACTAACAGTTTCCACTCTGGCATTTCACTCTGTTTTCTCCTATATTGATAGATGTATTTGGAACTCTAAATCAAACACGGTTTGTGCTAGCTTCTTGAAACTTGACACAGTAAAGCAGTTTCACATTGTAACTCTATGTTTTGTTTCCTTTTCATGTAGCTTTAAGCAGTGACTGGCAAGAAACACTTTCATTGAAAGGGGTTGCAAGCTTCCAAAAATTACGAGTCTCCAGAAATCTCAGCAAATATTTTTTCACCCAAACTGCATGATACTTTCAGGTAATGATCAGTACACTAAGCCCACTTGGTTCCCCAAATTTCGTTCTTCTATGTTGAAGCGTTCGTTTCCAGTAACAGTTTGAATTTTTGCGTTTCACTCTGTTTTCTCCTATATTGATAGATGTATTTGGAACTCTAAATCAAACACGGTTTGTGCTAGCTTCTTGAAACTTGACACAGTAAAGCAGTTTCACATTCTAACTCTATGTTTTGTTTCCTTTTCATGTAGCCCTAAGCAGTGACTGGCGAGAAACACTTTCATTGAAAGGGGTTGCAAGCTTCCAAAAATTACGAGTCTCCAGAAATCTCAGCAAATATTTTTTCACCCAAACTGGATGATACTTTCAGGTAATGATCAGTACACTAAGCCCACTTGGTTCCCCAAATTTCGTTCTTCTATGTTGAAGCGTTCGTTTCCAGTAACAGTTTGAATTTTGTCGTTTCACTCTGTTTTCTCCTATATTGATAGATGTATTTGGAACACTAAATCAAACACGGTTTGTGCTAGCTTCTTGAAACTTGACACAGTAAAGCAGTTTCACATTCTAACTCTATGTTTTGTTTCCTTTTCATGTAGCCCTAAGCAGTGACTGGCGAGAAACACTTTCATTGAAAGGGGTTGCAAGCTTCCAAAAATTACGAGTCTCCAGAAATCTCAGCAAATATTTTTTCACCCAAACTGGATGATACTTTCAGGTAATGATCAGTACACTAAGCCCACTTGGTTCCCCAAATTTCGTTCTTCTATGTTGAAGCGTTCGTTTCCAGTAACAGTTTGAATTTTGTCGTTTCACTCTGTTTTCTCCTATATTGATAGATGTATTTGGAACACTAAATCAAACACGGTTTGTGCTAGCTTCTTGAAACTTGACACAGTAAAGCAGTTTCACATTCTAACTCTATGTTTTGTTTCCTTTTCATGTAGCTTTAAGCAGTGACTGGCGAGAAACACTTTCATTGAAAGGGGTTGCAAGCTTCCAAAAATTACGAGTCTCCAGAAATCTCAGCAAATATTTTTTCACCCAAACTGGATGATACTTTCAGGTAATGATCAGTACACTAAGCCCACTCGGTTCTCCAAATTTCATTCTTCTATGTTGAAGCGTTCGTTTCCAGTAACAGTTTCCATTCTGGCATTTCACTCTGTTTTCTCCTATATTGATAGATGTATTTGGAACTCTAAATCAAACACGGTTTGTGCTAGCTTCTTGAAACTTGACACAGTAAAGCAGTTTCACATTCTAACTCTATGTTTTGTTTCCTTTTCTTGTAGCCCTAAGCAGAGACTGGCGAGAAACACTTTCATTGAAAGGGGTTGCAAGCTTCCAAAAATTACGAGTCTCCAGAAATCTCAGCAAATATTTTTTCACCCAAACTGGATGATACTTTCAGGTAATGATCAGTACACTTGGCCCACTTGGTTCTCCATATTTCGTTCTTCTATGTTGAAGCGTTCGTTTACACTAACAGTTTCCACTCTGGAATTTCACTCTGTTTTCTCCTATATTGATAGATGTATTTGGAACTCTAAATCAAACACGGTTTGTGCTAGCTTCTTGAAACTTGACACAGTAAAGCAGTTTCACATTCTAACTCTATGTTTTGTTTCCTTTTCATGTAGCCCTAAGCAGTGACTGGCGAGAAACACTTTCATTGAAAGGGGTTGCAAGCTTCCAAAAATTACGAGTCTCCAGAAATCTCAGCAAATATTTTTTCACCCAAACTAGATGATACTTTCAGGTAATGATCAGTACACTAAGCCCTCTTGGTTCCCCAAATTTCGATCTTCTATGTTGAAGCGTTCGTTTCCAGTAACAATTTGAATTTAGTCGTTTCACTCTGTTTTCTCCTATATTGATAGATGTATTTGGAACTCTAAATCAAACACGGTTTGTGCTAGCTTCTTGAAACTTCACACAGTAAAGCAGTTTCACATTGTAACTCTATGTTTTGTTTCCTTTTCATGTAGCTTTAAGCAGTGACTGGCGAGAAACACTTTCATTGAAAGGGGTTGCAAGCTTCCAAAAATTACGAGTCTCCAGAAATCTCAGCAAATATTTTTTCACCCAAACTGGATGATACTTTCAGGTAATGATCAGTACACTAAGCCCACTTGGTTCTCCAAATTTCATTCTTCTATGTTGAAGCGTTCGTTTCCAGTAACAGTTTCCATTCTGGCATTTCACTCTGTTTTCTCCTATATTGATAGATGTATTTGGAACTCTAAATCAAACACGGTTTGTGCTAGCTTCTTGAAACTTGACACAGTAAAGCAGTTTCACATTCTAACTCTATGTTTTGTTTCCTTTTCATGTAGCCCTAAGCAGTGACTGGCGAGAAACACTTTAATTGAAAGGGGTTGCAAGCTTCCAAAAATTACGAGTCTTCAGAAATCTCAGCAAATATTTTTTCACCCAAACTGGATGATACTTTCGGGTAATGATCAGTACACTAAGCCCACTTGGTTCCCCAAATTTCGTTCTTCTATGTTGAAGCGTTCGTTTCCAGTAACAGTTTGAATTTTGTCGTTTCACTCTGTTTTCTCCTATATTGATAGATGTATTTGGAACACTAAATCAAACACGGTTTGTGCTAGCTTCTTGAAACTTGACACAGTAAAGCAGTTTCACATTCTAACTCTATGTTTTGTTTCCTTTTCATGTAGCTTTAAGCAGTGACTGGCGAGAAACACCTTCATTGAAAGGGGTTGCAAGCTTCCAAAAATTACGAGTCTCCAGAAATCTCAGCAAATATTTTTTCACCCAAACTGGATGATACTTTCAGGTAATGATCAGTACACTAAGCCCACTCGGTTCTCCAAATTTCATTCTTCTATGTTGAAGCGTTCGTTTCCAGTAACAGTTTCCATTCTGGCATTTCACTCTGTTTTCTCCTATATTGATAGATGTATTTGGAACTCTAAATCAAACACGGTTTGTGCTAGCTTCTTGAAACTTGACACAGTAAAGCAGTTTCACATTCTAACTCTATGTTTTGTTTCCTTTTCTTGTAGCCCTAAGCAGAGACTGGCGAGAAACACTTTCATTGAAAGGGGTTGCAATCTTCTAAAAATTACGAGTCTCCAGAAATCTCAGCAAATATTTTTTCACCCAAACTGGATGATACTTTCAGGTAATGATCAGTACACTTGGCCCACTTGGTTCTCCATATTTCGTTCTTCTATGTTGAAGCGTTCGTTTACACTAACAGTTTCCACTCTGGCATTTCACTCTGTTTTCTCCTATATTGATAGATGTATTTGGAACTCTAAATCAAACACGGTTTGTGCTAGCTTCTTGAAACTTGACACAGTAAAGCAGTTTCACATTCTAACTCTATGTTTTGTTTCTTTTTCATGTAGCCCTAAGCAGTGACTGGCGAGAAACACTTTCATTGAAAGGGGTTGCAAGCTTCCAAAAATTACGAGTCTCCAGAAATCTCAGCAAATATTTTTTCACCCAAACTGCATGATACTTTCAGGTAATGATCAGTACACTAAGCCCACTTGGTTCCCCAAATTTCGTTCTTCTATGTTGAAGCGTTCGTTTCCAGTAACAGTTTGAATTTTTGCGTTTCACTCTGTTTTCTCCTATATTGATAGATGTATTTGGAACTCTAAATCAAACACGGTTTGTGCTAGCTTCTTGAAACTTGACACAGTAAAGCAGTTTCACATTCTAACTCTATGTTTTGTTTCCTTTTCATGTAGCCCTAAGCAGTGACTGGCGAGAAACACTTTCATTGAAAGGGGTTGCAAGCTTCCAAAAATTACGAGTCTCCAGAAATCTCAGCAAATATTTTTTCACCCAAACTAGATGATAGTTTCAGGTAATGATCAGTACACTAAGCCCTCTTGGTTCCCCAAATTTCGTTCTTCTATGTTGAAGCGTTCGTTTCCAGTAACAGTTTGAATTTTGTCGTTTCACTCTGTTTTCTCCTATATTGATAGATGTATTTGGAACTCTAAATCAAACACGGTTTGTGCTAGCTTCTTGAAACTTGACACAGTAAAGCAGTTTCACATTGTAACTCTATGTTTTGTTTCCTTTTCATGTAGCTTTAAGCAGTGACTGGCAAGAAACACTTTCATTGAAAGGGGTTGCAAGCATCCAAAAATTACGAGTCTCCAGAAATCTCAGCAAATATTTTTTCACCCAAACTGGATGATACTTTCAGGTAATGATCAGTACACTAAGCCCACTTGGTTCTCCAAATTTCATTCTTCTATGTTGAAGCCTTCGTTTCCAGTAACAGTTTCCACTCTGGCATTTCACTCTGTTTTCTCCTATATTGATAGATGTATTTGGAACTCTAAATCAAACACGGTTTGTGCTAGCTTCTTGAAACTTGACACAGTTTAGCAGTTTCACATTCTAACTCTATGTTTTGTTTCCTTTTCATGTAGCCCTAAGCAGTGACTGGCGAGAAACACTTTCATTGAAAGGGGTTGCAAGCTTCCAAAAATTACGAGTCTTCAGAAATCTCAGCAAATATTTTTTCACCCAAACTAGATGATACTTTCAGGTAATGATCAGTACACTAAGTCCTCTTGGTTCCCCAAATTTCGTTCTTCTATGTTGAAGCGTTCGTTTACACTAACAGTTTCCACTCTGGCATTTCACTCTGTTTTCTCCTATATTGATAGATGTATTTGGAACTCTAAATCAAACACGGTTTGTGCTAGCTTCTTGAAACTTGACACAGTAAAGCAGTTTCACATTGTAACTCTATGTTTTGTTTCCTTTTCATGTAGCTTTAAGCAGTGACTGGCGAGAAACACTTTCATTGAAAGGGGTTGCAAGCTTCCAAAAATTACAAGTCTCCAGAAATCTCAGCAAATATTTTTTCACCCAAACTGCATGATACTTTCAGGTAATGATCAGTACACTAAGCCCACTTGGTTCTCCAAATTTCATTCTTCTATGTTGAAGCGTTCGTTTCCAGTAACAGTTTCCATTCTGGCATTTCACTCTGTTTTCTCCTATATTGATAGATGTATTTGGAACTCTAAATCAAACACGGTTTGTGCTAGCTTCTTGAAACTTGACACAGTAAAGCAGTTTCACATTCTAACTCTATGTTTTGTTTCCTTTTCATGTCGCCCTAAGCAGTGACTGGCGAGAAACACTTTCATTGAAAGGGGTTGCAAGCTTCCAAAAATTACGAGTCTTCAGAAATCTCAGCAAATATTTTTTCACCCAAACTAGATGATACTTTCAGGTAATGATCAGTACACTAAGCCCTCTTGGTTCCCCAAATTTCGTTCTTCTATGTTAAAGTGTTCGTTTACACTAACAGTTTCCACTCTGGCATTTCACTCTGTTTTCTCCTATATTGATAGATGTATTTGGAACTCTAAATCAAACACGGTTTGTGCTAGCTTCTTGAAACTTGACACAGTAAAGCAGTTTCACATTGTAACTCTATGTTTTGTTTCCTTTTCATGTAGCTTTAAGCAGTGACTGGCGAGAGACACTTTCATTGAAAGGGGTTGCAAGCTTCCAAAAATTACGAGTCTCCAGAAATCTCAGCAAATATTTTTTCACCCAAACTGGATGATAGTTTCAGGTAATGATCAGAACACTAAGCCCACTTGGTTCTCCAAATTTCGTTCTTCTATGTTGAAGCGTTCGTTTCCAGTAACAGTTTCCATTCTGGCATTTCACTCTGTTTTCTCCTATATTGATAGATGTATTTGGAACTCTAAATCAAACACAGTTTGTGCTAGCTTCTTGAAACTTGACACAGTAAAGCAGTTTCACATTGTAACTCTATGTTTTGTTTCCTTTTCATGTAGCTTTAAGCAGTGACTGGCAAGAAACACTTTCATTGAAAGGGGTTGCAAGCTTCCAAAAATTACTAGTCTCCAGAAATCTCAGCAAATATATTTTCACCCAAACTGGATGATACTTTCAGGTAATGATCAGTACACTTGGCCCACTTGGTTCTCCATATTTCGTTCTTCTATGTTGAAGCGTTCGTTTACACTAACAGTTTCCACTCTGGCATTTCACTCTGTTTTCTCCTATATTGATAGATGTATTTGGAACTCTAAATCAAACACGGTTTGTGCTAGCTTCTTGAAACTTGACACAGTAAAGCAGTTTCACATTCTAACTCTATGTTTTGTTTCCTTTTCATGTAGCCCTAAGCAGTGACTGGCGAGAAACACTTTCATTGAAAGGGGTTGCAAGCTTCCAAAAATTACTAGTCTCCAGAAATCTCAGCAAATATTTTTTCACCCAAACTGGATGATACTTTCAGGTAATGATCAGTACACTAAGCCCACTTGGTTCCCCAAATTTCGTTCTTCTATGTTGAAGCGTTCGTTTCCAGTAACAGTTTGAATTTTGTCGTTTCACTCTGTTTTCTCCTATATTGATAGATGTATTTGGAACACTAAATCAAACACGGTTTGTGCTAGCTTCTTGAAACTTGACACAGTAAAGCAGTTTCACATTCTAACTCTATGTTTTGTTTCCTTTTCATGTAGCTTTAAGCAGTGACTGGCGAGAAACACCTTCATTGAAAGGGGTTGCAAGCTTCGAAAAATCACGAGTCTCCAGAAATCTCAGCAAATATTTTTTCACCCAAACTGGATGATACTTTCAGGTAATGATCAGTACACTTGGCCCGCTTGGTTCTCCATATTTCGTTCTTCTATGTTGAAGCGTTCGTTTACAGTAACAGTTTCCACTCTTGCATTACACTCTGTTTTCTCCTATATTGATAGATGTATTTGGAACTCTAAATCAAACACGGTTTGTGCTAGCTTCTTGAAACTTGACACAGTAATGCAGTTTCACATTCTAACAATATGTTTTGTTTCCTTTTCATGTAGCCCTAAGCAGTGACTGGCGAGAAACACTTTCATTGAAAGGGGTTGCAAGCTTCCAAAAATTACGAGTCTCCAGAAATCTCAGCAAATACTTTTTCACCCAAGCTGCATGATACTTTCAGGTAATGATCAGTACACTAAGCCCACTTGGTTCCCCAAATTTCGTTCTTCTATGTTGAAGCGTTCGTTTCCAGTAACAGTTTGAATTTTGTCGTTTCACTCTGTTTTCTCCTATATTGATAGATGTATTTGGAACACTAAATCAAACACGGTTTGTGCTAGCTTCTTGAAACTTGACACAGTAAAGCAGTTTCACATTCTAACTCTATGTTTTGTTTCCTTTTCATGTAGCTTTAAGCAGTGACTGGCGAGAAACACCTTCATTGAAAGGGGTTGCAAGCTTCGAAAAATCACGAGTCTCCAGAAATCTCAGCAAATATTTTTTCACCCAAACTGGATGATACTTTCAGGTAATGATCAGTACACTTGGCCCACTTGGTTCTCCATATTTCGTTCTTCTATGTTGAAGCGTTCGTTTACAGTAACAGTTTCCACTCTTGCATTACACTCTGTTTTCTCCTATATTGATAGATGTATTTGGAACTCTAAATCAAACACGGTTTGTGCTAGCTTCTTGAAACTTGACACAGTAATGCAGTTTCACATTCTAACAATATGTTTTGTTTCCTTTTCATGTAGCCCTAAGCAGTGACTGGCGAGAAACACTTTCATTGAAAGGGGTTGCAAGCTTCCAAAAATTACGAGTCTCCAGAAATCTCAGCAAATATTTTTTCACCCAAGCTGCATGATACTTTCAGGTAATGATCAGTACACTAAGCCCACTTGGTTCCCCAAATTTCGTTCTTCTATGTTGAAGCGTTCGTTTCCAGTAACAGTTAGAATTTTGGCGTGTCACTCTGTTTTCTCCTATATTGATAGATGTATTTGGAACTCTAAATCAAACACGGTTTGTGCTAGCTTCTTGAAACTTGACACAGTAAAGCAGTTTCACATTCTAACTCTATGTTTTGTTTCCTTTTCATGTAGCCCTAAGCAGTGACTGGCGAGAAACACTTTCATTGAAAGGGGTTGCAAGTTTCCAAAAATTACGAGTCTCCAGAAATCTCAGCAAATATTTTTTCACCCAAACTGGATGATACTTTCAGGTAATGATCAGTACACTTGGCCCACTTGGTTCTCCATATTTCGTTCTTCTATGTTGAAGCGTTCGTTTCCAGTAATAGTTTGAATTTTTGCGTTTCACTCTGTTTTCTCCTATATTGATAGATGTATTTGGAACACTAAATCAAACACGGTTTGTGCTAGCTTCTTGAAACTTGACACAGTAAAGCAGTTTCACATTGTAACTCTATGTTTTGTTTCGTTTTCATGTAGCTTTAAGCAGTGACTGGCGAGAAACACCTTCATTGAAAGGGGTTGCAAGCTTCCAAAAATTACGAGTCTCCAGAAATCTCAGCAAATATTTTTTCACCCAACCTGGATGATACTTTCAGGTAATGATCAGTACACTAAGCCCACTTAGTTCTCCAAATTTCATTCTTCTATGTTGAAGCGCTCGTTTCCAGTAACAGTTTCCATTCTGGCATTTCACTCTGTTTTCTCCTATATTGATAGATGTATTTGGAACTCTAAATCAAACACGGTTTGTGCTAGCTTCTTGAAACTTGACACAGTAAAGCAGTTTCACATTCTAACTCTATGTTTTGTTTCCTTTTCATGTAGCCCTAAGCAGTGACTGGCGAGAAACACTTTCATTGAAAGGGGTTGCAAGCCTCCAAAAATCACGAGTCTCCAGAAATCTCAGCAAATATTTTTTCACCCAAACTGGATGATACTTTCAGGTAATGATCAGTACACTAAGCCCACTTGGTTCCCCAAATTTCGTTCTTCTATGTTGAAGCGTTCGTTTCCAGTAACAGTTTGAATTTTGTCGTTTCACTCTGTTTTCTCCTATATTGATAGATGTATTTGGAACTCTAAATCAAACACGGTTTGTGCTAGCTTCTTGAAACTTGACACAGTAAAGCAGTTTCACATTCTAACTCTATGTTTTGTTTCCTTTTCATGTAGCTGTAAGCAGTGACTGGCGAGAAACACCTTCATTGAAAGGGGTTGCAAGCTTCCAAAAATCACGAGTCTCCAGAAATCTCAGCAAATATTTTTTCACCCAAACTGGATGATACTTTCAGGTAATGATCAGTGCACTTGGCCCACTTGGTTCTCCATATTTCGTTCTTCTATGTTGAAGCGTTCGTTTCCAGTAACAGTTTGAATTTTGTCGTTTCACTCTTTTTTCTCCTATATTGATAGATGTATTTGGAACTCTAAATCAAACACGGTTTGTGCTAGCTTCTTGAAACTTGACACAGTAATGCAGTTTCACATTCTAACAATATGTTTTGTTTCCTTTTCATGTAGCCCTAAGCAGTGACTGGCGAGAAACACTTTCATTGAAAGGGGTTGCAAGCTTCCAAAAATTACGAGTCTCCAGAAATCTCAGCAAATATTTTTTCACCCAAGCTGCATGATACTTTCAGGTAATGATCAGTACACTAAGCCCACTTGGTTCCCCAAATTTCGTTCTTCTATGTTGAAGCGTTCGTTTCCAGTAACAGTTAGAATTTTGGCGTTTCACTCTGTTTTCTCCTATAATGATAGATGTATTTGGAACTCTAAATCAAACACGGTTTGTGCTAGCTTCTTGAAACTTGACACAGTAAAGCAGTTTCACATTCTAACTCTATGTTTTGTTTCCTTTTCATGTAGCTTTAAGCAGTGACTGGCGAGAAACACTTTCATTGAAAGGGGTTGCAAGCTTCCAAAAATTACGAGTCTCCAGAAATCTCAGCAAATATTTTTTCACCCAAACTGGATGATACTTTCAGGTAATGATCAGTACACTAAGCCCACTTGGTTCCCCAAATTTCGTTCTTCTATGTTGAAGCGTTCGTTTCCAGTAACAGTTTGAATTTTGTCGTTTCACTCTGTTTTCTCCTATATTGATAGATGTATTTGGAACACTAAATCAAACACGGTTTGTGCTAGCTTCTTGAAACTTGACACAGTAAAGCAGTTTCACATTCTAACTCTATGTTTTGTTTCCTTTTCATGTAGCTTTAAGCAGTGACTGGCGAGAAACACCTTCATTGAATGGGGTTGCAAGCTTCCAAAAATTACGAGTCTCCAGAAATCTCAGCAAATATTTTTTCACCCAAACTGGATGATACTTTCAGGTAATGATCAGTACACTAAGCCCACTTGGTTCCCCAAATTTCGTTCTTCTATGTTGAAGCGTTCGTTTCCAGTAACAGTTTGAATTTTGTCGTTTCACTCTGTTTTCTCCTATATTGATAGATGTATTTGGAACACTAAATCAAACACGGTTTGTGCTAGCTTCTTGAAACTTGACACAGTAAAGCAGTTTCACATTCTAACTCTATGTTTTGTTTCCTTTTCATGTAGCTTTAAGCAGTGACTGGCGAGAAACACCTTCATTGAAAGGGGTTGCAAGCTTCCAAAAATCACGAGTCTCCAGAAATCTCAGCAAATATTTTTTCACCCAAACTGGATGATACTTTCAGGTAATGATCAGTACACTTGGCCCACTTGGTTCTCCATATTTCGTTCTTCTATGTTGAAGCGTTCGTTTCCAGTAACAGTTTGAATTTTGTCGTTTCACTCTTTTTTCTCCTATATTGATAGATGTATTTGGAACTCTAAATCAAACACGGTTTGTGCTAGCTTCTTGAAACTTGACACAGTAAAGCAGTTTCACATTCTAACTCTATGTTTTGTTTCCTTTTCATGTAGCCCTAAGCAGTGACTGGCGAGAAACACTTTCATTGAAAGGGGTTGCAAGCTTCCAAAAATTACGAGTCTCCAGAAATCTCAGCAAATATTTTTTCACCCACACTGGATGATAGTTTCAGGTAATGATCAGAACACTAAGCCCACTTGGTTCTCCAAATTCGTTCTTCTATATTGAAGCATTCGTTTCCAGTAACAGTTTCCATTCTGGCATTTCACTCTGTTTTCTCCTATATTAATAGATGTATTTGGAACTCTAAATCAAACACGGTTTGTGCTAGCTTCTTGAAACTTGACACAGTAAAGCAGTTTCACATTCTAACTCTATGTTTTGTTTCCTTTTCTTGTAGCCCTAAGCAGTGACGGGCGAGAAACACTTTCATTGAAAGGGGTTGCAAGCTTCCAAAAATTACTAGTCTCCAGAAATCTCAGCAAATATTTTTTCACCCAAACTGGATGATACTTTCAGGTAATGATCAGTACACTTGGCCCAATGGTTCTCCATATTTCGTTCTTCTATGTTGAAGCGTTCCTTTACACTAACATTTTCCACTCTGGCATTTCACTCTGTTTTCTACTATATTGATAGATGTATTTGGAACTCTAAATCAAACACGGTTTGTGCTAGCTTCTTGAAACTTGACACAGTAATGCAGTTTCACATTCCAACTCTATGTTTTGTTTCTTTTTCATGTAGCCCTAAGCAGTGACTGGCGAGAAACACTTTCATTGAAAGGGGTTGCAAGCTTCCAAAAATTACGAGTCTCCAGAAATCTCAGCAAATATTTTTTCACCCAAACTGCATGATACTTTCAGGTAATGATCAGTACACTAAGCTCACTTGGTTCCCCAAATTTCGTTCTTCTATGTTGAAGCGTTCGTTTCCAGTAACAGTTTGAATTTTTGCGTTTCACTCTGTTTTCTCCTATATTGATAGATGTATTTGGAACTCTAAATCAAACACGGTTTGTGCTAGCTTCTTGAAACTTGACACAGTAAAGCAGTTTCACATTCTAACTCTATGTTTTGTTTCCTTTTCATGTAGCCCTAAGCAGTGACTGGCGAGAAACACTTTCATTGAAAGGGGTTGCAAGCTTCCAAAAATTACGAGTCTTCAGAAATCTCAGCAAATATTTTTTCACCCAAACTAGATGATACTTTCAGGTAATGATCAGTACACTAAGCCCTCTTGGTTCCCCAAATTTCGTTCTTCTATGTTGAAGCGTTCGTTTCCACTAACAGTTTCCACTCTGGCATTTCACTCTGTTTTCTCCTATATTGATAGATGTATTTGGAACTCTAAATCAAACACGGTTTGTGCTAGCTTCTTGAAACTTGACACAGTAAAGCAGTTTCACATTGTAACTCTATGTTTTGTTTCCTTTTCATGTAGCTTTAAGCAGTGACTGGCGAGAAACACTTTCATTGAAAGGGGTTGCAAGCTTCCAAAAATTACGAGTCTCCAGAAATCTCAGCAAATATTTTTTCACCCAAACTGGATGATACTTTCAGGTAATGATCAGTACACTAAGCCCACTTGGTTCTCCAAATTTCATTCTTCTATGTTGAAGCGTTCGTTTCCAGTAACAGTTTCCATTCTGGCATTTCACTCTGTTTTCTCCTATATTGATAGATGTATTTGGAACTCTAAATCAAACACGGTTTGTGCTAGCTTCTTGAAACTTGACACAGTAAAGCAGTTTCACATTGTAACTCTATGTTTTGTTTCCTTTTCATGTAGCTTTAAGCAGTGACTGGCGAGAAACACTTTCATTGAAAGGGGTTGCAAGCTTCCAAAAATTACGAGTCTCCAGAAATCTCAGCAAATATTTTTTCACCCAAACTGGATGATACTTTCAGGTAATGATCAGTACACTAAGCCCACTTGGTTCTCCAAATTTCGTTCTTCTATGTTGAAGCGTTCGTTTCTAGTAACAATTTGAATTTTGTCGTTTCACTCTGTTTTCTCCTATATTGATAGATGTATTTGGAACTCTAAATCAAACACGGTTTGTGCTAGCTTCTTGAAACTTGACACAGTAAAGCAGATTCACATTCTAACTCTATGTTTTGTTTCTTTTTCATGTAGCCCTAAGCAGTGACTGGCGAGAAACACTTTCATTGAAAGGGGTTGCAAGCTTCCAAAAATTACGAGTCTTCAGAAATCTCAGCAAATATTTTTTCACCCAAACTAGATGATACTTTCAGGTAATGATCAGTACACTAAGCCCTCTTGGTTCCCCAAATTTCGTTCTTCTATGTTGAAGCGTTCGTTTACACTAACAGTTTCCACTCTGGCATTTCACTCTGTTTTCTCCTATATTGATAGATGTATTTGGAACTCTAAATCAAACACGGTTTGTGCTAGCTTCTTGAAACTTGACACAGTAAAGCAGTTTCACATTGTAACTCTATGTTTTGTTTCCTTTTCATGTAGCTTTAAGCAGTGACTGGCGAGAAACACTTTCATTGAAAGGGGTTGCAAGCTTCCAAAAATTACTAGTCTCCAGAAATCTCAGCAAATATATTTTCACCCAAACTGGATGATACTTTCAGGTAATGATCAGTACACTTGGCCCACTTGGTTCTCCATATTTCGTTCTTCTATGTTGAAGCGTTCGTTTACAGTAACAGTTTCCACTCTGGCATTTCACTCTGTTTTCTCCTATATTGATAGATGTATTTGGAACTCTAAATCAAACACGGTTTGTGCTAGCTTCTTGAAACTTGACACAGTAAAGCAGTTTCACATTCTAACTCTATGTTTTGTTTCTTTTTCATGTAGCCCTAAGCAGTGACTGGCGAGAAACACTTTCATTGAAAGGGGTTGCAAGCTTCCAAAAATTACGAGTCTCCAGAAATCTCAGCAAATATTTTTTCACCCAAACTGCATGATACTTTCAGGTAATGATCAGTACACTAAGCCCACTTGGTTCCCCAAATTTCGTTCTTCTGTGTTGAAGCGTTCGTTTCCAGTAACAGTTTGAATTTTTGTGTTTCACTCTGTTTTCTCCTATATTGATAGATGTATTTGGAACTCTAAATCAAACACGGTTTGTGCTAGCTTCTTGAAACTTGACACAGTAAAGCAGTTTCACATTCTAACTCTATGTTTTGTTTCCTTTTCATGTAGCTTTAAGCAGTGACTGGCGAGAAACACCTTCATTGAAAGGGGTTGCAAGCTTCCAAAAATCACGAGTCTCCAGAAATCTCAGCAAATATTTTTTCACCCAAACTGGATGATACTTTCAGGTAATGATCAGTACACTTGGCCCACGTGGTTCTCCAAATTTCGTTCTTCTATGTTGAAGCGTTCGTTTCCAGTAACAGTTTCCATTCTGGCATTTCACTCTGTTTTCTCCTATATTGATAGATGTATTTGGAACTCTAAATCAAACACAGTTTGTGCTAGCTTCTTGAAACTTGACACAGTAAAGCAGTTTCACATTCTAACTCTATGTTTTGTTTCCTTTTCTTGTAGCCCTAAGCAGTGACGGGCGAGAAACACTTTCATTGAAAGGGGTTGCAAGCTTCCAAAAATTACGAGTCTTCAGAAATCTCAGCAAATATTTTTTCACCCAAACTAGATGATACTTTCAGGTAATGATCAGTACACTAAGCCCTCTTGGTTCCCCAAATTTCGTTCTTCTATGTTGAAGCGTTCGTTTCCAGTAACAGTTTGAATTTTGTCGTTTCACTCTTTTTTCTCCTATATTGATAGATGTATTTGGAACTCTAAATCAAACACGGTTTGTGCTAGCTTCTTGAAACTTGACACAGTAAAGCAGTTTCACATTCTAACTCTATGTTTTGTTTCCTTTTCATGTAGCTTTAAGCAGTGACTGGCGAGAAACACTTTCATTGAAAGGGGTTGCAAGCTTCCAAAAATTACGAGTCTCCAGAAATCTCAGCAAATATTTTTTCACCCAAACTGGATGATACTTTCAGGTAATGATCAGTACACTAAGCCCACTTGGTTCTCCAAATTTCATTCTTCTATGTTGAAGCGTTCGTTTCTAGTAACAATTTGAATTTTGTCGTTTCACTCTGTTTTCTCCTATATTGATAGATGTATTTGGAACTCTAAATCAAACACGGTTTGTGCTAGCTTCTTGAAACTTGACACAGTAAAGCAGTTTCACATTCTAACTCTATGTTTTGTTTCCTTTTCATGTAGCCCTAAGCAGTGACGGGCGAGAAACACTTTCATTGAAAGGGGTTGCAAGCTTCCAAAAATTACTAGTCTCCAGAAATCTCAGCAAATATATTTTCACCCAAACTGGATGATACTTTCAGGTAATGATCAGTACACTTGGCCCACTTGGTTCTCCATATTTCGTTCTTCTATGTTGAAGCGTTCGTTTACACTAACAGTTTCCACTCTTGCATTTCACTCTGTTTTCTCCTATATTGATAGATGTATTTGGAACTCTAAATCAAACACGGTTTGTGCTAGCTTCTTGAAACTTGACACAGTAAAGCAGTTTCACATTCTAACTCTATGTTTTGTTTCTTTTTCATGTAGCCCTAAGCAGTGACTGGCGAGAAACACTTTCATTGAAAGGGGTTGCAAGCTTCCAAAAATTACGAGTCTCCAGAAATCTCAGCAAATATTTTTTCACCCAAACTGCATGATACTTTCAGGTAATGATCAGTACACTAAGCCCACTTGGTTCCCCAAATTTCGTTCTTCTGTGTTGAAGCGTTCGTTTCCAGTAACAGTTTGAATTTTTGCGTTTCACTCTGTTTTCTCCTATATTGATAGATGTATTTGGAACTCTAAATCAAACACGGTTTGTGCTAGCTTCTTGAAACTTGACACAGTAAAGCAGTTTCACATTCTAACTCTATGTTTTGTTTCCTTTTCATGTAGCTTTAAGCAGTGACTGGCGAGAAACACCTTCATTGAAAGGGGTTGCAAGCTTCCAAAAATCACGAGTCTCCAGAAATCTCAGCAAATATTTTATCAACCAAACTGGATGATACTTTCAGGTAATGATCAGTACACTTGGCCCACTTGGTTCTCCAAATTTCGTTCTTCTATGTTGAAGCGTTCGTTTCCAGTAACAGTTTCCATTCTGGCATTTCACTCTGTTTTCTCCTATATTGATAGATGTATTTGGAACTCTAAATCAAACACAGTTTGTGCTAGCTTCTTGAAACTTGACACAGTAAAGCAGTTTCACATTCTAACTCTATGTTTTGTTTCCTTTTCTTGTAGCCCTAAGCAGTGACGGGCGAGAAACACTTTCATTGAAAGGGGTTGCAAGCTTCCAAAAATTACGAGTCTTCAGAAATCTCAGCAAATATTTTTTCACCCAAACTAGATGATACTTTCAGGTAATGATCAGTACACTAAGCCCTCTTGGTTCCCCAAATTTCGTTCTTCTATGTTGAAGCGTTCGTTTACACTAACAGTTTCCACTCTGGCATTTCACTCTGTTTTCTCCTATATTGATAGATGTATTTGGAACTCTAAATCAAACACAGTTTGTGCTAGCTTCTTGAAACTTGACACAGTAAAGCAGTTTCACATTCTAACTCTATGTTTTGTTTCCTTTTCTTGTAGCCCTAAGCAGTGACGGGCGAGAAACACATTCATTGAAAGGGGTTGCAAGCTTCCAAAAATTACGAGTCTTCAGAAATCTCAGCAAATATTTTTTCACCCAAACTAGATGATACTTTCAGGTAATGATCAGTACACTAAGCCCTCTTGGTTCCCCAAATTTCGTTCTTCTATGTTGAAGCGTTCGTTTACACTAACAGTTTCCACTCTGGCATTTCACTCTGTTTTCTCCTATATTGATAGATGTATTTGGAACTCTAAATCAAACACGGTTTGTGCTAGCTTCTTGAAACTTGACACAGTAAACAGTTTCACATTCTAACTCTATGTTTTGTTTCCTTTTCATGTAGCCCTAAGCAGTGACTGGCGAGAAACACTTTCATTGAAAGGGGTTGCAAGCTTCCAAAAATTACGAGTCTTCAGAAATCTCAGCAAATATTTTTTCACCCAAACTAGATGATACTTTCAGGTAATGATCAGTACACTAAGACCTCTTGGTTCCCCAAATTTCGTTCTTCTATGTTGAAGCGTTCGTTTACACTAACAGTTTCCACTCTGGCATTTCACTCTGTTTTCTCCTATATTGATAGATGTATTTGGAACTCTAAATCAAACACGGTTTGTGCTAGCTTCTTGAAACTTGACACAGTAAAGCAGTTTCACATTCTAACTCTATGTTTTGTTTCCTTTTCATGTAGCTTTAAGCAGGACTGGCGAGAAACACTTTCATTGAAAGGGGTTGCAAGCTTCCAAAAATTACGAGTCTCCAGAAATCTCAGCAAATATTTTTTCACCCAAACTGGATGATACTTTCAGGTAATGATCAGTACACTAAGCCCACTTGGTTCCCCAAATTTCATTCTTCTATGTTGAAGCGTTCGTTTCCAGTAACAGTTTCCATTCTGGCATTTCACTCTGTTTTCTCCTATATTGATAGATGTATTTGGAACTCTAAATCAAACACGGTTTGTGCTAGCTTCTTGAAACTTGACACAGTAAAGCAGTTTCACATTCTAACTCTATGTTTTGTTTCCTTTTCATGTAGCTTTAAGCAGTGACTGGCGAGAAACACCTTCATTGAAAGGGGTTGCAAGCTTCCAAAAATCACGAGTCTTCAGAAATCTCAGCAAATATTTTTTCACCCAAACTGGATGATACTTTCAGGTAATGATCAGTACACTTGGCCCACTTGGTTCTCCATATTTCGTTCTTCTATGTTGAAGCGTTCGTTTCCAGTAACAGTTTGAATTTTGTCGTTTCACTCTGTTTTCTCCTATATTGATAGATGTATTTGGAACACTAAATCAAACACGGTTTGTGCTAGCTTCTTGAAACTTGACACAGTAAAGCAGTTTCACATTCTAACTCTATGTTTTGTTTCCTTTTCATGTAGCTTTAAGCAGTGACTGGCGAGAAACACCTTCATTGAAAGGGGTTGCAAGCTTCCAAAAATTACGAGTCTCCAGAAATCTCAGCAAATATTTTTTCACCCAAACTGGATGATACTTTCAGGTAATGATCAGTACACTAAGCCCACTCGGTTCTCCAAATTTCATTCTTCTATGTTGAAGCGTTCGTTTCCAGTAACAGTTTCCATTCTGGCATTTCACTCTGTTTTCTCCTATATTGATAGATGTATTTGGAACTCTAAATCAAACACGGTTTGTGCTAGCTTCTTGAAACTTGACACAGTAAAGCAGTTTCACATTCTAACTCTATGTTTTGTTTCCTTTTCTTGTAGCCCTAAGCAGAGACTGGCGAGAAACACTTTCATTGAAAGGGGTTGCAATCTTCTAAAAATTACGAGTCTCCAGAAATCTCAGCAAATATTTTTTCACCCAAACTGGATGATACTTTCAGGTAATGATCAGTACACTTGGCCCACTTGGTTCTCCATATTTCGTTCTTCTATGTTGAAGCGTTCGTTTACACTAACAGTTTCCACTCTGGCATTTCACTCTGTTTTCTCCTATATTGATAGATGTATTTGGAACTCTAAATCAAACACGGTTTGTGCTAGCTTCTTGAAACTTGACACAGTAAAGCAGTTTCACATTCTAACTCTATGTTTTGTTTCTTTTTCATGTAGCCCTAAGCAGTGACTGGCGAGAAACACTTTCATTGAAAGGGGTTGCAAGCTTCCAAAAATTACGAGTCTCCAGAAATCTCAGCAAATATTTTTTCACCCAAACTGCATGATACTTTCAGGTAATGATCAGTACACTAAGCCCACTTGGTTCCCCAAATTTCGTTCTTCTATGTTGAAGCGTTCGTTTCCAGTAACAGTTTGAATTTTTGCGTTTCACTCTGTTTTCTCCTATATTGATAGATGTATTTGGAACTCTAAATCAAACACGGTTTGTGCTAGCTTCTTGAAACTTGACACAGTAAAGCAGTTTCACATTCTAACTCTATGTTTTGTTTCCTTTTCATGTAGCCCTAAGCAGTGACTGGCGAGAAACACTTTCATTGAAAGGGGTTGCAAGCTTCCAAAAATTACGAGTCTCCAGAAATCTCAGCAAATATTTTTTCACCCAAACTAGATGATAGTTTCAGGTAATGATCAGTACACTAAGCCCTCTTGGTTCCCCAAATTTCGTTCTTCTATGTTGAAGCGTTCGTTTCCAGTAACAGTTTGAATTTTGTCGTTTCACTCTGTTTTCTCCTATATTGATAGATGTATTTGGAACTCTAAATCAAACACGGTTTGTGCTAGCTTCTTGAAACTTGACACAGTAAAGCAGTTTCACATTGTAACTCTATGTTTTGTTTCCTTTTCATGTAGCTTTAAGCAGTGACTGGCAAGAAACACTTTCATTGAAAGGGGTTGCAAGCATCCAAAAATTACGAGTCTCCAGAAATCTCAGCAAATATTTTTTCACCCAAACTGGATGATACTTTCAGGTAATGATCAGTACACTAAGCCCACTTGGTTCTCCAAATTTCATTCTTCTATGTTGAAGCCTTCGTTTCCAGTAACAGTTTCCACTCTGGCATTTCACTCTGTTTTCTCCTATATTGATAGATGTATTTGGAACTCTAAATCAAACACGGTTTGTGCTAGCTTCTTGAAACTTGACACAGTTTAGCAGTTTCACATTCTAACTCTATGTTTTGTTTCCTTTTCATGTAGCCCTAAGCAGTGACTGGCGAGAAACACTTTCATTGAAAGGGGTTGCAAGCTTCCAAAAATTACGAGTCTTCAGAAATCTCAGCAAATATTTTTTCACCCAAACTAGATGATACTTTCAGGTAATGATCAGTACACTAAGTCCTCTTGGTTCCCCAAATTTCGTTCTTCTATGTTGAAGCGTTCGTTTACACTAACAGTTTCCACTCTGGCATTTCACTCTGTTTTCTCCTATATTGATAGATGTATTTGGAACTCTAAATCAAACACGGTTTGTGCTAGCTTCTTGAAACTTGACACAGTAAAGCAGTTTCACATTGTAACTCTATGTTTTGTTTCCTTTTCATGTAGCTTTAAGCAGTGACTGGCGAGAAACACTTTCATTGAAAGGGGTTGCAAGCTTCCAAAAATTACAAGTCTCCAGAAATCTCAGCAAATATTTTTTCACCCAAACTGCATGATACTTTCAGGTAATGATCAGTACACTAAGCCCACTTGGTTCTCCAAATTTCATTCTTCTATGTTGAAGCGTTCGTTTCCAGTAACAGTTTCCATTCTGGCATTTCACTCTGTTTTCTCCTATATTGATAGATGTATTTGGAACTCTAAATCAAACACGGTTTGTGCTAGCTTCTTGAAACTTGACACAGTAAAGCAGTTTCACATTCTAACTCTATGTTTTGTTTCCTTTTCATGTCGCCCTAAGCAGTGACTGGCGAGAAACACTTTCATTGAAAGGGGTTGCAAGCTTCCAAAAATTACGAGTCTTCAGAAATCTCAGCAAATATTTTTTCACCCAAACTAGATGATACTTTCAGGTAATGATCAGTACACTAAGCCCTCTTGGTTCCCCAAATTTCGTTCTTCTATGTTAAAGTGTTCGTTTACACTAACAGTTTCCACTCTGGCATTTCACTCTGTTTTCTCCTATATTGATAGATGTATTTGGAACTCTAAATCAAACACGGTTTGTGCTAGCTTCTTGAAACTTGACACAGTAAAGCAGTTTCACATTGTAACTCTATGTTTTGTTTCCTTTTCATGTAGCTTTAAGCAGTGACTGGCGAGAGACACTTTCATTGAAAGGGGTTGCAAGCTTCCAAAAATTACGAGTCTCCAGAAATCTCAGCAAATATTTTTTCACCCAAACTGGATGATAGTTTCAGGTAATGATCAGAACACTAAGCCCACTTGGTTCTCCAAATTTCGTTCTTCTATGTTGAAGCGTTCGTTTCCAGTAACAGTTTCCATTCTGGCATTTCACTCTGTTTTCTCCTATATTGATAGATGTATTTGGAACTCTAAATCAAACACAGTTTGTGCTAGCTTCTTGAAACTTGACACAGTAAAGCAGTTTCACATTGTAACTCTATGTTTTGTTTCCTTTTCATGTAGCTTTAAGCAGTGACTGGCAAGAAACACTTTCATTGAAAGGGGTTGCAAGCTTCCAAAAATTACTAGTCTCCAGAAATCTCAGCAAATATATTTTCACCCAAACTGGATGATACTTTCAGGTAATGATCAGTACACTTGGCCCACTTGGTTCTCCATATTTCGTTCTTCTATGTTGAAGCGTTCGTTTACACTAACAGTTTCCACTCTGGCATTTCACTCTGTTTTCTCCTATATTGATAGATGTATTTGGAACTCTAAATCAAACACGGTTTGTGCTAGCTTCTTGAAACTTGACACAGTAAAGCAGTTTCACATTCTAACTCTATGTTTTGTTTCCTTTTCATGTAGCCCTAAGCAGTGACTGGCGAGAAACACTTTCATTGAAAGGGGTTGCAAGCTTCCAAAAATTACTAGTCTCCAGAAATCTCAGCAAATATTTTTTCACCCAAACTGGATGATACTTTCAGGTAATGATCAGTACACTAAGCCCACTTGGTTCCCCAAATTTCGTTCTTCTATGTTGAAGCGTTCGTTTCCAGTAACAGTTTGAATTTTGTCGTTTCACTCTGTTTTCTCCTATATTGATAGATGTATTTGGAACACTAAATCAAACACGGTTTGTGCTAGCTTCTTGAAACTTGACACAGTAAAGCAGTTTCACATTCTAACTCTATGTTTTGTTTCCTTTTCATGTAGCTTTAAGCAGTGACTGGCGAGAAACACCTTCATTGAAAGGGGTTGCAAGCTTCGAAAAATCACGAGTCTCCAGAAATCTCAGCAAATATTTTTTCACCCAAACTGGATGATACTTTCAGGTAATGATCAGTACACTTGGCCCGCTTGGTTCTCCATATTTCGTTCTTCTATGTTGAAGCGTTCGTTTACAGTAACAGTTTCCACTCTTGCATTACACTCTGTTTTCTCCTATATTGATAGATGTATTTGGAACTCTAAATCAAACACGGTTTGTGCTAGCTTCTTGAAACTTGACACAGTAATGCAGTTTCACATTCTAACAATATGTTTTGTTTCCTTTTCATGTAGCCCTAAGCAGTGACTGGCGAGAAACACTTTCATTGAAAGGGGTTGCAAGCTTCCAAAAATTACGAGTCTCCAGAAATCTCAGCAAATACTTTTTCACCCAAGCTGCATGATACTTTCAGGTAATGATCAGTACACTAAGCCCACTTGGTTCCCCAAATTTCGTTCTTCTATGTTGAAGCGTTCGTTTCCAGTAACAGTTTGAATTTTGTCGTTTCACTCTGTTTTCTCCTATATTGATAGATGTATTTGGAACACTAAATCAAACACGGTTTGTGCTAGCTTCTTGAAACTTGACACAGTAAAGCAGTTTCACATTCTAACTCTATGTTTTGTTTCCTTTTCATGTAGCTTTAAGCAGTGACTGGCGAGAAACACCTTCATTGAAAGGGGTTGCAAGCTTCGAAAAATCACGAGTCTCCAGAAATCTCAGCAAATATTTTTTCACCCAAACTGGATGATACTTTCAGGTAATGATCAGTACACTTGGCCCACTTGGTTCTCCATATTTCGTTCTTCTATGTTGAAGCGTTCGTTTACAGTAACAGTTTCCACTCTTGCATTACACTCTGTTTTCTCCTATATTGATAGATGTATTTGGAACTCTAAATCAAACACGGTTTGTGCTAGCTTCTTGAAACTTGACACAGTAATGCAGTTTCACATTCTAACAATATGTTTTGTTTCCTTTTCATGTAGCCCTAAGCAGTGACTGGCGAGAAACACTTTCATTGAAAGGGGTTGCAAGCTTCCAAAAATTACGAGTCTCCAGAAATCTCAGCAAATATTTTTTCACCCAAGCTGCAGGATACTTTCAGGTAATGATCAGTACACTAAGCCCACTTGGTTCCCCAAATTTCGTTCTTCTATGTTGAAGCGTTCGTTTCCAGTAACAGTTAGAATTTTGGCGTGTCACTCTGTTTTCTCCTATATTGATAGATGTATTTGGAACTCTAAATCAAACACGGTTTGTGCTAGCTTCTTGAAACTTGACACAGTAAAGCAGTTTCACATTCTAACTCTATGTTTTGTTTCCTTTTCATGTAGCCCTAAGCAGTGACTGGCGAGAAACACTTTCATTGAAAGGGGTTGCAAGTTTCCAAAAATTACGAGTCTCCAGAAATCTCAGCAAATATTTTTTCACCCAAACTGGATGATACTTTCAGGTAATGATCAGTACACTTGGCCCACTTGGTTCTCCATATTTCGTTCTTCTATGTTGAAGCGTTCGTTTCCAGTAATAGTTTGAATTTTTGCGTTTCACTCTGTTTTCTCCTATATTGATAGATGTATTTGGAACACTAAATCAAACACGGTTTGTGCTAGCTTCTTGAAACTTGACACAGTAAAGCAGTTTCACATTGTAACTCTATGTTTTGTTTCGTTTTCATGTAGCTTTAAGCAGTGACTGGCGAGAAACACCTTCATTGAAAGGGGTTGCAAGCTTCCAAAAATTACGAGTCTCCAGAAATCTCAGCAAATATTTTTTCACCCAACCTGGATGATACTTTCAGGTAATGATCAGTACACTAAGCCCACTTAGTTCTCCAAATTTCATTCTTCTATGTTGAAGCGCTCGTTTCCAGTAACAGTTTCCATTCTGGCATTTCACTCTGTTTTCTCCTATATTGATAGATGTATTTGGAACTCTAAATCAAACACGGTTTGTGCTAGCTTCTTGAAACTTGACACAGTAAAGCAGTTTCACATTCTAACTCTATGTTTTGTTTCCTTTTCATGTAGCCCTAAGCAGTGACTGGCGAGAAACACTTTCATTGAAAGGGGTTGCAAGCCTCCAAAAATCACGAGTCTCCAGAAATCTCAGCAAATATTTTTTCACCCAAACTGGATGATACTTTCAGGTAATGATCAGTACACTAAGCCCACTTGGTTCCCCAAATTTCGTTCTTCTATGTTGAAGCGTTCGTTTCCAGTAACAGTTTGAATTTTGTCGTTTCACTCTGTTTTCTCCTATATTGATAGATGTATTTGGAACTCTAAATCAAACACGGTTTGTGCTAGCTTCTTGAAACTTGACACAGTAAAGCAGTTTCACATTCTAACTCTATGTTTTGTTTCCTTTTCATGTAGCTGTAAGCAGTGACTGGCGAGAAACACCTTCATTGAAAGGGGTTGCAAGCTTCCAAAAATCACGAGTCTCCAGAAATCTCAGCAAATATTTTTTCACCCAAACTGGATGATACTTTCAGGTAATGATCAGTGCACTTGGCCCACTTGGTTCTCCATATTTCGTTCTTCTATGTTGAAGCGTTCGTTTCCAGTAACAGTTTGAATTTTGTCGTTTCACTCTTTTTTCTCCTATATTGATAGATGTATTTGGAACTCTAAATCAAACACGGTTTGTGCTAGCTTCTTGAAACTTGACACAGTAATGCAGTTTCACATTCTAACAATATGTTTTGTTTCCTTTTCATGTAGCCCTAAGCAGTGACTGGCGAGAAACACTTTCATTGAAAGGGGTTGCAAGCTTCCAAAAATTACGAGTCTCCAGAAATCTCAGCAAATATTTTTTCACCCAAGCTGCATGATACTTTCAGGTAATGATCAGTACACTAAGCCCACTTGGTTCCCCAAATTTCGTTCTTCTATGTTGAAGCGTTCGTTTCCAGTAACAGTTAGAATTTTGGCGTTTCACTCTGTTTTCTCCTATAATGATAGATGTATTTGGAACTCTAAATCAAACACGGTTTGTGCTAGCTTCTTGAAACTTGACACAGTAAAGCAGTTTCACATTCTAACTCTATGTTTTGTTTCCTTTTCATGTAGCTTTAAGCAGTGACTGGCGAGAAACACTTTCATTGAAAGGGGTTGCAAGCTTCCAAAAATTACGAGTCTCCAGAAATCTCAGCAAATATTTTTTCACCCAAACTGGATGATACTTTCAGGTAATGATCAGTACACTAAGCCCACTTGGTTCCCCAAATTTCGTTCTTCTATGTTGAAGCGTTCGTTTCCAGTAACAGTTTGAATTTTGTCGTTTCACTCTGTTTTCTCCTATATTGATAGATGTATTGGGAACACTAAATCAAACACGGTTTGTGCTAGCTTCTTGAAACTTGACACAGTAAAGCAGTTTCACATTCTAACTCTATGTTTTGTTTCCTTTTCATGTAGCTTTAAGCAGTGACTGGCGAGAAACACCTTCATTGAATGGGGTTGCAAGCTTCCAAAAATTACGAGTCTCCAGAAATCTCAGCAAATATTTTTTCACCCAAACTGGATGATACTTTCAGGTAATGATCAGTACACTAAGCCCACTTGGTTCCCCAAATTTCGTTCTTCTATGTTGAAGCGTTCGTTTCCAGTAACAGTTTGAATTTTGTCGTTTCACTCTGTTTTCTCCTATATTGATAGATGTATTTGGAACACTAAATCAAACACGGTTTGTGCTAGCTTCTTGAAACTTGACACAGTAAAGCAGTTTCACATTCTAACTCTATGTTTTGTTTCCTTTTCATGTAGCTTTAAGCAGTGACTGGCGAGAAACACCTTCATTGAAAGGGGTTGCAAGCTTCCAAAAATCACGAGTCTCCAGAAATCTCAGCAAATATTTTTTCACCCAAACTGGATGATACTTTCAGGTAATGATCAGTACACTTGGCCCACTTGGTTCTCCATATTTCGTTCTTCTATGTTGAAGCGTTCGTTTCCAGTAACAGTTTGAATTTTGTCGTTTCACTCTTTTTTCTCCTATATTGATAGATGTATTTGGAACTCTAAATCAAACACGGTTTGTGCTAGCTTCTTGAAACTTGACACAGTAAAGCAGTTTCACATTCTAACTCTATGTTTTGTTTCCTTTTCATGTAGCCCTAAGCAGTGACTGGCGAGAAACACTTTCATTGAAAGGGGTTGCAAGCTTCCAAAAATTACGAGTCTCCAGAAATCTCAGCAAATATTTTTTCACCCACACTGGATGATAGTTTCAGGTAATGATCAGAACACTAAGCCCACTTGGTTCTCCAAATTCGTTCTTCTATATTGAAGCATTCGTTTCCAGTAACAGTTTCCATTCTGGCATTTCACTCTGTTTTCTCCTATATTAATAGATGTATTTGGAACTCTAAATCAAACACGGTTTGTGCTAGCTTCTTGAAACTTGACACAGTAAAGCAGTTTCACATTCTAACTCTATGTTTTGTTTCCTTTTCTTGTAGCCCTAAGCAGTGACGGGCGAGAAACACTTTCATTGAAAGGGGTTGCAAGCTTCCAAAAATTACTAGTCTCCAGAAATCTCAGCAAATATTTTTTCACCCAAACTGGATGATACTTTCAGGTAATGATCAGTACACTTGGCCCAATGGTTCTCCATATTTCGTTCTTCTATGTTGAAGCGTTCCTTTACACTAACATTTTCCACTCTGGCATTTCACTCTGTTTTCTACTATATTGATAGATGTATTTGGAACTCTAAATCAAACACGGTTTGTGCTAGCTTCTTGAAACTTGACACAGTAATGCAGTTTCACATTCCAACTCTATGTTTTGTTTCTTTTTCATGTAGCCCTAAGCAGTGACTGGCGAGAAACACTTTCATTGAAAGGGGTTGCAAGCTTCCAAAAATTACGAGTCTCCAGAAATCTCAGCAAATATTTTTTCACCCAAACTGCATGATACTTTCAGGTAATGATCAGTACACTAAGCTCACTTGGTTCCCCAAATTTCGTTCTTCTATGTTGAAGCGTTCGTTTCCAGTAACAGTTTGAATTTTTGCGTTTCACTCTGTTTTCTCCTATATTGATAGATGTATTTGGAACTCTAAATCAAACACGGTTTGTGCTAGCTTCTTGAAACTTGACACAGTAAAGCAGTTTCACATTCTAACTCTATGTTTTGTTTCCTTTTCATGTAGCCCTAAGCAGTGACTGGCGAGAAACACTTTCATTGAAAGGGGTTGCAAGCTTCCAAAAATTACGAGTCTTCAGAAATCTCAGCAAATATTTTTTCACCCAAACTAGATGATACTTTCAGGTAATGATCAGTACACTAAGCCCTCTTGGTTCCCCAAATTTCGTTCTTCTATGTTGAAGCGTTCGTTTCCACTAACAGTTTCCACTCTGGCATTTCACTCTGTTTTCTCCTATATTGATAGATGTATTTGGAACTCTAAATCAAACACGGTTTGTGCTAGCTTCTTGAAACTTGACACAGTAAAGCAGTTTCACATTGTAACTCTATGTTTTGTTTCCTTTTCATGTAGCTTTAAGCAGTGACTGGCGAGAAACACTTTCATTGAAAGGGGTTGCAAGCTTCCAAAAATTACGAGTCTCCAGAAATCTCAGCAAATATTTTTTCACCCAAACTGGATGATACTTTCAGGTAATGATCAGTACACTAAGCCCACTTGGTTCTCCAAATTTCATTCTTCTATGTTGAAGCGTTCGTTTCCAGTAACAGTTTCCATTCTGGCATTTCACTCTGTTTTCTCCTATATTGATAGATGTATTTGGAACTCTAAATCAAACACGGTTTGTGCTAGCTTCTTGAAACTTGACACAGTAAAGCAGTTTCACATTGTAACTCTATGTTTTGTTTCCTTTTCATGTAGCTTTAAGCAGTGACTGGCGAGAAACACTTTCATTGAAAGGGGTTGCAAGCTTCCAAAAATTACGAGTCTCCAGAAATCTCAGCAAATATTTTTTCACCCAAACTGGATGATACTTTCAGGTAATGATCAGTACACTAAGCCCACTTGGTTCTCCAAATTTCGTTCTTCTATGTTGAAGCGTTCGTTTCTAGTAACAATTTGAATTTTGTCGTTTCACTCTGTTTTCTCCTATATTGATAGATGTATTTGGAACTCTAAATCAAACACGGTTTGTGCTAGCTTCTTGAAACTTGACACAGTAAAGCAGTTTCACATTCTAACTCTATGTTTTGTTTCTTTTTCATGTAGCCCTAAGCAGTGACTGGCGAGAAACACTTTCATTGAAAGGGGTTGCAAGCTTCCAAAAATTACGAGTCTTCAGAAATCTCAGCAAATATTTTTTCACCCAAACTAGATGATACTTTCAGGTAATGATCAGTACACTAAGCCCTCTTGGTTCCCCAAATTTCGTTCTTCTATGTTGAAGCGTTCGTTTACACTAACAGTTTCCACTCTGGCATTTCACTCTGTTTTCTCCTATATTGATAGATGTATTTGGAACTCTAAATCAAACACGGTTTGTGCTAGCTTCTTGAAACTTGACACAGTAAAGCAGTTTCACATTGTAACTCTATGTTTTGTTTCCTTTTCATGTAGCTTTAAGCAGTGACTGGCGAGAAACACTTTCATTGAAAGGGGTTGCAAGCTTCCAAAAATTACTAGTCTCCAGAAATCTCAGCAAATATATTTTCACCCAAACTGGATGATACTTTCAGGTAATGATCAGTACACTTGGCCCACTTGGTTCTCCATATTTCGTTCTTCTATGTTGAAGCGTTCGTTTACAGTAACAGTTTCCACTCTGGCATTTCACTCTGTTTTCTCCTATATTGATAGATGTATTTGGAACTCTAAATCAAACACGGTTTGTGCTAGCTTCTTGAAACTTGACACAGTAAAGCAGTTTCACATTCTAACTCTATGTTTTGTTTCTTTTTCATGTAGCCCTAAGCAGTGACTGGCGAGAAACACTTTCATTGAAAGGGGTTGCAAGCTTCCAAAAATTACGAGTCTCCAGAAATCTCAGCAAATATTTTTTCACCCAAACTGCATGATACTTTCAGGTAATGATCAGTACACTAAGCCCACTTGGTTCCCCAAATTTCGTTCTTCTGTGTTGAAGCGTTCGTTTCCAGTAACAGTTTGAATTTTTGTGTTTCACTCTGTTTTCTCCTATATTGATAGATGTATTTGGAACTCTAAATCAAACACGGTTTGTGCTAGCTTCTTGAAACTTGACACAGTAAAGCAGTTTCACATTCTAACTCTATGTTTTGTTTCCTTTTCATGTAGCTTTAAGCAGTGACTGGCGAGAAACACCTTCATTGAAAGGGGTTGCAAGCTTCCAAAAATCACGAGTCTCCAGAAATCTCAGCAAATATTTTTTCACCCAAACTGGATGATACTTTCAGGTAATGATCAGTACACTTGGCCCACGTGGTTCTCCAAATTTCGTTCTTCTATGTTGAAGCGTTCGTTTCCAGTAACAGTTTCCATTCTGGCATTTCACTCTGTTTTCTCCTATATTGATAGATGTATTTGGAACTCTAAATCAAACACAGTTTGTGCTAGCTTCTTGAAACTTGACACAGTAAAGCAGTTTCACATTCTAACTCTATGTTTTGTTTCCTTTTCTTGTAGCCCTAAGCAGTGACGGGCGAGAAACACTTTCATTGAAAGGGGTTGCAAGCTTCCAAAAATTACGAGTCTTCAGAAATCTCAGCAAATATTTTTTCACCCAAACTAGATGATACTTTCAGGTAATGATCAGTACACTAAGCCCTCTTGGTTCCCCAAATTTCGTTCTTCTATGTTGAAGCGTTCGTTTACACTAACAGTTTCCACTCTGGCATTTCACTCTGTTTTCTCCTATATTGATAGATGTATTTGGAACTCTAAATCAAACACGGTTTGTGCTAGCTTCTTGAAACTTGACACAGTAAAGCAGTTTCACATTCTAACTCTATGTTTTGTTTCCTTTTCATGTAGCTTTAAGCAGTGACTGGCGAGAAACACTTTCATTGAAAGGGGTTGCAAGCTTCCAAAAATTACGAGTCTCCAGAAATCTCAGCAAATATTTTTTCACCCAAACTGGATGATACTTTCAGGTAATGATCAGTACACTAAGCCCACTTGGTTCTCCAAATTTCATTCTTCTATGTTGAAGCGTTCGTTTCTAGTAACAATTTGAATTTTGTCGTTTCACTCTGTTTTCTCCTATATTGATAGATGTATTTGGAACTCTAAATCAAACACGGTTTGTGCTAGCTTCTTGAAACTTGACACAGTAAAGCAGTTTCACATTCTAACTCTATGTTTTGTTTCCTTTTCATGTAGCCCTAAGCAGTGACGGGCGAGAAACACTTTCATTGAAAGGGGTTGCAAGCTTCCAAAAATTACTAGTCTCCAGAAATCTCAGCAAATATATTTTCACCCAAACTGGATGATACTTTCAGGTAATGATCAGTACACTTGGCCCACTTGGTTCTCCATATTTCGTTCTTCTATGTTGAAGCGTTCGTTTACACTAACAGTTTCCACTCTTGCATTTCACTCTGTTTTCTCCTATATTGATAGATGTATTTGGAACTCTAAATCAAACACGGTTTGTGCTAGCTTCTTGAAACTTGACACAGTAAAGCAGTTTCACATTCTAACTCTATGTTTTGTTTCTTTTTCATGTAGCCCTAAGCAGTGACTGGCGAGAAACACTTTCATTGAAAGGGGTTGCAAGCTTCCAAAAATTACGAGTCTCCAGAAATCTCAGCAAATATTTTTTCACCCAAACTGCATGATACTTTCAGGTAATGATCAGTACACTAAGCCCACTTGGTTCCCCAAATTTCGTTCTTCTGTGTTGAAGCGTTCGTTTCCAGTAACAGTTTGAATTTTTGCGTTTCACTCTGTTTTCTCCTATATTGATAGATGTATTTGGAACTCTAAATCAAACACGGTTTGTGCTAGCTTCTTGAAACTTGACACAGTAAAGCAGTTTCACATTCTAACTCTATGTTTTGTTTCCTTTTCATGTAGCTTTAAGCAGTGACTGGCGAGAAACACCTTCATTGAAAGGGGTTGCAAGCTTCCAAAAATCACGAGTCTCCAGAAATCTCAGCAAATATTTTATCAACCAAACTGGATGATACTTTCAGGTAATGATCAGTACACTTGGCCCACTTGGTTCTCCAAATTTCGTTCTTCTATGTTGAAGCGTTCGTTTCCAGTAACAGTTTCCATTCTGGCATTTCACTCTGTTTTCTCCTATATTGATAGATGTATTTGGAACTCTAAATCAAACACAGTTTGTGCTAGCTTCTTGAAACTTGACACAGTAAAGCAGTTTCACATTCTAACTCTATGTTTTGTTTCCTTTTCTTGTAGCCCTAAGCAGTGACGGGCGAGAAACACTTTCATTGAAAGGGGTTGCAAGCTTCCAAAAATTACGAGTCTTCAGAAATCTCAGCAAATATTTTTTCACCCAAACTAGATGATACTTTCAGGTAATGATCAGTACACTAAGCCCTCTTGGTTCCCCAAATTTCGTTCTTCTATGTTGAAGCGTTCGTTTACACTAACAGTTTCCACTCTGGCATTTCACTCTGTTTTCTCCTATATTGATAGATGTATTTGGAACTCTAAATCAAACACAGTTTGTGCTAGCTTCTTGAAACTTGACACAGTAAAGCAGTTTCACATTCTAACTCTATGTTTTGTTTCCTTTTCTTGTAGCCCTAAGCAGTGACGGGCGAGAAACACATTCATTGAAAGGGGTTGCAAGCTTCCAAAAATTACGAGTCTTCAGAAATCTCAGCAAATATTTTTTCACCCAAACTAGATGATACTTTCAGGTAATGATCAGTACACTAAGCCCTCTTGGTTCCCCAAATTTCGTTCTTCTATGTTGAAGCGTTCGTTTACACTAACAGTTTCCACTCTGGCATTTCACTCTGTTTTCTCCTATATTGATAGATGTATTTGGAACTCTAAATCAAACACGGTTTGTGCTAGCTTCTTGAAACTTGACACAGTAAACAGTTTCACATTCTAACTCTATGTTTTGTTTCCTTTTCATGTAGCCCTAAGCAGTGACTGGCGAGAAACACTTTCATTGAAAGGGGTTGCAAGCTTCCAAAAATTACGAGTCTTCAGAAATCTCAGCAAATATTTTTTCACCCAAACTAGATGATACTTTCAGGTAATGATCAGTACACTAAGACCTCTTGGTTCCCCAAATTTCGTTCTTCTATGTTGAAGCGTTCGTTTACACTAACAGTTTCCACTCTGGCATTTCACTCTGTTTTCTCCTATATTGATAGATGTATTTGGAACTCTAAATCAAACACGGTTTGTGCTAGCTTCTTGAAACTTGACACAGTAAAGCAGTTTCACATTCTAACTCTATGTTTTGTTTCCTTTTCATGTAGCTTTAAGCAGGACTGGCGAGAAACACTTTCATTGAAAGGGGTTGCAAGCTTCCAAAAATTACGAGTCTCCAGAAATCTCAGCAAATATTTTTTCACCCAAACTGGATGATACTTTCAGGTAATGATCAGTACACTAAGCCCACTTGGTTCCCCAAATTTCATTCTTCTATGTTGAAGCGTTCGTTTCCAGTAACAGTTTCCATTCTGGCATTTCACTCTGTTTTCTCCTATATTGATAGATGTATTTGGAACTCTAAATCAAACACGGTTTGTGCTAGCTTCTTGAAACTTGACACAGTAAAGCAGTTTCACATTCTAACTCTATGTTTTGTTTCCTTTTCATGTAGCTTTAAGCAGTGACTGGCGAGAAACACCTTCATTGAAAGGGGTTGCAAGCTTCCAAAAATCACGAGTCTTCAGAAATCTCAGCAAATATTTTTTCACCCAAACTGGATGATACTTTCAGGTAATGATCAGTACACTTGGCCCACTTGGTTCTCCATATTTCGTTCTTCTATGTTGAAGCGTTCGTTTCCAGTAACAGTTTCCACTCTGGCATTACACTCTGTTTTCTCCTATATTGATAGATGTATTTGGAACTCTAAATTAAACACGGTTTGTGCTAGCTTCTTGAAACTTGACACAGTAATGCAGTTTCACATTCTAACTCTATGTTTTGTTTCCTTTTCATGTAGCCCTAAGCAGTGACTGGCGAGAAACACTTTCATTGAAAGGGGTTGCAAGCTTCCAAAAATTACGAGTCTCCAGAAATCTCAGCAAATATTTTTTCACCCAAGCTGCATGATACTTTCAGGTAATGATCAGTACACTAAGCCCACTTGGTTCCCCAAATTTCGTTCTTCTATGTTGAAGCGTTCGTTTCCAGTAACAGTTAGAATTTTGGCGTTTCACACTGTTTTCTCATATATTGATAGATGTATTTGGAACTCTAAATCAAACACGGTTTGTGGTAGCTTCTTGAAACTTGACACAGTAAAGCAGTTTCACATTCTAACTCTAAGTTTTGTTTCCTTTTCATGTAGCCCTAAGCAGTGACTGGCGAGAAACACTTTCATTGAAAGGGGTTGCAAGCTTCCAAAAATTACGAGTCTCCAGAAATCTCAGCAAATATTTTTTCACCCAAACTGGATGATAGTTTCAGGTAATGATCAGTACACTAAGCCCACTTGGTTCTCCAAATTTCGTTCTTCTATGTTGAAGCGTTCATTTCCAGTAACAGTTTGAATTTTTGCGTTTCACTCTGTTTTCTCCTATATTGATAGATGTATTTGGAACTCTAAATCAAACACGGTTTGTGCTAGCTTCTTGAAACTTGACACAGTAAAGCAGTTTCAAATTCTAACTCTATGTTTTGTTTCCTTTTCATGTAGCCCTTAGCAGTGACTGGCGAGAAACACTTTCATTGAAAGGGGTTGCAAACTTCCAAAAATTACGAGTCTTCAGAAATCTCAGCAAATATTTTTTCACGCAAACTAGATGATACTTTCAGGTAATGATCAGTACACTAAGCCCTCTTGGTTCCCCAAATTTCGTTCTTCTATGTTGAAGCGTTCGTTTCCACTAACAGTTTCCACTCTGGCATTTCACTCTGTTTTCTCCTATATTGATAGATGTATTTGGAACTCTAAATCAAACACGGTTTGTGCTAGCTTCTTGAAACTTGACACAGTAAAGCAGTTTCACATTGTAACTCTATGTTTTGTTTCCTTTTCATGTAGCTTTAAGCAGTGACTGGCGAGAAACACTTTCATTGAAAGGGGTTGCAAGATTCCAAAAATTACGAGTCTCCAGAAATCTCAGCAAATATTTTTTCACCCAAACTGGATGATACTTTCAGGTAATGATCAGTACACTAAGCCCACTTGGTTCTCCAAATTTCATTCTTCTATGTTGAAGCGTTCGTTTCCAGTAACAGTTTCCATTCTGGCATTTCACTCTGTTTTCTCCTATATTGATAGATGTATTTGGAACTCTAAATCAAACACGGTTTGTGCTAGCTTCTTGAAACTTGACACAGTAAAGCAGTTTCACATTCTAACTCTATGTTTTGTTTCCTTTTCATGTAGCCCTAAGCAGTGACTGGCGAGAAACACTTTCATTGAAAGGGGTTGCAAGCTTCCAAAAATTACGAGTCTCCAGAAATCTCAGCAAATATTTTTTCACCCAAACTGCATGATACTTTCAGGTAATGATCAGTACACTAAGCCCACTTGGTTCCCCAAATTTCGTTCTTCTATGTTGAAGCGTTCATTTCCAGTAACAGTTTGAATTTTTGCGTTTCACTCTGTTTTCTCCTATATTGATAGATGTATTTGGAACTCTAAATCAAACACAGTTTGTGCTAGCTTCTTGAAACTTGACACAGTAAAGCAGTTTCACATTCTAACTCTATGTTTTGTTTCGTTTTCATGTAGCCCTAAGCAGTGACTGGCGAGAAACACTTTCATTGAAAGGGGTTGCAAGCTTCCAAAAATTACGAGTCTTCAGAAATCTCAGCAAATATTTTTTCACCCAAACTAGATGATACTTTCAGGTAATGATCAGTACACTAAGCCCTCTTGGTTCCCCAAATTTCATTCTTCTATGTTGAAGCGTTCGTTTCCACTAACAGTTTCCACTCTGGCATTTCACTCTGTTTTCTCCTATATTGATAGATGTATTTGGAACTCTAAATCAAACACGGTTTGTGCTAGCTTCTTGAAACTTGACACAGTAAAGCAGTTTCACATTGTAACTCTATGTTTTGTTTCCTTTTCATGTAGCTTTAAGCAGTGACTGGCGAGAAACACTTTCATTGAAAGGGGTTGCAAGCTTCCAAAAATTACGAGTCTCCAGAAATCTCAGCAAATATTTTTTCACCCAAACTGGATGATACTTTCAGGTAATGATCAGTACACTAAGCCCACTTGGTTCT
The DNA here is from genome assembly GCF_964194105.1 of Spermophilus citellus. NCBI lineage: Eukaryota > Metazoa > Chordata > Mammalia > Rodentia > Sciuridae > Spermophilus > Spermophilus citellus. Next base: position 81,747,312 of record NC_138185.1, on the reverse strand, counting down.
CCAAATTTCATTCTTCTATGTTGAAGCGTTCGTTTCCAGTAACAGTTTCCATTCTGGCATTTCACTCTGTTTTCTCCTATATTGATAGATGTATTTGGAACTCTAAATCAAACACGGTTTGTGCTAGCTTCTTGAAACTTGACACAGTAAAGCAGTTTCACATTCTAACTCTATGTTTTGTTTCCTTTTCATGTAGCTTTAAGCAGTGACTGGCGAGAAACACTTTCATTGAAAGGGGTTGCAAGCTTCCAAAAATTACGAGTCTCCAGAAATCTCAGCAAATATTTTTTCACCCAAACTGGATGATACTTTCAGGTAATGATCAGTACACTAAGCCCACTTGGTTCTTCAAATTTCGTTCTTCTATGTTGAAGCGTTCGTTTCTAGTAACAATTTGAATTTTGTCGTTTCACTCTGTTTTCTCCTATATTGATAGATGTATTTGGAACTCTAAATCAAACACAGTTTGTGCTAGCTTCTTGAAACTTGACACAGTAAAGCAGTTTCACATTCTAACTCTATGTTTTGTTTCCTTTTCTTGTAGCCCTAAGCAGTGACGGGCGAGAAACACTTTCATTGAAAGGGGTTGCAAGCTTCCAAAAATTACTAGTCTCCAGAAATCTCAGCAAATATATTTTCACCCAAACTGGATGATACTTTCAGGTAATGATCAGTACACTTGGCCCACTTGGTTCTCCATATTTCGTTCTTCTATGTTGAAGCGTTCGTTTACACTAACAGTTTCCACTCTGGCATTTCACTCTGTTTTCTCCTATATTGATAGATGTATTTGGAACTCTAAATCAAACACGGTTTGTGCTAGCTTCTTGAAACTTGACACAGTAAAGCAGTTTCACATTCTAACTCTATGTTTTGTTTCTTTTTCATGTAGCCCTAAGCAGTGACTGGCGAGAAACACTTTCATTGAAAGGGGTTGCAAGCTTCCAAAAATTACGAGTCTCCAGAAATCTCAGCAAATATTTTTTCACCCAAACTGGATGATACTTTCAGGTAATGATCAGTACACTTGGCCCACTTGGTTCTCCAAATTTCGTTCTTCTATGTTGAAGCGTTCGTTTCCAGTAACAGTTTCCATTCTGGCATTTCACTCTGTTTTCTCCTATATTGATAGATGTATTTGGAACTCTAAATCAAACACGGTTTGTGCTAGCTTCTTGAAACTTGACACAGTAAAGCAGTTTCACATTCTAACTCTATGTTTTGTTTCCTTTTCATGTTGCCCTAAGCAGTGACTGGCGAGAAACACTTTCATTGAAAGGGGTTGCAAGCTTCCAAAAATTACGAGTCTTCAGAAATCTCAGCAAATATTTTTTCACCCAAACTAGATGATACTTTCAGGTAATGATCAGTACACTAAGCCCTCTTGGTTCCCCAAATTTCGTTCTTCTATGTTGAAGCGTTCGTTTCCACTAACAGTTTCCACTCTGGCATTTCACTCTGTTTTCTCCTATATTGATAGATGTATTTGGAACTCTAAATCAAACACGGTTTGTGCTAGCTTCTTGAAACTTGACACAGTAAAGCAGTTTCACATTGTAACTCTATGTTTTGTTTCCTTTTCATGTAGCTTTAAGCAGTGACTGGCGAGAAACACTTTCATTGAAAGGGGTTGCAAGCTTCCAAAAATTACGAGTCTCCAGAAATCTCAGCAAATATTTTTTCACCCAAACTGGATGATACTTTCAGGTAATGATCAGTACACTAAGCCCACTTGGTTCTCCAAATTTCATTCTTCTATGTTGAAGCGTTCGTTTCCAGTAACAGTTTCCACTCTGGCATTTCACTCTGTTTTCTCCTATATTCATAGATGTATTTGGAACTCTAAATCAAACACGGTTTGTGCTAGCTTCTTGAAACTTGACACAGTAAAGCAGTTTCACATTGTAACTCTATGTTTTGTTTCCTTTTCATGTAGCTTTAAGCAGTGACTGGCGAGAAACACTTTCATTGAAAGGGGTTGCAAGCTTCCAAAAATTACGAGTCTCCAGAAATCTCAGCAAATATTTTTTCACCCAAACTGGATGATACTTTCAGGTAATGATCAGTACACTAAGCCCACTTGGTTCTCCAAATTTCATTCTTCTATGTTGAAGCGTTCGTTTCCAGTAACAGTTTCCATTCTGGCATTTCACTCTGTTTTCTCCTATATTGATAGATGTATTTGGAACTCTAAATCAAACACGGTTTGTGCTAGCTTCTTGAAACTTGACACAGTAAAGCAGTTTCACATTCTAACTCTATGTTTTGTTTCCTTTTCATGTAGCCCTAAGCAGTGACTGGCGAGAAACACTTTCATTGAAAGGGGTTGCAAGCTTCCAAAAATTACGAGTCTCCAGAAATCTCAGCAAATATTTTTTCACCCAAACTGGATGATACTTTCAGGTAATGATCAGTACACTAAGCCCACTTGGTACCCAAATTTCGTTCTTCTATGTAGAAGCGTTCGTTTCCAGTAACAGTTTGAATTTTGTCGTTTCACTCTGTTTTCTCCTATATTGATAGATGTATTTGGAACACTAAATCAAACACGGTTTGTGCTAGCTTCTTGAAACTTGACACAGTAAAGCAGTTTCACATTCTAACTCTATGTTTTGTTTCCTTTTCATGTAGCTTTAAGCAGTGACTGGCGAGAAACACCTTCATTGAAAGGGGTTGCAAGCTTCCAAAAATCACGAGTCTCCAGAAATCTCAGCAAATATTTTTTCACCCAAACTGGATGATACTTTCAGGTAATGATCAGTACACTTGGCCCACTTGGTTCTCCATATTTTGTTCTTCTATGTTGAAGCGTTCGTTTACAGTAACAGTTTCCACTCTGGCATTACACTCTGTTTTCTCCTATATTGATAGATGTATTTGGAACTCTAAATCAAACACGGTTTGTGCTAGCTTCTTGAAACTTGACACAGTAATGCAGTTTCACATTCTAACAACATGTTTTGTTTCCTTTTCATGTAGCCCTAAGCAGTGACTGGCGAGAAACACTTTCATTGAAAGGGGTTGCAAGCTTCCAAAAATTACGAGTCTCCAGAAATCTCAGCAAATATTTTTTCACCCAAGCTGCATGATACTTTCAGGTAATGATCAGTACACTAAGCCCACTTGGTTCCCCAAATTTCGTTCTTCTATGTTGAAGCGTTCGTTTCCAGTAACAGTTAGAATTTTGGCGTTTCACTCTATTTTCTCCTATATTGATAGATGTATTTGGAACTCTAAATCAAACACGGTTTGTGCTACCTTCTTGAAACTTGACACAGTAAAGCAGTTTCACATTCTAACTCTAAGTTTTGTTTCCTTTTCATGTAGCCCTAAGCAGTGACCGGCGAGAAACACTTTCATTGAAAGGGGTTGCAAGCTTTCAAAAATTACGAGTCTCCAGAAATCTCAGCAAATATTTTTTCACCCAAACTGGATGATACTTTCAGGTAATGATCAGTACACTAAGCCCACTTGGTTCTCCAAATTTCGTTCTTCTATGTTGAAGCGTTCGTTTCCAGTAACAGTTTGAATTTTTGCGTTTCACTCTGTTTTCTCCTATATTGATAGATGTATTTGGAACTCTAAATCAAACACAGTTTGTGCTAGCTTCTTGAAACTTGACACAGTAAAGCAGTTTCACATTGTAACTCTATGTTTTGTTTCCTTTTCTTGTAGCCCTAAGTAGTGACGGGCGAGAAACACTTTCATTGAAAGGGGTTGCAAGCTTCCAAAAATTACTAGTCTCCAGAAATCTCAGCAAATATATTTTCACCCAAACTGGATGATACATTCAGGTAATGATCAGTACACTTGGCCCACTTGGTTCTCCATATTTCGTTCTTCTATGTTGAAGCGTTCGTTTACACTAACAGTTTCCACTCTGGCATTTCACTCTGTTTTCTCCTATATTGATAGATGTATTTGGAACTCTAAATCAAACACGGTTTGTGCTAGCTTCTTGAAACTTGACACAGTAAAGCAGTTTCACATTCTAACTCTATGTTTTGTTTGTTTTTCATGTAGCCCTAAGCAGTGACTGGCGAGAAACACTTTCATTGAAAGGGGTTGCAAGCTTCCAAAAATTACGACTCTCCAGAAATCTCAGCAAATATTTTTTCACCCAAACTGCATGATACTTTCAGGTAATGATCAGTACACTAAGCCCACTTGGTTCCCCAAATTTCGTTCTTCTATGTTGAAGCGTTCGTTTCCAGTAACAGTTTGAATTTTTGCGTTTCACTCTGTTTTCTCCTATATTGATAGATGTATTTGGAACTCTAAATCAAACACGGTTTGTGCTAGCTTCTTGAAACTTGACACAGTAAAGCAGTTTCACATTGTAACTCTATGTTTTGTTTCCTTTTCATGTAGCTTTAAGCAGTGACTGGCGAGAAACACTTTCATTGAAAGGGGTTGCAAGCTTCCAAAAATTACGAGTCTCCAGAAATCTCAGCAAATATTTTTTCACCCAAACTGGATGATACTTTCAGGTAATGATCAGTACACTAAGCCCACTTGGTTCTCCAAATTTCATTCTTCTATGTTGAAGCGTTCGTTTCCAGTAACAGTTTCCATTCTGGCATTTCACTCTGTTTTCTCCTATATTGATAGATGTATTTGGAACTCTAAATCAAACACGGTTTGTGCTAGGTTCTTGAAACTTGACACAGTAAAGCAGTTTCACATTCTAACTCTATGTTTTGTTTCCTTTTCATGTAGCTTTAAGCAGTGACTGGCGAGAAACACTTTCATTGAAAGGGGTTGCAAGCTTCCAAAAATTACGAGTCTCCAGAAATCTCAGCAAATATTTTTTCACCCAAACTGGATGATACTTTCAGGTAATTATCAGTACACTAAGCCCACTTGGATCCCCAAATTTCGTTCTTCTATGTTGAAGCGTTCGTTTCCAGTAACAATTTGAATTTTGTCGTTTCACTCTGTTTTCTCCTATATTGATAGATGTATTTGGAACACTAAATCAAACACGGTTTGTGCTAGCTTCTTGAAACTTGACACAGTAAAGCAGTTTCACATTCTAACTCTATGTTTTGTTTCCTTTTCATGTAGCTTTAAGCAGTGACTGGCGAGAAACACCTTCATTGAAAGGGGTTGCAAGCTTCCAAAAATCACGAGTCTCCAGAAATCTCAGCAAATATTTTTTCACCCAAACTGGATGATACTTTCAGGTAATGATCAGTACACTTGGCCCACTTGGTTCTCCATATTTCGTTCTTCTATGTTGAAGCGTTCGTTTACAGTAACAGTTTCCACTCTGGCATTACACTCTGTTTTCTCCTATATTGATAGATGTATTTGGAACTCTAAATCAAACACGGTTTGTGCTAGCTTCTTGAAACTTGACACAGTAATGCAGTTTCACATTCTAACAACATGTTTTGTTTCCTTTTCATGTAGCCCTAAGCAGTGACTGGCGAGAAACACTTTCATTGAAAGGGGTTGCAAGCTTCCAAAAATTACGAGTCTCCAGAAATCTCAGCAAATATTTTTTCACCCAAGCTGCATGATACTTTCAGGTAATGATCAGTACACTAAGCCCACTTGGTTCCCCAAATTTCGTTCTTCTATGTTGAAGCGTTCGTTTCCAGTAACAGTTAGAATTTTGGCGTTTCACTCTATTTTCTCCTATATTGATAGATGTATTTGGAACTCTAAATCAAACACGGTTTGTGCTACCTTCTTGAAACTTGACACAGTAAAGCAGTTTCACATTCTAACTCTAAGTTTTGTTTCCTTTTCATGTAGCCCTAAGCAGTGACCGGCGAGAAACACTTTCATTGAAAGGGGTTGCAAGCTTTCAAAAATTACGAGTCTCCAGAAATCTCAGCAAATATTTTTTCACCCAAACTGGATGATACTTTCAGGTAATGATCAGTACACTAAGCCCACTTGGTTCTCCAAATTTCGTTCTTCTATGTTGAAGCGTTCGTTTCCAGTAACAGTTTGAATTTTTGCGTTTCACTCTGTTTTCTCCTATATTGATAGATGTATTTGGAACTCTAAATCAAACACAGTTTGTGCTAGCTTCTTGAAACTTGACACAGTAAAGCAGTTTCACATTGTAACTCTATGTTTTGTTTCCTTTTCTTGTAGCCCTAAGTAGTGACGGGCGAGAAACACTTTCATTGAAAGGGGTTGCAAGCTTCCAAAAATTACTAGTCTCCAGAAATCTCAGCAAATATATTTTCACCCAAACTGGATGATACATTCAGGTAATGATCAGTACACTTGGCCCACTTGGTTCTCCATATTTCGTTCTTCTATGTTGAAGCGTTCGTTTACACTAACAGTTTCCACTCTGGCATTTCACTCTGTTTTCTCCTATATTGATAGATGTATTTGGAACTCTAAATCAAACACGGTTTGTGCTAGCTTCTTGAAACTTGACACAGTAAAGCAGTTTCACATTCTAACTCTATGTTTTGTTTGTTTTTCATGTAGCCCTAAGCAGTGACTGGCGAGAAACACTTTCATTGAAAGGGGTTGCAAGCTTCCAAAAATTACGACTCTCCAGAAATCTCAGCAAATATTTTTTCACCCAAACTGCATGATACTTTCAGGTAATGATCAGTACACTAAGCCCACTTGGTTCCCCAAATTTCGTTCTTCTATGTTGAAGCGTTCGTTTCCAGTAACAGTTTGAATTTTTGCGTTTCACTCTGTTTTCTCCTATATTGATAGATGTATTTGGAACTCTAAATCAAACACGGTTTGTGCTAGCTTCTTGAAACTTGACACAGTAAAGCAGTTTCACATTGTAACTCTATGTTTTGTTTCCTTTTCATGTAGCTTTAAGCAGTGACTGGCGAGAAACACTTTCATTGAAAGGGGTTGCAAGCTTCCAAAAATTACGAGTCTCCAGAAATCTCAGCAAATATTTTTTCACCCAAACTGGATGATACTTTCAGGTAATGATCAGTACACTAAGCCCACTTGGTTCTCCAAATTTCATTCTTCTATGTTGAAGCGTTCGTTTCCAGTAACAGTTTCCATTCTGGCATTTCACTCTGTTTTCTCCTATATTGATAGATGTATTTGGAACTCTAAATCAAACACGGTTTGTGCTAGGTTCTTGAAACTTGACACAGTAAAGCAGTTTCACATTCTAACTCTATGTTTTGTTTCCTTTTCATGTAGCTTTAAGCAGTGACTGGCGAGAAACACTTTCATTGAAAGGGGTTGCAAGCTTCCAAAAATTACGAGTCTCCAGAAATCTCAGCAAATATTTTTTCACCCAAACTGGATGATACTTTCAGGTAATTATCAGTACACTAAGCCCACTTGGATCCCCAAATTTCGTTCTTCTATGTTGAAGCGTTCGTTTCCAGTAACAATTTGAATTTTGTCGTTTCACTCTGTTTTCTCCTATATTGATAGATGTATTTGGAACACTAAATCAAACACGGTTTGTGCTAGCTTCTTGAAACTTGACACAGTAAAGCAGTTTCACATTCTAACTCTATGTTTTGTTTCCTTTTCATGTAGCTTTAAGCAGTGACTGGCGAGAAACACCTTCATTGAAAGGGGTTGCAAGCTTCCAAAAATCACGAGTCTCCAGAAATCTCAGCAAATATTTTTTCACCCAAACTGGATGATACTTTCAGGTAATGATCAGTACACTTGGCCCACTTGGTTCTCCATATTTCGTTCTTCTATGTTGAAGCGTTCGTTTACAGTAACAGTTTCCACTCTGGCATTACACTCTGTTTTCTCCTATATTGATAGATGTATTTGGAACTCTAAATCAAACACGGTTTGTGCTAGCTTCTTGAAACTTGACACAGTAATGCAGTTTCACATTCTAACAACATGTTTTGTTTCCTTTTCATGTAGCCCTAAGCAGTGACTGGCGAGAAACACTTTCATTGAAAGGGGTTGCAAGCTTCCAAAAATTACGAGTCTCCAGAAATCTCAGCAAATATTTTTTCACCCAAGCTGCATGATACTTTCAGGTAATGATCAGTACACTAAGCCCACTTGGTTCCCCAAATTTCGTTCTTCTATGTTGAAGCGTTCGTTTCCAGTAACAGTTAGAATTTTGGCGTTTCACTCTGTTTTCTCCTATATTGATAGATGTATTTGGAACTCTAAATCAAACACGGTTTGTGCTGGCTTCTTGAAACTTGACACAGTAAAGCAGTTTCACATTCTAACTCTAAGTTTTGTTTCCTTTTCATGTAGCCCTAAGCAGTGACTGGCGAGAAACACTTTCATTGAAAGGGGTTGCAAGCTTCTAAAAATTACGAGTCTCCAGAAATCTCAGCAAATATTTTTTCACCCAAACTGGATGATACTTTCACGTAATGATCAGTACACTTGGCCCACTTGGTTCTCCAAATTTCGTTCTTCTATGTTGAAGCGTTCGTTTCCAGTAACAGTTTCCATTCTGGCATTTCACTCTGTTTTCTCCTATATTGATAGATGTATTTGGAACTCTAAATCAAACACGGTTTGTGCTAGCTTCTTGAAACTTCACACAGTAAAGCAGTTTCACATTGTAACTCTATGTTTTGTTTCCTTTTCATGTAGCTTTAAGCAGTGACTGGCGAGAAACACTTTCATTGAAAGGGGTTGCAAGCTTCCAAAAATTACGAGTCTCCAGAAATCTCAGCAAATATTTTTTCAACCAAACTGGATGATACTTTCAGGTAATGATCAGTACACTAAGCCCACTTGGTTCCCCAAATTTCGTTCTTCTATGTTGAAGCGTTCGTTTCCAGTAACAGTTTGAATTTTGTCGTTTCACTCTGTTTTCTCCTATATTGATAGATGTATTTGGAACACTAAATCAAACACGGTTTGTGCTAGCTTCTTGAAACTTGACACAGTAAAGCAGTTTCACATTCTAACTCTATGTTTTGTTTCCTTTTCATGTAGCTTTAAGCAGTGACTGGCGAGAAACACCTTCATTGAAAGGGGTTGCAAGCTTCCAAAAATCACGAGTCTCCAGAAATCTCAGCAAATATTTTTTCACCCAAACTGGATGATACTTTCAGGTAATGATCAGTACACTTGGCCCACTTGGTTCTCCATATTTCGTTCTTCTATGTTGAAGCGTTCGTTTACAGTAACAGTTTCCACTCTGGCATTACACTCTGTTTTCTCCTATATTGATAGATGTATTTGGAACTCTAAATCAAACACGGTTTGTGCTAGCTTCTTGAAACTTGACACAGTAATGCAGTTTCACATTCTAACAACATGTTTTGTTTCCTTTTCATGTAGCCCTAAGCAGTGACTGGCGAGAAACACTTTCATTGAAAGGGGTTGCAAGCTTCCAAAAATCACGAGTCTCCAGAAATCTCAGCAAATATTTTTTCACCCAAACTGGATGATACTTTCAGGTAATGATCAGTACACTAAGCCCACTTGGTTCCCCAAATTTCGTTCTTCTATGTTGAAGCGTTCGTTTCCAGTAACAGTTAGAATTTTGGCGTTTCACTCTGTTTTCTCCTATATTGATAGATGTATTTGGAACTCTAAATCAAACACGGTTTGTGCTAGCTTCTTGAAACTTGACACAGTAAAGCAGTTTCACATTCTACCTCTAAGTTTTGTTTCCTTTTCATGTAGCCCTAAGCAGTGACTGGCGAGAAACACTTTCATTGAAAGGGGTTGCAAGCTTCCAAAAATTACGAGTCTCCAGAAATCTCAGCAAATATTTTTTCACCCAAACTGGATGATACTTTCAGGTAATGATCAGTACACTAAGCCCACTTGGTTCCCCAAATTTCGTTCTTCTATGTTGAAGCGTTCGTTTCCAGTAACAGTTTGAATTTTGTCGTTTCACTCTGTTTTCTCCTATATTGATAGATGTATTTGGAACACTAAATCAAACACGGTTTGTGCTAGCTTCTTGAAACTTGACACAGTAAAGCAGTTTCACATTCTAACTCTATGTTTTGTTTCCTTTTCATGTAGCTTTAAGCAGTGACTGGCGAGAAACACTTTCATTGAAAGGGGTTGCAAGCTTCTAAAAATTACGAGTCTCCAGAAATCTCAGCAAATATTTTTTCACCCAAACTGGATGATACTTTCACGTAATGATCAGTACACTTGGCCCACTTGGTTCTCCAAATTTCGTTCTTCTATGTTGAAGCGTTCGTTTCCAGTAACAGTTTCCATTCTGGCATTTCACTCTGTTTTCTCCTATATTGATAGATGTATTTGGAACTCTAAATCAAACACGGTTTGTGCTAGCTTCTTGAAACTTGACACAGTAAAGCAGTTTCACATTCTAACTCTATGGTTTGTTTCCTTTTCATGTAGCCCTAAGCAGTGACTGGCGAGAAACACTTTCATTGAAAGGGGTTGCAAGCTTCCAAAAATTACGAGTCTCCAGAAATCTCAGCAAATATTTTTTCACCCAAACTGCATGATACTTTCAGGTAATGATCAGTACACTAAGCCCACTCGGTTCTCCAAATTTCATTCTTCTATGTTGAAGCGTTCGTTTCCAGTAACAGTTTCCATTCTGGCATTTCACTCTGTTTTCTCCTATATTGATAGATGTATTTGGAACTCTAAATCAAACACGGTTTGTGCTAGCTTCTTGAAACTTGACACAGTAAAGCAGTTTCACATTCTAACTCTATGTTTTGTTTCCTTTTCTTGTAGCCCTAAGCAGAGACTGGCGAGAAACACTTTCATTGAAAGGGGTTGCAAGCTTCTAAAAATTACGAGACTCCAGAAATCTCAGCAAATATTTTTTCACCCAAACTGGATGATACTTTCAGGTAATGATCAGTACACTTGGCCCACTTGGTTCTCCATATTTCGTTCTTCTATGTTGAAGCGTTCGTTTACACTAACAGTTTCCACTCTGGCATTTCACTCTGTTTTCTACTATATTGATAGATGTATTTGGAACTCTAAATCAAACACGGTTTGTGCTAGCTTCTTGAAACTTGACACAGTAAAGCAGTTTCACATTCTAACTCTATGTTTTGTTTCTTTTTCATGTAGCCCTAAGCAGTGACTGGCGAGAAACACTTTCATTGAAAGGGGTTGCAAGCTTCCAAAAATTACGAGTCTCCAGAAATCTCAGCAAATATTTTTTCACCCAAACTGCATGATACTTTCAGGTAATGATCAGTACACTAAGCTCACTTGGTTCCCCAAATTTCGTTCTTCTATGTTGAAGCGTTCGTTTCCAGTAACAGTTTGAATTTTTGCGTTTCACTCTGTTTTCTCCTATATTGATAGATGTATTTGGAACTCTAAATCAAACACGGTTTGTGCTAGCTTCTTGAAACTTGACACAGTAAAGCAGTTTCACATTCTAACTCTATGTTTTGTTTCCTTTTCATGTAGCCCTAAGCAGTGACTGGCGAGAAACACTTTCATTGAAAGGGGTTGCAAGCTTCCAAAAATTACGAGTCTCCAGAAATCTCAGCAAATATTTTTTCACCCAAACTAGATGATACTTTCAGGTAATGATCAGTACACTAAGCCCTCTTGGTTCCCCAAATTTCGTTCTTCTATGTTGAAGCGTTCGTTTCCAGTAACAGTTTGAATTTTGTCGTTTCACTCTGTTTTCTCCTATATTGATAGATGTATTTGGAACTCTAAATCAAACACGGTTTGTGCTAGCTTCTTGAAACTTGACACAGTAAAGCAGTTTCACATTCTAACTCTATGTTTTGTTTCCTTTTCTTGTAGCCCTAAGCAGAGACTGGCGAGAAACACTTTCATTGAAAGGGGTTGCAAGCTTCCAAAAATTACGAGTCTCCAGAAATCTCAGCAAATATTTTTTCACCCAAACTGGATGATACTTTCAGGTAATGATCAGTACACTAAGCCCACTTGGTTCCCCAAATTTCGTTCTTCTATGTTGAAGCGTTCGTTTCCAGTAACAGTTTGAATTTTGTCGTTTCACTCTGTTTTCTCCTATATTGATAGATGTATTTGGAACACTAAATCAAACACGGTTTGTGCTAGCTTCTTGAAACTTGACACAGTAAAGCAGTTTCACATTCTAACTCTATGTTTTGTTTCCTTTTCATGTAGCTTAAGCAGTGACTGGCGAGAAACACCTTCATTGAAAGGGGTTGCAAGCTTCCAAAAATTACGAGTCTCCAGAAATCTCAGCAAATATTTTTTCACCCAAACTGGATGATACTTTCAGGTAATGATCAGTACACTAAGCCCACTCGGTTCTCCAAATTTCATTCTTCTATGTTGAAGCGTTCGTTTCCAGTAACAGTTTCCATTCTGGCATTTCACTCTGTTTTCTCCTATATTGATAGATGTATTTGGAACTCTAAATCAAACACGGTTTGTGCTAGCTTCTTGAAACTTGACACAGTAAATCAGTTTCACATTCTAACTCTATGTTTTGTTTCCTTTTCTTGTAGCCCTAAGCAGAGACTGGCGAGAAACACTTTCATTGAAAGGGGTTGCAAGCTTCCAAAAATTACGAGTCTCCAGAAATCTCAGCAAATATTTTTTCACCCAAACTGGATGATACTTTCAGGTAATGATCAGTACACTTGGCCCACTTGGTTCTCCATATTTCGTTCTTCTATGTTGAAGCGTTCGTTTACACTAACAGTTTCCACTCTGGCATTTCACTCTGTTTTCTCCTATATTGATAGATGTATTTGGAACTCTAAATCAAACACGGTTTGTGCTAGCTTCTTGAAACTTGACACAGTAAAGCAGTTTCACATTCTAACTCTATGTTTTGTTTCCTTTTCATGTAGCCCTAAGCAGTGACGGGCGAGAAACACTTTCATTGAAAGGGGTTGCAAGCTTCCAAAAATTACGAGTCTCCAGAAATCTCAGCAAATATTATTTCACCCAAACTGGATGATACTTTCAGGTAATGATCAGTACACTAAGCCCACTTGGTTCTCCAAATTTCATTCCTCTATGTTGAAGCGTTCGTTTCCAGTAACAGTTTCCATTCTGGCATTTCACTCTGTTTTCTCCTATATTGATAGATGTTTTTGGAACTCTAAATCAAACACGGTTTGTGCTAGCTTCTTGAAACTTGACACAGTAAAGCAGTTTCACATTCTAACTCTATGTTTTGTTTCCTTTTCATGTAGCCCTAAGCAGTGACTGGCGAGAAACACTTTCATTGAAAGGGGTTGCAAGCTTCCAAAAATTACGAGTCTCCAGAAATCTCAGCAAATATTTTTTCACCCAAACTGGATGATACTTTCAGGTAATGATCAGTACACTAAGCCCACTTGGTTCCCCAAATTTCGTTCTTCTATGTTGAAGCGTTCGTTTCCAGTAACAGTTTGAATTTTGTCGTTTCACTCTGTTTTCTCCTATATTGATAGATGTATTTGGAACACTAAATCAAACACGGTTTGTGCTAGCTTCTTGAAACTTGACACAGTAAAGCAGTTTCACATTCTAACTCTATGTTTTGTTTCCTTTTCATGTAGCTTTAAGCAGTGACTGGCGAGAAACACCTTCATTGAAAAGGGTTGCAAGCTTCCAAAAATTACGAGTCTCCAGAAATCTCAGCAAATACTTTTTCACCCAAACTGGATGATACTTTCAGGTAATGATCAGTACACTAAGCCCACTCGGTTCTCCAAATTTCATTCTTCTATGTTGAAGCGTTCGTTTCCTGTAACAGTTTCCATTCTGGCATTTCACTCTGTTTTCTCCTATATTGATAGATGTATTTGGAACTCTAAATCAAACACGGTTTGTGCTAGCTTCTTGAAACTTGACACAGTAAAGCAGTTTCACATTCTAACTCTATGTTTTGTTTCCTTTTCTTGTAGCCCTAAGCAGAGACTGGCGAGAAACACTTTCATTGAAAGGGGTTGCAAGCTTCTAAAATTTACGAGTCTCCAGAAATCTCAGCAAATATTTTTTCACCCAAACTGGATGATACTTTCAGGTAATGATCAGTACACTTGGCCCACTTGGTTCTCCATATTTCGTTCTTCTATGTTGAAGCGTTCATTTCCACTAACAGTTTCCACTCTGGCATTTCACTCTGTTTTCTCCTATATTGATAGATGTATTTGGAACTCTAAATCAAACACGGTTTGTGCTAGCTTCTTGAAACTTGACACAGTAAAGCAGTTTCACATTCTAACTCTAAGTTTTGTTTCTTTTTCATGTAGCCCTAAGCAGTGACTGGCGAGAAACACTTTCATTGAAAGGGGTTGCAAGCTTCCAAAAATTACGAGTCTCCAGAAATCTCAGCAAATATTTTTTCACCCAAACTGCATGATACTTTCAGGTAATGATCAGTACACTAAGCCCACTTGGTTCCCCAAATTTCGTTCTTCTATGTTGAAGCGTTCGTTTCCAGTAACAGTTTGAATTTTTGCGTTTCACTCTTTTTTCTCCTATATTGATAGATGTATTTGGAACTCTAAATCAAACACGGTTTGTGCTAGCTTCTTGAAACTTGACACAGTAAAGCAGTTTCACATTGTAACTCTATGTTTTGTTTCCTTTTCATGTAGCCCTAAGCAGTGACTGGCGAGAAACACTTTCATTGAAAGGGGTTGCAAGCTTCCAAAAATTACGAGTCTTCAGAAATCTCAGCAAATATTTTTTCACCCAAACTAGATGATACTTTCAGGTAATGATCAGTACACTAAGCCCTCTTGGTTCCCCAAATTTCGTTCTTCTATGTTGAAGCGTTCGTTTACACTAACAGTTTCCACTCTGGGATTTCACTCTGTTTTCTCCTATATTGATAGATGTATTTGGAACTCTAAATCAAACACGGTTTGTGCTAGCTTCTTGAAACTTGACACAGTAAAGCAGTTTCACATTCTAACTCTATGTTTTGTTTCCTTTTCATGTAGCTTTAAGCAGTGACTGGCGAGAAACACTTTCATTGAAAGGGGTTGCAAGCTTCCAAAAATTACGAGTCTCCAGAAATCTCACCAAATATTTTTTCACCCAAACTGGATGATACTTTCAGGTAATGATCAGTACACTTGGCCCACTTGGTTCTCCAAATTTCATTCTTCTATGTTGAAGCGTTCGTTTCCAGTAACAGTTTCCATTCTGGCATTTCACTCTGTTTTCTCCTATATTGATAGATGTATTTGGAACTCTAAATCAAACACGGTTTGTGCTAGCTTCTTGAAACTTGACACAGTAAAGCAGTTTCACATTCTAACTCTATGTTTTGTTTCCTTTTCATGTAGCCCTAAGCAGTGACTGGCGAGAAACACTTTCATTGAAAGGGGTTGCAAGCTTCCAAAAATTACGAGTCTTCAGAAATCTCAGCAAATATTTTTTCACCCAAACTGGATGATACTTTCGGGTAATGATCAGTACACTAAGCCCACTTGGTTCCCCAAATTTCGTTCTTCTATGTTGAAGCGTTCGTTTCCAGTAACAGTTTGAATTTTGTCGTTTCACTCTGTTTTCTCCTATATTGATAGATGTATTTGGAACACTAAATCAAACACGGTTTGTGCTAGCTTCTTGAAATTTGACACAGTAAAGCAGTTTCACATTATAACTCTATGTTTTGTTTCCTTTTCATGTAGCTTTAAGCAGTGACTGGCGAGAAACACCTTCATTGAAAGGGGTTGCAAGCTTCCAAAAATCACGAGTCTCCAGAAATCTCAGCAAATATTTTTTCACCCAAACTGGATGATACTTTCAGGTAATGATCAGTACACTTGGCCCACTTGGTTCTCCAAATTTCATTCTTCTATGTTGAAGCGTTCGTTTCCAGTAACAGTTTCCATTCTGGCATTTCACTCTGTTTTCTCCTATATTGATAGATGTATTTGGAACTCTAAATCAAACACGGTTTGTGCTAGCTTCTTGAAACTTGACACAGTAAAGCAGTTTCACATTCTAACTCTATGTTTTGTTTCCTTTTCTTGTAGCCCTAAGCAGAGACTGGCGAGAAACACTTTCATTGAAAGGGGTTGCAAGCTTCCAAAAATTACGAGTCTCCAGAAATCTCAGCAAATATTTTTTCACCCAAACTGGATGATACTTTCAGGTAATGATCAGTACACTTGGCCCACTTGGTTCTCCATATTTCGTTCTTCTATGTTGAAGCGTTCGTTTACAGTAACAGTTTCCACTCTGGCATTACACTCTGTTTTCTCCTATATTGATAGATGTATTTGGAACTCTAAATCAAACACGGTTTGTGCTAGCTTCTTGAAACTTGACACAGTAATGCAGTTTCACATTCTAACAACATGTTTTGTTTCCTTTTCATGTAGCCCTAAGCAGTGACTGGCGAGAAACACTTTCATTGAAAGGGGTTGCAAGCTTCCAAAAATTACGAGTCTCCAGAAATCTCAGCAAATATTTTTTCACCCAAGCTGCATGATACTTTCAGGTAATGATCAGTACACTAAGCCCACTTGGTTCCCCAAATTTCGTTCTTCTATGTTGAAGCGTTCGTTTCCAGTAACAGTTAGAATTTTGGCGTTTCACTCTGTTTTCTCCTATATTGATAGATGTATTTGGAACTCTAAATCAAACACGGTTTGTGCTACCTTCTTGAAACTTGACACAGTAAAGCAGTTTCACATTCTAACTCTAAGTTTTGTTTCCTTTTCATGTAGCCCTAAGCAGTGACTGGCGAGAAACACTTTCATTGAAAGGGGTTGCAAGCTTCCAAAAATTACGAGTCTCCAGAAATCTCAGCAAATATTTTTTCACCCAAACTGCATGATACTTTCAGGTAATGATCAGTACACTAAGCCCACATGGTTCTCCAAATTTCGTTCTTCTATGTTGAAGCGTTCGTTTCCAGTAACAGTTTGAATTTTTGCGTTTCACTCTGTTTTCTCCTATATTGATAGATGTATTTGGAACTCTAAATCAAACACAGTTTGTGCTAGCTTCTTGAAACTTGACACAGTAAAGCAGTTTCACATTGTAACTCTATGTTTTGTTTCCTTTTCTTGTAGCCCTAAGTAGTGACGGGCGAGAAACACTTTCATTGAAAGGGGTTGCAAGCTTCCAAAAATTACTAGTCTCCAGAAATCTCAGCAAATATATTTTCACCCAAACTGGATGATACATTCAGGTAATGATCAGTACACTTGGCCCACTTGGTTCTCCATATTTCGTTCTTCTATGTTGAAGCGTTCGTTTACACTAACAGTTTCCACTCTGGCATTTCACTCTGTTTTCTCCTATATTGATAGATGTATTTGGAACTCTAAATCAAACACGGTTTGTGCTAGCTTCTTGAAACTTGACACAGTAAAGCAGTTTCACATTCTAACTCTATGTTTTGTTTGTTTTTCATGTAGCCCTAAGCAGTGACTGGCGAGAAACACTTTCATTGAAAGGGGTTGCAAGCTTCCAAAAATTACGAGTCTCCAGAAATCTCAGCAAATATTTTTTCACCCAAACTGCATGATACTTTCAGGTAATGATCAGTACACTAAGCCCACTTGGTTCCCCAAATTTCGTTCTTCTATGTTGAAGCGTTCGTTTCCAGTAACAGTTTGAATTTTTGCGTTTCACTCTGTTTTCTCCTATATTGATAGATGTATTTGGAACTCTAAATCAAACACGGTTTGTGCTAGGTTCTTGAAACTTGACACAGTAAAGCAGTTTCACATTCTAACTCTATGTTTTGTTTCCTTTTCATGTAGCTTTAAGCAGTGACTGGCGAGAAACACTTTCATTGAAAGGGGTTGCAAGCTTCCAAAAATTACGAGTCTCCAGAAATCTCAGCAAATATTTTTTCACCCAAACTGGATGATACTTTCAGGTAATGATCAGTACACTAAGCCCACTTGGTTCCCCAAATTTCGTTCTTCTATGTTGAAGCGTTCGTTTCCAGTAACAGTTTCCATTCTGGCATTTCACTCTGTTTTCTCCTATATTGATAGATGTATTTGGAACACTAAATCAAACACGGTTTGTGCTAGCTTCTTGAAACTTGACACAGTAAAGCAGTTTCACATTCTAACTCTATGTTTTGTTTCCTTTTCATGTAGCTTTAAGCAGTGACTGGCGAGAAACACCTTCATTGAAAGGGGTTGCAAGCTTCCAAAAATCACGAGTCTCCAGAAATCTCAGCAAATATTTTTTCACCCAAACTGGATGATACTTTCAGGTAATGATCAGTACACTAAGCCCACTTGGTTCCCCAAATTTCGTTCTTCTATGTTGAAGCGTTCGTTTCCAGTAACAGTTTGAATTTTGTCGTTTCACTCTGTTTTCTCCTATATTGATAGATGTATTTGGAACACTAAATCAAACACGGTTTGTGCTAGCTTCTTGAAACTTGACACAGTAAAGCAGTTTCACATTCTAACTCTATATTTTGTTTCCTTTTCATGTAGCTTTAAGCAGTGACTGGCGAGAAACACTTTTATTGAAAGGGGTTGCAAGCTTCTAAAAATTACGAGTCTCCAGAAATCTCAGCAAATATTTTTTCACCCAAACTGGATGATACTTTCACGTAATGATCAGTACACTTGGCCCACTTGGTTCTCCAAATTTCGTTCTTCTATGTTGAAGCGTTCGTTTCCAGTAACAGTTTCCATTCTGGCATTTCACTCTGTTTTCTCCTATATTGATAGATGTATTTGGAACTCTAAATCAAACTCGGTTTGTGCTAGCTTCTTGAAACTTCACACAGTAAAGCAGTTTCACATTGTAACTCTATGTTTTGTTTCCTTTTCATGTAGCTTTAAGCAGTGACTGGCGAGAAACACTTTCATTGAAAGGGGTTGCAAGCTTCCAAAAATTACGAGTCTCCAGAAATCTCAGCAAATATTTTTTCACCCAAACTGGATGATACTTTCAGGTAATGATCAGTACACTAAGCCCACTTGGTTCTCCAAATTTCGTTCTTCTATGTTGAAGCGTTCGTTTCCAGTAACAGTTTCCATTCTGGCATTTCACTCTGTTTTCTCCTATATTGATAGATGTATTTGGAACTCTAAATCAAACACGGTTTGTGCTAGCTTCTTGAAACTTGACACAGTAAAGCAGTTTCACATTCTAACTCTATGGTTTGTTTCCTTTTCATGTAGCCCTAAGCAGTGACTGGCGAGAAACACTTTCATTGAAAGGGGTTGCAAGCTTCCAAAAATTACGAGTCTCCAGAAATCTCAGCAAATATTTTTTCACCCAAACTGCATGATACTTTCAGGTAATGATCAGTACACTAAGCCCACTCGGTTCTCCAAATTTCATTCTTCTATGTTGAAGCGTTCGTTTCCAGTAACAGTTTCCATTCTGGCATTTCACTCTGTTTTCTCCTATATTGATAGATGTATTTGGAACTCTAAATCAAACACGGTTTGTGCTAGCTTCTTGAAACTTGACACAGTAAAGCAGTTTCACATTCTAAATCTATGTTTTGTTTCCTTTTCTTGTAGCCCTAAGCAGAGACTGGCGAGAAACACTTTCATTGAAAGGGGTTGCAAGCTTCTAAAAATTACGAGTCTCCTGAAAACTCAGCAAATATTTTTTCACCCAAACTGGATGATACTTTCAGGTAATGATCAGTACACTTGGCCCACTTGGTTCTCCATATTTCGTTCTTCTATGTTGAAGCGTTCGTTTACACTAACAGTTTCCACTCTGGCATTTCACTCTGTTTTCTACTATATTGATAGATGTATTTGGAACTCTAAATCAAACACGGTTTGTGCTAGCTTCTTGAAACTTGACACAGTAAAGCAGTTTCACATTCTAACTCTATGTTTTGTTTCTTTTTCATGTAGCCCTAAGCAGTGACTGGCGAGAAACACTTTCATTGAAAGGGGTTGCAAGCTTCCAAAAATTACGAGTCTCCAGAAATCTCAGCAAATATTTTTTCACCCAAACTGCATGATACTTTCAGGTAATGATCAGTACACTAAGCTCACTTGGTTCCCCAAATTTCGTTCTCCTATGTTGAAGCGTTCGTTTCCAGTAACAGTTTGAATTTTTGCGTTTCACTCTGTTTTCTCCTATATTGATAGATGTATTTGGAACTCTAAATCAAACACGGTTTGTGCTAGCTTCTTGAAACTTGACACAGTAAAGCAGTTTCACATTCTAACTCTATGTTTTGTTTCCTTTTCATGTAGCCCTAAGCAGTGACTGGCGAGAAACACTTTCATTGAAAGGGGTTGCAAGCTTCCAAAAATTACGAGTCTTCAGAAATCTCAGCAAATATTTTTTCACCCAAACTAGATGATACTTTCAGGTAATGATCAGTACAGTAAGCCCTCTTGGTTCCCCAAATTTCGTTCTTCTATGTTGAAGCGTTCGTTTCCAGTAACAGTTTGAATTTTGTCGTTTCACTCTGTTTTCTCCTATATTGATAGATGTATTTGGAACTCTAAATCAAACACGGTTTGTGCTAGCTTCTTGAAACTTGACACAGTAAAGCAGTTTCACATTCTAACTCTATGTTTTGTTTCCTTTTCTTGTAGCCCTAAGCAGAGAATGGCGAGAAACACTTTCATTGAAAGGTGTTGCAAGCTTCCAAAAATTACGAGTCTCCAGAAATCTCAGCAAATATTTTTTCACCCAAACTGGATGATACTTTCAGGTAATGATCAGTACACTAAGCCCACTTGGTTCCCCAAATTTAGTTCTTCTATGTTGAAGCGTTCGTTTCCAGTAACAGTTTGAATTTTGTCGTTTCACTCTGTTTTCTCCTATATTGATAGATGTATTTGGAACACTAAATCAAACACGGTTTGTGCTAGCTTCTTGAAACTTGACACAGTAAAGCAGTTTCACATTCTAACTCTATGTTTTGTTCCCTTTTCATGTAGCCCTAAGCAGTGACTGGCGAGAAACACTTTCATTGAAAGGGGTTGCAAGCTTCCAAAAATTACGAGTCTCCAGAAATCTCAGCAAATATTTTTTCACCCAAACTGGATGATACTTTCAGGTAATGATCAGTACACTTGGCCCACTTGGTTCTCCATATTTCGTTCTTCTATGTTGAAGCGTTCGTTTACACTAACAGTTTCCACTCTGGCATTTCACTCTGTTTTCTCCTATATTGATAGATGTATTTGGAACTCTAAATCAAACACGGTTTGTGCTAGCTTCTTGAAACTTGACACAGTAAAGCAGTTTCACATTCTAACTCTATGTTTTGTTTCCTTTTCATGTAGCCCTAAGCAGTGACGGGCGAGAAACACTTTCATTGAAAGGGGTTGCAAGCTTCCAAAAATTACGAGTCTCCAGAAATCTCAGCAAATATTATTTTACCTAAACTGGATGATACTTTCAGGTAATGATCAGTACACTAAGCCCACTTGGTTCTCCAAATTTCATTCCTCTATGTTGAAGCGTTCGTTTCCAGTAACAGTTTGAATTTTGTCGTTTCACTCTGTTTTCTCCTATATTGATAGATGTATTTGGAACACTAAATCAAACACGGTTTGTGCTAGCTTCTTGAAACTTGACACAGTAAAGCAGTTTCACATTCTAACTCTATGTTTTGTTTCCTTTTCATGTAGCTTTAAGCAGTGACTGGCGAGAAACACCTTCATTGAAAAGGGTTGCAAGCTTCCAAAAATTACGAGTCTCCAGAAATCTCAGCAAATACTTTTTCACCCAAACTGGATGATACTTTCAGGTAATGATCAGTACACTAAGCCCACTCGGTTCTCCAAATTTCATTCTTCTATGTTGAAGCGTTCGTTTCCTGTAACAGTTTCCATTCTGGCATTTCACTCTGTTTTCTCCTATATTGATAGATGTATTTGGAACTCTAAATCAAACACGGTTTGTGCTAGCTTCTTGAAACTTGACACAGAAAAGCAGTTTCACATTCTAACTCTATGTTTTGTTTCCTTTTCTTGTAGCCCTAAGCAGAGACTGGCGAGAAACACTTTCATTGAAAGGGGTTGCAAGCTTCTAAAATTTACGAGTCTCCAGAAATCTCAGCAAATATTTTTTCACCCAAACTGGATGATACTTTCAGGTAATGATCAGTACACTTGGCCCACTTGGTTCTCCATATTTCGTTCTTCTATGTTGAAGCGTTCATTTCCACTAACAGTTTCCACTCTGGCATTTCACTCTGTTTTCTCCTATATTGATAGATGTATTTGGAACTCTAAATCAAACACGGTTTGTGCTAGCTTCTTGAAACTTGACACAGTAAAGCAGTTTCACATTCTAACTCTAAGTTTTGTTTCTTTTTCATGTAGCCCTAAGCAGTGACTGGCGAGAAACACTTTCATTGAAAGGGGTTGCAAGCTTCCAAAAATTACGAGTCTCCAGAAATCTCAGCAAATATTTTTTCACCCAAACTGCATGATACTTTCAGGTAATGATCAGTACACTAAGCCCACTTGGTTCCCCAAATTTCGTTCTTCTATGTTGAAGCGTTCGTTTCCAGTAACAGTTTGAATTTTTGCGTTTCACTCTTTTTTCTCCTATATTGATAGATGTATTTGGAACTCTAAATCAAACACGGTTTGTGCTAGCTTCTTGAAACTTGACACAGTAAAGCAGTTTCACATTGTAACTCTATGTTTTGTTTCCTTTTCATGTAGCCCTAAGCAGTGACTGGCGAGAAACACTTTCATTGAAAGGGGTTGCAAGCTTCCAAAAATTACGAGTCTTCAGAAATCTCAGCAAATATTTTTTCACCCAAACTAGATGATACTTTCAGGTAATGATCAGTACACTAAGCCCTCTTGGTTCCCCAAATTTCGTTCTTCTATGTTGAAGCGTTCGTTTACACTAACAGTTTCCACTCTGGGATTTCACTCTGTTTTCTCCTATATTGATAGATGTATTTGGAACTCTAAATCAAACACGGTTTGTGCTAGCTTCTTGAAACTTGACACAGTAAAGCAGTTTCACATTCTAACTCTATGTTTTGTTTCCTTTTCATGTAGCTTTAAGCAGTGACTGGCGAGAAACACTTTAATTGAAAGGGGTTGCAAGTTTCCAAAAATTACGAGTCTCCAGAAATCTCAGCAAATATTTTTTCACCCAAACTGGATGATACTTTCAGGTAATGATCAGTACACTTGGCCCACTTGGTTCTCCAAATTTCATTCTTCTATGTTGAAGCGTTCGTTTCCAGTAACAGTTTCCATTCTGGCATTTCACTCTGTTTTCTCCTATATTGATAGATGTATTTGGAACTCTAAATCAAACACGGTTTGTGCTAGCTTCTTGAAACTTGACACAGTAAAGCAGTTTCACATTCTAACTCTATGTTTTGTTTCCTTTTCATGTAGCCCTAAGCAGTGACTGGCGAGAAACACTTTCATTGAAAGGGGTTGCAAGCTTCCAAAAATTACGAGTCTTCAGAAATCTCAGCAAATATTTTTTCACCCAAACTGGATGATACTTTCGGGTAATGATCAGTACACTAAGCCCACTTGGTTCCCCAAATTTCGTTCTTCTATGTTGAAGCGTTCGTTTCCAGTAACAGTTTGAATTTTTGCGTTTCACTCTGTTTTCTCCTATATTGATAGATGTATTTGGAACTCTAAATCAAACACGGTTTGTGCTAGCTTCTTGAAACTTGACACAGTAAAGCAGTTTCACATTCTAACTCTAAGTTCTGTTTCTTTTTCATGTAGCCCTAAGCAGTGACTGGCGAGAAACACTTTCATTGAAAGGGGTTGCAAGCTTCCAAAAATTACGAGTCTCCAGAAATCTCAGCAAATATTTTTTCACCCAAACTGCATGATACTTTCAGGTAATGATCAGTACACTAAGCCCACTTGGTTCCCCAAATTTCGTTCTTCTATGTTGAAGCGTTCGTTTCCAGTAACAGTTTGAATTTTTGCGTTTCACTCTGTTTTCTCCTATATTGATAGATGTATTTGGAACTCTAAATCAAACACGGTTTGTGCTAGCTTCTTGAAACTTGACACAGTAAAGCAGTTTCACATTCTAACTCTATGTTTTGTTTCCTTTTCATGTAGCCCTAAGCAGTGACTGGCGAGAAACACTTTCATTGAAAGGGGTTGCAAGCTTCCAAAAATTACGAGTCTCCAGAAATCTCAGCAAATATTTTTTCACCCAAACTGGATGATACTTTCAGGTAATGATCAGTACACTAAGCCCACTTGGTTCCCCAAATTTCGTTCTTCTATGTTGAAGCGTTCGTTTCCAGTAACAGTTTGAAATTTGTCGTTTCACTCTGTTTTCTCCTATATTGATAGATGTATTTGGAACACTAAATCAAACACGGTTTTTGCTAGCTTCTTGAAACTTGACACAGTAAAGCAGTTTCACATTCTAACTCTATGTTTTGTTTCCTTTTCATGTAGCTTTAAGCAGTGACTGGCGAGAAACACCTTCATTGAAAGGGGTTGCAAGCTTCCAAAAATTACGAGTCTCCAGAAATCTCAGCAAATATTTTTTCACCCAAACTGGATGATACTTTCAGGTAATGATCAGTACACTAAGCCCACTCGGTTCTCCAAATTTCATTCTTCTATGTTGAAGCGTTCGTTTCCAGTAACAGTTTCCATTCTGGCATTTCACTCTGTTTTCTCCTATATTGATAGATGTATTTGGAACTCTAAATCAAACACGGTTTGTGCTAGCTTCTTGAAACTTGACACAGTAAAGCAGTTTCACATTCTAACTCTATGTTTTGTTTCCTTTTCTTGTAGCCCTAAGCAGAGACTGGCGAGAAACACTTTCATTGAAAGGGGTTGCAAGCTTCCAAAAATTACGAGTCTCCAGAAATCTCAGCAAATATTTTTTCACCCAAACTGGATGATACTTTCAGGTAATGATCAGTACACTTGGCCCACTTGGTTCTCCATATTTCGTTCTTCTATGTTGAAGCGTTCGTTTACAGTAACAGTTTCCACTCTGGCATTACACTCTGTTTTCTCCTATATTGATAGATGTATTTGGAACTCTAAATCAAACACGGTTTGTGCTAGCTTCTTGAAACTTGACACAGTAATGCAGTTTCACATTCTAACAACATGTTTTGTTTCCTTTTCATGTAGCCCTAAGCAGTGACTGGCGAGAAACACTTTCATTGAAAGGGGTTGCAAGCTTCCAAAAATTACGAGTCTCCAGAAATCTCAGCAAATATTTTTTCACCCAAGCTGCATGATACTTTCAGGTAATGATCAGTACACTAAGCCCACTTGGTTCCCCAAATTTCGTTCTTCTATGTTGAAGCGTTCGTTTCCAGTAACAGTTAGAATTTTGGCGTTTCACTCTGTTTTCTCCTATATTGATAGATGTATTTGGAACTCTAAATCAAACACGGTTTGTGCTACCTTCTTGAAACTTGACACAGTAAAGCAGTTTCACATTCTAACTCTAAGTTTTGTTTCCTTTTCATGTAGCCCTAAGCAGTGACTGGCGAGAAACACTTTCATTGAAAGGGGTTGCAAGCTTCCAAAAATTACGAGTCTCCAGAAATCTCAGCAAATATTTTTTCACCCAAACTGCATGATACTTTCAGGTAATGATCAGTACACTAAGCCCACTTGGTTCTCCAAATTTCGTTCTTCTATGTTGAAGCGTTCGTTTCCAGTAACAGTTTGAATTTTTGCGTTTCACTCTGTTTTCTCCTATATTGATAGATGTATTTGGAACTCTAAATCAAACACAGTTTGTGCTAGCTTCTTGAAACTTGACACAGTAAAGCAGTTTCACATTGTAACTCTATGTTTTGTTTCCTTTTCTTGTAGCCCTAAGTAGTGACGGGCGAGAAACACTTTCATTGAAAGGGGTTGCAAGCTTCCAAAAATTACTAGTCTCCAGAAATCTCAGCAAATATATTTTCACCCAAACTGGATGATACATTCAGGTAATAATCAGTACACTTGGCCCACTTGGTTCTCCATATTTCGTTCTTCTATGTTGAAGCGTTCGTTTACACTAACAGTTTCCACTCTGGCATTTCACTCTGTTTTCTCCTATATTGATAGATGTATTTGGAACTCTAAATCAAACACGGTTTGTGCTAGCTTCTTGAAACTTGACACAGTAAAGCAGTTTCACATTCTAACTCTATGTTTTGTTTGTTTTTCATGTAGCCCTAAGCAGTGACTGGCGAGAAACACTTTCATTGAAAGGGGTTGCAAGCTTCCAAAAATTACGAGTCTCCAGAAATCTCAGCAAATATTTTTTTCACCCAAACTGCATGATACTTTCAGGTAATGATCAGTACACTAAGCCCACTTGGTTCCCCAAATTTCGTTCTTCTATGTTGAAGCGTTCGTTTCCAGTAACAGTTTGAATTTTTGCGTTTCACTCTGTTTTCTCCTATATTGATAGATGTATTTGGAACTCTAAATCAAACACGGTTTGTGCTAGGTTCTTGAAACTTGACACAGTAAAGCAGTTTCACATTCTAACTCTATGTTTTGTTTCCTTTTCATGTAGCTTTAAGCAGTGACTGGCGAGAAACACTTTCATTGAAAGGGGTTGCAAGCTTCCAAAAATTACGAGTCTCCAGAAATCTCAGCAAATATTTTTTCACCCAAACTGGATGATACTTTCAGGTAATGATCAGTACACTAAGCCCACTTGGTTCCCCAAATTTCGTTCTTCTATGTTGAAGCGTTCGTTTCCAGTAACAGTTTCCATTCTGGCATTTCACTCTGTTTTCTCCTATATTGATAGATGTATTTGGAACACTAAATCAAACACGGTTTGTGCTAGCTTCTTGAAACTTGACACAGTAAAGCAGTTTCACATTCTAACTCTATGTTTTGTTTCCTTTTCATGTAGCTTTAAGCAGTGACTGGCGAGAAACACCTTCATTGAAAGGGGTTGCAAGCTTCCAAAAATCACGAGTCTCCAGAAATCTCAGCAAATATTTTTTCACCCAAACTGGATGATACTTTCAGGTAATGATCAGTACACTTGGCCCACTTGGTTCTCCATATTTCGTTCTTCTATGTTGAAGCGTTCGTTTACAGTAACAGTTTCCACTCTGGCATTACACTCTGTTTTCTCCTATATTGATAGATGTATTTGGAACTCTAAATCAAACACGGTTTGTGCTAGCTTCTTGAAACTTGACACAGTAATGCAGTTTCACATTCTAACAACATGTTTTGTTTCCTTTTCATGTAGCCCTAAGCAGTGACTGGCGAGAAACACTTTCATTGAAAGGGGTTGCAAGCTTCCAAAAATTACGAGTCTCCAGAAATCTCAGCAAATATTTTTTCACCCAAGCTGCATGATACTTTCAGGTAATGATCAGTACACTAAGCCCACTTGGTTCCCCAAATTTCGTTCTTCTATGTTGAAGCGTTCGTTTCCAGTAACAGTTAGAATTTTGGCGTTTCACTCTGTTTTCTCCTATATTGATAGATGTATTTGGAACTCTAAATCAAACACAGTTTGTGCTAGCTTCTTGAAACTTGACACAGTAAAGCAGTTTCACATTGTAACTCTATGTTTTGTTTCCTTTCCTTGTAGCCCTAAGTAGTGACGGGCGAGAAACACTTTCATTGAAAGGGGTTGCAAGCTTCCAAAAATTACTAGTCTCCAGAAATCTCAGCAAATATATTTTCACCCAAACTGGATGATACATTCAGGTAATGATCAGTACACTTGGCCCACTTGGTTCTCCATATTTCGTTCTTCTATGTTGAAGCATTCGTTTACACTAACAGTTTCCACTCTGGCATTTCACTCTGTTTTCTCCTATATTGATAGATGTATTTGGAACTCTAAATCAAACACGGTTTGTGCTAGCTTCTTGAAACTTGACACAGTAAAGCAGTTTCACATTCTAACTCTATGTTTTGTTTGTTTTTCATGTAGCCCTAAGCAGTGACTGGCGAGAAACACTTTCATTGAAAGGGGTTGCAAGCTTCTAAAAATTACGAGTCTCCAGAAATCTCAGCAAATATTTTTTCACCCAAACTGCATGATACTTTCAGGTAATGATCAGTACACTAAGCCCACTTGGTTCCCCAAATTTCGTTCTTCTATGTTGAAGCGTTCGTTTCCAGTAACAGTTTGAATTTTTGCGTTTCACTCTGTTTTCTCCTATATTGATAGATGTATTTGGAACTCTAAATCAAACACGGTTTGTGCTAGGTTCTTGAAACTTGACACAGTAAAGCAGTTTCACATTCTAACTCTATGTTTTGTTTCCTTTTCATGTAGCTTTAAGCAGTGACTGGCGAGAAACACTTTCATTGAAAGGGGTTGCAAGCTTCCAAAAATTACGAGTCTCCAGAAATCTCAGCAAATATTTTTTCACCCAAACTGGATGATACTCTCAGGTAATGATCAGTACACTAAGCCCACTTGGTTCCCCAAATTTCGTTCTTCTATGTTGAAGTGTTCGTTTCCAGTAACAGTTTCCATTCTGGCATTTCACTCTGTTTTCTCCTATATTGATAGATGTATTTGGAACACTAAATCAAACACGGTTTGTGCTAGCTTCTTGAAACTTGACACAGTAAAGCAGTTTCACATTCTAACTCTATGTTTTGTTTCCTTTTCATGTAGCTTTAAGCAGTGACTGGCGAGAAACACCTTCATTGAAAGGGGTTGCAAGCTTCCAAAAATCACGAGTCTCCAGAAATCTCAGCAAATATTTTTTCACCCAAACTGGATGATACTTTCAGGTAATGATCAGTACACTTGGCCCACTTGGTTCTCCATATTTCGTTCTTCTATGTTGAAGCGTTCGTTTACAGTAACAGTTTCCACTCTGGCATTACACTCTGTTTTCTCCTATATTGATAGATGTATTTGGAACTCTAAATCAAACACGGTTTGTGCTAGCTTCTTGAAACTTGACACAGTAATGCAGTTTCACATTCTAACAACATGTTTTGTTTCCTTTTCATGTAGCCCTAAGCAGTGACTGGCGAGAAACACTTTCATTGAAAGGGGTTGCAAGCTTCCAAAAATTACGAGTCTCCAGAAATCTCAGCAAATATTTTTTCACCCAAGCTGCATGATACTTTCAGGTAATGATCAGTACACTAAGCCCACTTGGTTCCCCAAATTTCGTTCTTCTATGTTGAAGCGTTCGTTTCCAGTAACAGTTAGAATTTTGGCGTTTCACTCTGTTTTCTCCTATATTGATAGATGTATTTGGAACTCTAAATCAAACACGGTTTGTGCTAGCTTCTTGAAACTTGACACAGTAAAGCAGTTTCACATTCTAACTCTAAGTTTTGTTTCCTTTTCATGTAGCCCTAAGCAGTGACTGGCGAGAAACACTTTCATTGAAAGGGGTTGCAAGCTTCCAAAAATTACGAGTCTCCAGAAATCTCAGCAAATATTTTTTCACCCAAACTGCATGATACTTTCAGGTAATGATCAGTACACTAAGCCCACTTGGTTCCCCAAATTTCGTTCTTCTATGTTGAAGCGTTCGTTTCCAGTAACAGTTTGAATTTTGTCGTTTCACTCTGTTTTCTCCTATATTGATAGATGTATTTGGAACACTAAATCAAACACGGTTTGTGCTAGCTTCTTGAAACTTGACACAGTAAAGCAGTTTCACATTCTAACTCTATGTTTTGTTTCCTTTTCATGTAGCTTTAAGCAGTGACTGGCGAGAAACACTTTCATTGAAAGGGGTTGCAAGCTTCTAAAAATTACGAGTCTCCAGAAATCTCAGCAAATATTTTTTCACCCAAACTGGATGATACTTTCACGTAATGATCAGTACACTTGGCCCACTTGGTTCTCCAAATTTCGTTCTTCTATGTTGAAGCGTTCGTTTCCAGTAACAGTTTCCATTCTGGCATTTCACTCTGTTTTCTCCTATATTGATAGATGTATTTGGAACTCTAAATCAAACACGGTTTGTGCTAGCTTCTTGAAACTTCACACAGTAAAGCAGTTTCACATTCTAACTCTATGTTTTGTTTCCTTTTCATGTAGCTTTAAGCAGTGACTGGCGAGAAACACTTTCATTGAAAGGGGTTGCAAGCTTCCAAAACTTACGAGTCTCCAGAAATCTCAGCAAATATTTTTTCACCCAAACTGGATGATACTTTCAGGTAATGATCAGTACACTAAGCCCACTTGGTTCTCCAAATTTCGTTCTTCTATGTTGAAGCGTTCGTTTCCAGTAACAGTTTCCATTCTGGCATTTCACTCTGTTTTCTCCTATATTGATAGATGTATTTGGAACTCTAAATCAAACACGGTTTGTGCTAGCTTCTTGAAACTTGACACAGTAAAGCAGTTTCACATTCTAACTCTATGGTTTGTTTCCTTTTCATGTAGCCCTAAGCAGTGACTGGCGAGAAACACCTTCATTGAAAGGGGTTGCAAGCTTCCAAAAATCACGAGTCTCCAGAAATCTCAGCAAATATTTTTTCACCCAAACTGGATGATACTTTCAGGTAATGATCAGTACACTTGGCCCACTTGGTTCTCCATATTTCGTTCTTCTATGTTGAAGCGTTCATTTACAGTAACAGTTTCCACTCTGGCATTACACTCTGTTTTCTCCTATATTGATAGATGTATTTGGAACTCTAAATCAAACACGGTTTGTGCTAGCTTCTTGAAACTTGACACAGTAATGCAGTTTCACATTCTAACAATATGTTTTGTTTCCTTTTCATGTAGCCCTACGCAGTGACTGGCGAGAAACACTTTCATTGAAAGGGGTTGCAAGCTTCCAAAAATTACGAGTCTCCAGAAATCTCAGCAAATATTTTTTCACCCAAGCTGCATGATACTTTCAGGTAATGATCAGTACACTAAGCCCACTTGGTTCCCCAAATTTCGTTCTTCTATGTTGAAGCGTTCGTTTCCAGTAACAGTTTGAATTTTGTCGTTTCACTCTGTTTTCTCCTATATTGATAGATGTATTTGGAACTCTAAATCAAACACGGTTTGTGCTAGCTTCTTGAAACTTGACACAGTAAAGCAGTTTCACATTCTAACTCTATGGTTTGTTTCCTTTTCATGTAGCCCTAAGCAGTGACTGGCGAGAAACACCTTCATTGAAAGGGGTTGCAAGCTTCCAAAAATCACGAGTCTCCAGAAATCTCAGCAAATATTTTTTCACCCAAACTGGATGATACTTTCAGGTAATGATCAGTACACTTGGCCCACTTGGTTCTCCATATTTCGTTCTTCTATGTTGAAGCGTTCATTTACAGTAACAGTTTCCACTCTGGCATTACACTCTGTTTTCTCCTATATTGATAGATGTATTTGGAACTCTAAATCAAACACGGTTTGTGCTAGCTTCTTGAAACTTGACACAGTAATGCAGTTTCACATTCTAACAATATGTTTTGTTTCCTTTTCATGTAGCCCTACGCAGTGACTGGCGAGAAACACTTTCATTGAAAGGGGTTGCAAGCTTCCAAAAATTACGAGTCTCCAGAAATCTCAGCAAATATTTTTTCACCCAAGCTGCATGATACTTTCAGGTAATGATCAGTACACTAAGCCCACTTGGTTCCCCAAATTTCGTTCTTCTATGTTGAAGCGTTCGTTTCCAGTAACAGTTTGAATTTTGTCGTTTCACTCTGTTTTCTCCTATATTGATAGATGTATTTGGAACACTAAATCAAACACGGTTTGTGCTAGCTTCTTGAAACTTGACACAGTAAAGCAGTTTCACATTCTAACTCTATGTTTTGTTTCCTTTTCATGTAGCTTAAGCAGTGACTGGCGTGAAACACCTTCATTGAAAGGGGTTGCAAGCTTCCAAAAATTACGAGTCTCCAGAAATCTCAGCAAATATTTTTTCACCCAAACTGGATGATACTTTCAGGTAATGATCAGTACACTAAGCCCACTCGGTTCTCCAAATTTCATTCTTCTATGTTGAAGCGTTCGTTTCCAGTAACAGTTTCCATTCTGGCATTTCACTCTGTTTTCTCCTATATTGATAGATGTATTTGGAACTCTAAATCAAACACGGTTTGTGCTAGCTTCTTGAAACTTGACACAGTAAAGCAGTTTCACATTCTAACTCTATGTTTTGTTTCCTTTTCTTGTAGCCCTAAGCAGAGACTGGCGAGAAACACTTTCATTGAAAGGGGTTGCAAGCTTCTAAAATTTACGAGTCTCCAGAAATCTCAGCAAATATTTTTTCACCCAAACTGGATGATACTTTCAGGTAATGATCAGTACACTTGGCCCACTTGGTTCTCCATATTTCGTTCTTCTATGTTGAAGCGTTCATTTCCACTAACAGTTTCCACTCTGGCATTTCACTCTGTTTTCTCCTATATTGATAGATGTATTTGGAACTCTAAATCAAACACGGTTTGTGCTAGCTTCTTGAAACTTGACACAGTAAAGCAGTTTCACATTCTAACTCTAAGTTTTGTTTCTTTTTCATGTAGCCCTAAGCAGTGACTGGCGAGAAACACTTTCATTGAAAGGGGTTGCAAGCTTCCAAAAATTACGAGTCTCCAGAAATCTCAGCAAATATTTTTTCACCCAAACTGCATGATACTTTCAGGTAATGATCAGTACACTAAGCCCACTTGGTTCCCCAAATTTCGTTCTTCTATGTTGAAGCGTTCGTTTCCAGTAACAGTTTGAATTTTTGCGTTTCACTCTGTTTTCTCCTATATTGATAGATGTATTTGGAACACTAAATCAAACACGGTTTGTGCTAGCTTCTTGAAACTTGACACAGTAAAGCAGTTTCACATTGTAACTCTATGTTTTGTTTCCTTTTCATGTAGCCCTAAGCAGTGACTGGCGAGAAACACTTTCATTGAAAGGGGTTGCAAGCTTCCAAAAATTACGAGTCTTCAGAAATCTCAGCAAATATTTTTTCACCCAAACTAGATGATACTTTCAGGTAATGATCAGTACACTAAGCCCTCTTGGTTCCCCAAATTTCGTTCTTCTATGTTGAAGCGTTCGTTTACACTAACAGTTTCCACTCTGGCATTTCACTCTGTTTTCTCCTATATTGATAGATGTATTTGGAACTCTAAATCAAACACGGTTTGTGCTAGGTTCTTGAAACTTGACACAGTAAAGCAGTTTCACATTCTAACTCTATGTTTTGTTTCCTTTTCATGTAGCTTTAAGCAGTGACTGGCGAGAAACACTTTCATTGAAAGGGGTTGCAAGCTTCCAAAAATTACGAGTCTCCAGAAATCTCAGCAAATATTTTTTCACCCAAACTGGATGATACTTTCAGGTAATGATCAGTACACTTGGCCCACTTGGTTCTCCAAATTTCGTTCTTCTATGTTGAAGCGTTCGTTTCCAGTAACAGTTTCCATTCTGGCATTTCACTCTGTTTTCTCCTATATTGATAGATGTATTTGGAACTCTAAATCAAACACGGTTTGTGCTAGCTTCTTGAAACTTGACACAGTAAAGCAGTTTCACATTCTAACTCTATGTTTTGTTTCCTTTTCATGTAGCCCTAAGCAGTGACTGGCGAGAAACACTTTCATTGAAAGGGGTTGCAAGCTTCCAAAAATTACGAGTCTTCAGAAATCTCAGCAAATATTTTTTCACCCAAACTGGATGATACTTTCGGGTAATGATCAGTACACTAAGCCCACTTGGTTCCCCAAATTTCGTTCTTCTATGTTGAAGCGTTCGTTTCCAGTAACAGTTTGAATTTTGTCGTTTCACTCTGTTTTCTCCTATATTGATAGATGTATTTGGAACACTAAATCAAACACGATTTGTGCTAGCTTCTTGAAACTTGACACAGTAAAGCAGTTTCACATTCTAACTCTATGGTTTGTTTCCTTTTCATGTAGCTTTAAGCAGTGACTGGCGAGAAACACCTTCATTGAAAGGGGTTGCAAGCTTCCAAAAATTACGAGTCTCCAGAAATCTCAGCAAATATTTTTTCACCCAAACTGGATGATACTTTCAGGTAATGATCAGTACACTAAGCCCACTCGGTTCTCCAAATTTCATTCTTCTATGTTGAAGCGTTCGTTTCCAGTAACAGTTTCCATTCTGGCATTTCACTCTGTTTTCTCCTATATTGATAGATGTATTTGGAACTCTAAATCAAACACGGTTTGTGCTAGCTTCTTGAAACTTGACACAGTAAAGCAGTTTCACATTCTAACTCTATGTTTTGTTTCCTTTTCTTGTAGCCCTAAGCAGAGACTGGCGAGAAACACTTTCATTGAAAGGGGTTGCAAGCTTCTAAAAATTACGAGTCTCCAGAAATCTCAGCAAATATTTTTTCACCCAAACTGGATGATACTTTCAGGTAATGATCAGTACACTTGGCCCACTTGGTTCTCCATATTTCGTTCTTCTATGTTGAAGCGTTCGTTTACACTAACAGTTTCCACTCTGGCATTTCACTCTGTTTTCTCCTATATTGATAGATGTATTTGGAACTCTAAATCAAACACGGTTTGTGCTAGCTTCTTGAAACTTGACACAGCAAAGCAGTTTCACATTCTAACTCTAAGTTTTGTTTCTTTTTCATGTAGCCCTAAGCAGTGACTGGCGAGAAACACTTTCATTGAAAGGGGTTGCAAGCTTCCAAAAATTACGAGTCTCCAGAAATCTCAGCAAATATTTTTTCACCCAAACTGCATGATACTTTCAGGTAATGATCAGTACACTAAGCCCACTTGGTTCCCCAAATTTCGTTCTTCTATGTTGAAGCGTTCGTTTCCAGTAACAGTTTGAATTTTTGCGTTTCACTCTGTTTTCTCCTATATTGTTAGATGTATTTGGAACTCTAAATCAAACACGGTTTGTGCTAGCTTCTTGAAACTTGACACAGTAAAGCAGTTTCACATTCTAACTCTATGTTTTGTTTCCTTTTCATGTAGCCCTAAGCAGTGACTGGCGAGAAACACTTTCATTGAAAGGGGTTGCAAGCTTCCAAAAATTACGAGTCTCCAGAAATCTCAGCAAATATTTTTTCACCCAAACTGGATGATACTTTCAGGTAATGATCAGTACACTAAGCCCACTTGGTTCCCCAAATTTCGTTCTTCTATGTTGAAGCGTTCGTTTCCAGTAACAGTTTGAAATTTGTCGTTTCACTCTGTTTTCTCCTATATTGATAGATGTATTTGGAACACTAAATCAAACACGGTTTGTGCTAGCTTCTTGAAACTTGACACAGTAAAGCAGTTTCACATTCTAACTCTATGTTTTGTTTCCTTTTCATGTAGCTTTAAGCAGTGACTGGCGAGAAACACCTTCATTGAAAGGGGTTGCAAGCTTCCAAAAATTACGAGTCTCCAGAAATCTCAGCAAATATTTTTTCACCCAAACTGGATGATACTTTCAGGTAATGATCAGTACACTAAGCCCACTCGGTTCTCCAAATTTCATTCTTCTATGTTGA
Source organism: Spermophilus citellus (assembly GCF_964194105.1). Classification (NCBI taxonomy): domain Eukaryota; kingdom Metazoa; phylum Chordata; class Mammalia; order Rodentia; family Sciuridae; genus Spermophilus; species Spermophilus citellus. The sequence goes on along the minus strand of NC_138185.1, from coordinate 81,712,142 downwards.
AGCGTTCGTTTCCAGTAACAGTTTCCATTCTGGCATTTCACTCTGTTTTCTCCTATATTGATAGATGTATTTGGAACTCTAAATCAAACACGGTTTGTGCTAGCTTCTTGAAACTTGACACAGTAAAGCAGTTTCACATTCTAACTCTATGTTTTGTTTCCTTTTCTTGTAGCCCTAAGCAGAGACTGGCGAGAAACACTTTCATTGAAAGGGGTTGCAAGCTTCTAAAAATTACGAGTCTCCAGAAATCTCAGCAAATATTTTTTCACCCAAACTGGATGATACTTTCAGGTAATGATCAGTACACTTGGCCCACTTGGTTCTCCATATTTCGTTCTTCTATGTTGAAGCGTTCGTTTACACTAACAGTTTCCACTCTGGCATTTCACTCTGTTTTCTCCTATATTGATAGATGTATTTGGAACTCTAAATCAAACACGGTTTGTGCTAGCTTCTTGAAACTTGACACAGTAAAGCAGTTTCACATTCTAACTCTATGTTTTGTTTCCTTTTCATGTAGCTTTAAGCAGTGACTGGCGAGAAACACCTTCATTGAAAGGGGTTGCAAGCTTCCAAAAATCACGAGTCTCCAGAAATCTCAGCAAATATTTTTTCACCCAAACTGCATGATACTTTCAGGTAATGATCAGTACACTAAGCCCACTTGGTTCCCCAAATTTCGTTCTTCTATGTTGAAGCGTTCGTTTCCAGTAACAGTTTGAATTTTTGCGTTTCACTCTGTTTTCTCCTATATTGTTAGATGTATTTGGAACTCTAAATCAAACACGGTTTGTGCTAGCTTCTTGAAACTTGACACAGTAAAGCAGTTTCACATTCTAACTCTATGTTTTGTTTCCTTTTCATGTAGCCCTAAGCAGTGACTGGCGAGAAACACTTTCATTGAAAGGGGTTGCAAGCTTCCAAAAATTACGAGTCTCCAGAAATCTCAGCAAATATTTTTTCACCCAAACTGGATGATACTTTCAGGTAATGATCAGTACACTAAGCCCACTCGGTTCTCCAAATTTCATTCTTCTATGTTGAAGCGTTCGTTTCCAGTAACAGTTTCCATTCTGGCATTTCACTCTGTTTTCTCCTATATTGATAGATGTATTTGGAACTCTAAATCAAACACGGTTTGTGCTAGCTTCTTGAAACTTGACACAGTAAAGCAGTTTCACATTCTAACTCTATGTTTTGTTTCCTTTTCTTGTAGCCCTAAGCAGAGACTGGCGAGAAACACTTTCATTGAAAGGGGTTGCAAGCTTCCAAAAATTACGAGTCTCCAGAAATCTCAGCAAATATTTTTTCACCCAAACTGGATGATACTTTCAGGTAATGATCAGTACACTTGGCCCACTTGGTTCTCCATATTTCGTTCTTCTATGTTGAAGCGTTCGTTTACACTAACAGTTTCCACTCTGGAATTTCACTCTGTTTTCTCCTATATTGATAGATGTATTTGGAACTCTAAATCAAACACGGTTTGTGCTAGCTTCTTGAAACTTGACACAGTAAAGCAGTTTCACATTCTAACTCTATGTTTTGTTTCCTTTTCATGTAGCCCTAAGCAGTGACTGGCGAGAAACACTTTCATTGAAAGGGGTTGCAAGCTTCCAAAAATCACGAGTCTCCAGAAATTTCTGCAAATATTTTTTCACCCAAACTAGATGATACTTTCAGGTAATGATCAGTACACTAAGCCCTCTTGGTTCCCCAAATTTCGATCTTCTATGTTGAAGCGTTCGTTTCCAGTAACAGTTTGAATTTAGTCGTTTCACTCTGTTTTCTCCTATATTGATAGATGTATTTGGAACTCTAAATCAAACACGGTTTGTGCTAGCTTCTTGAAACTTGACACAGTAAAGCAGTTTCACATTGTAACTCTATGTTTTGTTTCCTTTTCATGTAGCTTTAAGCAGTGACTGGCGAGAAACACTTTCATTGAAAGGGGTTGCAAGCTTCTAAAAATTACGAGTCTCCAGAAATCTCAGCAAATATTTTTTCACCCAAACTGGATGATACTTTCACGTAATGATCAGTACACTTGGCCCACTTGGTTCTCCAAATTTCGTTCTTCTATGTTGAAGCGTTCGTTTCCAGTAACAGTTTCCATTCTGGCATTTCACTCTGTTTTCTCCTATATTGATAGATGTATTTGGAACTCTAAATCAAACACGGTTTGTGCTAGCTTCTTGAAACTTCACACAGTAAAGCAGTTTCACATTGTAACTCTATGTTTTGTTTCCTTTTCATGTAGCTTTAAGCACTGACTGGCGAGAAACACTTTCATTGAAAGGGGTTGCAAGCTTCCAAAAATTACGAGTCTCCAGAAATCTCAGAAAATATTTTTTCACCCAAACTGGATGATACTTTCAGGTAATGATCAGTACTCTAAGCCCACTTGGTTCTCCAAATTTCATTCTTCTATGTTGAAGCGTTCGTTTCCAGTAACAGTTTCCATTCTGGCATTTCACTCTGTTTTCTCCTATATTGATAGATGTATTTGGAACTCTAAATCAAACACGGTTTGTGCTAGCTTCTTGAAACTTGACACAGTAAAGCAGTTTCACATTCTAACTCTATGTTTTGTTTCCTTTTCATGTAGCCCTAAGCAGTGACTGGCGAGAAACACTTTCATTGAAAGGGGTTGCAAGGTTCCAAAAATTACGAGTCTCCAGAAATCTCAGCAAATATTTTTTCACCCAAACTGGATGATACTTTCAGGTAATGATCAGTACACTAAGCCCACTTGGTTCCCCAAATTTCGTTCTTCTATGTTGAAGCGTTCGTTTCCAGTAACAGTTTGAATTTTGTCGTTTCACTCTGTTTTCTCCTATATTGATAGATGTATTTGGAACACTAAATCAAACACGGTTTGTGCTAGCTTCTTGAAACTTGACACAGTAAAGCAGTTTCACATTCTAACTCTATGTTTTGTTTCCTTTTCATGTAGCTTTAAGCAGTGACTGGCGAGAAACACTTTCATTGAAAGGGGTTGCAAGCTTCCAAAAATTACGAGTCTCCAGAAATCTCAGCAAATATTTTTTCACCCAAACTGGATGATACTTTCAGGTAATGATCAGTACACTTGGCCCACTTGGTTCTCCATATTTCATTCTTCTATGTTGAAGCGTTCGTTTACACTAACAGTTTCCACTCTGGCATTTCACTCTGTTTTCTCCTATATTGATAGATGTATTTGGAACTCTAAATCAAACACGGTTTGTGCTAGCTTCTTGAAACTTGACACAGTAAAGCAGTTTCACATTGTAACTCTATGTTTTGTTTCCTTTTCATGTAGCTTTAAGCACTGACTGGCGAGAAACACTTTCATTGAAAGGGGTTGCAAGCTTCCAAAAATTACGAGTCTCCAGAAATCTCAGAAAATATTTTTTCACCCAAACTGGATGATACTTTCAGGTAATGATCAGTACACTAAGCCCACTTGGTTCTCCAAATTTCATTCTTCTATGTTGAAGCGTTCGTTTCCAGTAACAGTTTCCATTCTGGCATTTCACTCTGTTTTCTCCTATATTGATAGATGTATTTGGAACTCTAAATCAAACACGGTTTGTGCTAGCTTCTTGAAACTTGACACAGTAAAGCAGTTTCACATTCTAACTCTATGTTTTGTTTCCTTTTCATGTAGCCCTAAGCAGTGACTGGCGAGAAACACTTTCATTGAAAGGGGTTGCAAGGTTCCAAAAATTACGAGTCTCCAGAAATCTCAGCAAATATTTTTTCACCCAAACTGGATGATACTTTCAGGTAATGATCAGTACACTAAGCCCACTTGGTTCCCCAAATTTCGTTCTTCTATGTTGAAGGGTTCGTTTCCAGTAACAGTTTGAATTTTGTCGTTTCACTCTGTATTCTCCTATATTGATAGATGTATTTGGAACACTAAATCAAACACGGTTTGTGCTAGCTTCTTGAAACTTGACACAGTAAAGCAGTTTCACATTCTAACTCTATGTTTTGTTTCCTTTTCATGTAGCTTTAAGCAGTGACTGGCGAGAAACACTTTCATTGAAAGGGGTTGCAAGCTTCCAAAAATTACGAGTCTCCAGAAATCTCAGCAAATATTTTTTCACCCAAACTGGATGATACTTTCAGGTAATGATCAGTACACTTGGCCCACTTGGTTCTCCATATTTCATGCTTCTATGTTGAAGCGTTCGTTTACACTAACAGTTTCCACTCTGGCATTTCACTCTGTTTTCTCCTATATTGATAGATGTATTTGGAACTCTAAATCAAACACGGTTTGTGCTAGCTTCTTGAAACTTGACACAGTAAAGCAGTTTCACATTCTAACTCTATGTTTTGTTTCTTTTTAATGTAGCCCTAAGCAGTGACTGGCGAGAAACACTTTCATTGAAAGGGGTTGCAAGCTTCCAAAAATTACGAGTCTCCAGAAATCTCAGCAAATATTTTTTCACCCAAACTGGATGATACTTTCAGGTAATGATCAGTACACTAAGCCAACTTGGTTCCCCAAATTTCGTTCTTCTATGTTGAAGCGTTCGTTTCCAGTAACAGTTTCCATTCTGGCATTTCACTCTGTTTTCTCCTATATTGATAGATGTATTTGGAACTCTAAATCAAGCACGGTTTGTGCTAGCTTCTTGAAACTTGACACAGTAAAGCAGTTTCACATTCTAACTCTATGTTTTGTTTCCTTTTCATGTAGCCCTAAGCAGTGACTGGCGAGAAACACTTTCATTGAAAGGGGTTGCAAGCTTCCAAAAATTACGAGTCTCCAGAAATCTCAGCAAATATTTTTTCACCCAAACTGGATGATACTTTCAGGTAATGATCAGTACACTAAGCCCACTTGGTTCCCCAAATTTCGTTCTTCTATGTTGAAGCGTTCGTTTCCAGTAACAGTTTGAATTTTGTCGTTTCACTCTGTTTTCTCCTATATTGATAGATGTATTTGGAACACTAAATCAAACACGGTTTGTGCTAGCTTCTTGAAACTTGACACAGTAAAGCAGTTTCACATTGTAACTCTATGTTTTGTTTCCTTTTCATGTAGCTTTAAGCAGTGACTGGCGAGAAACACTTTCATTGAAAGGGGTTGCAAGCTTCCAAAAATTACGAGTCTCCAGAAATCTCAGCAAATATTTTTTCACCCAAACTGGATGATACTTTCAGGTAATGATCAGTACACTTGGCCCACTTGGTTCTCCATATTTCGTTCTTCTATGTTGAAGCGTTCGTTTACACTAACAGTTTCCACTCTGGCATTTCACTCTGTTTTCTCCTATATTGATAGATGTATTTGGAACTCTAAATCAAACACGGTTTGTGCTAGCTTCTTGAAACTTGACACAGTAAAGCAGTTTCACATTCTAACTCTATGTTTTGTTTCTTTTTCATGTAGCCCTAAGCAGTGACTGGCGAGAAACACTTCCATTGAAAGGGGTTGCAAGCTTCCAAAAATTACGAGTCTCCAGAAATCTCAGCAAATATTTTTTCACCCAAACTGCATGATACTTTCAGGTAATGATCAGTACACTAAGCCCACTTGGTTCCCCAAATTTCGTTCTTCTATGTTGAAGCGTTCGTTTCCAGTAACAGTTTCCATTCTGGCATTTCACTCTGTTTTCTCCTATATTGATAGATGTATTTGGAACTCTAAATCAAACACGGTTTGTGCTAGCTTCTTGAAACTTGACACAGTAAAGCAGTTTCACATTCTAACTCTATGTTTTGTTTCCTTTTCATGTAGCCCTAAGCAGTGACTGGCGAGAAACACTTTCATTGAAAGGGGCTGCAAGCTTCCAAAAATTACGAGTCTCCAGAAATCTCAGCAAATATTTTTTCACCCAAACTGGATGATACTTTCAGGTAATGATCAGTACACTAAGCCCACTTGGTTCCCCAAATTTCATTCTTCTATGTTGAAGCGTTCGTTTCCAGTAACAGTTTCCATTCTGGCATTTCACTCTGTTTTCTCCTATATTGATAGATGTATTTGGAACACTAAATCAAACACGGTTTGTGCTAGCTTCTTGAAACTTGACACAGTAAAGCAGTTTCACATTCTAACTCTATGTTTTGTTTCCTTTTCATGTAGCTTTAAGCAGTGACTGGCGAGAAACACCTTCATTGAAAGGGGTTGCAAGCTTCCAAAAATTACGAGTCTCCAGAAATCTCAGCAAATATTTTTTCACCCAAACTGGATGATACTTTCAGGTAATGATCAGTACACTAAGCCCACTCGGTTCTCCAAATTTCATTCTTCTATGTTGAAGCGTTCGTTTCCAGTAACAGTTTCCATTCTGGCATTTCACTCTGTTTTCTCCTATATTGATAGATGTATTTGGAACTCTAAATCAAACACGGTTTGTGCTAGCTTCTTGAAACTTGACACAGTAAAGCAGTTTCACATTCTAACTCTATGTTTTGTTTCCTTTTCTTGTAGCCCTAAGCAGAGACTGGCGAGAAACACTTTCATTGAAAGGGGTTGCAAGCTTCCAAAAATTACGAGTCTCCAGAAATCTCAGCAAATATTTTTTCACCCAAACTGGATGATACTTTCAGGTAATGATCAGTACACTTGGCCCACTTGGTTCTCCATATTTCGTTCTACTATGTTGAAGCGTTCGTTTACACTAACAGTTTCCACTCTGGCATTTCACTCTGTTTTCTCCTATATTGATAGATGTATTTGGAACTCTAAATCAAACACGGTTTGTGCTAGCTTCTTGAAACTTGACACAGTAAAGCAGTTTCACATTCTAACTCTATGTTTTGTTTCCTTTTCATGTAGCCCTAAGCAGTGACTGGCGAGAAACACTTTCATTGAAAGGGGTTGCAAGCTTCCAAAAATTACGAGTCTCCAGAAATCTCAGCAAATATTTTTTCACCCAAACTAGATGATACTTTCAGGTAATGATCAGTACACTAAGCCCTCTTGGTTCCCCAAATTTCGATCTTCTATGTTGAAGCGTTCGTTTCCAATAACAGTTTGAATTTAGTCGTTTCACTCTGTTTTCTCCTATATTGATAGATGTATTTGGAACTCTAAATCAAACACGGTTTGTTCTAGCTTCTTGAAACTTCACACAGTAAAGCAGTTTCACATTGTAACTCTATGTTTTGTTTCCTTTTCATGTAGCTTTAAGCAGTGACTGGCGAGAAACACTTTCATTGAAAGGGGTTGCAAGCTTCCAAAAATTACGAGTCTCCAGAAATCTCAGCAAATATTTTTTCACCCAAACTGGATGATACTTTCAGGTAATGATCAGTACACTAAGCCCACTTGGTTCTCCAAATTTCATTCTTCTATGTTGAAGCGTTCGTTTCCAGTAACAGTTTCCATTCTGGCATTTCACTCTGTTTTCTCCTATATTGATAGATGTATTTGGAACTCTAAATCAAACACGGTTTGTGCTAGCTTCTTGAAACTTGACACAGTAAAGCAGTTTCACATTCTAACTCTATGTTTTGTTTCCTTTTCATGTAGCCCTAAGCAGTGACTGGCGAGAAACACTTTCATTGAAAGGGGTTGCAAGCTTCCAAAAATTACGAGTCTCCAGAAATCTCAGCAAATATTTTTTCACCCAAACTGGATGATACTTTCAGGTAATGATCAGTACACTAAGCCCTCTTGGTTCCCCAAATTTCGTTCTTCTATGTTGAAGCGTTCGTTTCCAGTAACAGTTTGAATTTTGTCGTTTCACTCTGTTTTCTCCTATATTGATAGATGTATTTGGAACACTAAATCAAACACGGTTTGTGCTAGCTTCTTGAAACTTGACACAGTAAAGCAGTTTCACATTCTAACTCTATGTTTTGTTTCCTTTTCATGTAGCTTTAAGCAGTGACTGGCGAGAAACACCTTCATTGAAAGGGGTTGCAAGCTTCCAAAAATTACGAGTCTCCAGAAATCTCAGCAAATATTTTTTCACCCAAACTGCATGATACTTTCAGGTAATGATTAGTACACGAAGCCCACTTGGTTCCCCAAATTTCGTTCTTCTATGTTGAAGCGTTCGTTTCCAGTAACAGTTTGAATTTTTGCGTTTCACTCTGTTTTCGCCTATATTGATAGATGTATTTGGAACTCTAAATCAAACACGGTTTGTGCTAGCTTCTTGAAACTTGACACAGTAAAGCAGTTTCACATTCTAACTCTATGTTTTGTTTCCTTTTCATGTAGCCCTAAGCAGTGACTGGCGAGAAACACTTTCATTGAAAGGGGTTGCAAGCTTCCAAAAATTACGAGTCTTCAGAAATCTCAGGAAATATTTTTTCACCCAAACTAGATGATACTTTCAGGTAATGATCAGTACACTAAGCCCTCTTGGTTCCCCAAATTTCGTTCTTCTATGTTGAAGCGTTCGTTTACACTAACAGTTTCCACTCTGGCATTTCACTCTGTTTTCTCCTATATTGATAGATGTATTTGGAACTCTAAATCAAACACGGTTTGTGCTAGCTTCTTGAAACTTGACACAGTAAAGCAGTTTCACATTCTAACTCTATGTTTTGTTTCCTTTTCATGTAGCTTTAAGCAGTGACTTGCGAGAAACACTTACATTGAAAGGGGTTGCAAGCTTCCAAAAATTACGAGTCTCCAGAAATCTCAGCAAATATTTTTTCACCCAAACTGGATGATACTTTCAGGTAATGATCAGTACACTAAGCCCACTTGGTTCTCCAAATTTCATTCTTCTATGTTGAAGCGTTCGTTTCCAGTAACAGTTTCCATTCTGGCATTTCACTCTGTTTTCTCCTATATTGATAGATGTATTTGGAACTCTAAATCAAACACGGTTTGTGCTAGCTTCTTGAAACTTGACACAGTAAAGCAGTTTCACATTCTAACTCTATGTTTTGTTTCCTTTTCATGTAGCCCTAAGCAGTGACTGGCGAGAAACACTTTCATTGAAAGGGGTTGCAAGGTTCCAAAAATTACGAGTCTCCAGAAATCTCAGCAAATATTTTTTCACCCAAACTGGATGATACTTTCAGGTAATGATCAGTACACTAAGCCCACTTGGTTCCCCAAATTTCGTTCTTCTATGTTGAAGGGTTCGTTTCCAGTAACAGTTTGAATTTTGTCGTTTCACTCTGTATTCTCCTATATTGATAGATGTATTTGGAACACTAAATCAAACACGGTTTGTGCTAGCTTCTTGAAACTTGACACAGTAAAGCAGTTTCACATTCTAACTCTATGTTTTGTTTCCTTTTCATGTAGCTTTAAGCAGTGACTGGCGAGAAACACTTTCATTGAAAGGGGTTGCAAGCTTCCAAAAATTACGAGTCTCCAGAAATCTCAGCAAATATTTTTTCACCCAAACTGGATGATACTTTCAGGTAATGATCAGTACACTTGGCCCACTTGGTTCTCCATATTTCATGCTTCTATGTTGAAGCGTTCGTTTACACTAACAGTTTCCACTCTGGCATTTCACTCTGTTTTCTCCTATATTGATAGATGTATTTGGAACTCTAAATCAAACACGGTTTGTGCTAGCTTCTTGAAACTTGACACAGTAAAGCAGTTTCACATTCTAACTCTATGTTTTGTTTCTTTTTAATGTAGCCCTAAGCAGTGACTGGCGAGAAACACTTTCATTGAAAGGGGTTGCAAGCTTCCAAAAATTACGAGTCTCCAGAAATCTCAGCAAATATTTTTTCACCCAAACTGGATGATACTTTCAGGTAATGATCAGTACACTAAGCCAACTTGGTTCCCCAAATTTCGTTCTTCTATGTTGAAGCGTTCGTTTCCAGTAACAGTTTCCATTCTGGCATTTCACTCTGTTTTCTCCTATATTGATAGATGTATTTGGAACTCTAAATCAAGCACGGTTTGTGCTAGCTTCTTGAAACTTGACACAGTAAAGCAGTTTCACATTCTAACTCTATGTTTTGTTTCCTTTTCATGTAGCCCTAAGCAGTGACTGGCGAGAAACACTTTCATTGAAAGGGGTTGCAAGCTTCCAAAAATTACGAGTCTCCAGAAATCTCAGCAAATATTTTTTCACCCAAACTGGATGATACTTTCAGGTAATGATCAGTACACTAAGCCCACTTGGTTCCCCAAATTTCGTTCTTCTATGTTGAAGCGTTCGTTTCCAGTAACAGTTTGAATTTTGTCGTTTCACTCTGTTTTCTCCTATATTGATAGATGTATTTGGAACACTAAATCAAACACGGTTTGTGCTAGCTTCTTGAAACTTGACACAGTAAAGCAGTTTCACATTGTAACTCTATGTTTTGTTTCCTTTTCATGTAGCTTTAAGCAGTGACTGGCGAGAAACACTTTCATTGAAAGGGGTTGCAAGCTTCCAAAAATTACGAGTCTCCAGAAATCTCAGCAAATATTTTTTCACCCAAACTGGATGATACTTTCAGGTAATGATCAGTACACTTGGCCCACTTGGTTCTCCATATTTCGTTCTTCTATGTTGAAGCGTTCGTTTACACTAACAGTTTCCACTCTGGCATTTCACTCTGTTTTCTCCTATATTGATAGATGTATTTGGAACTCTAAATCAAACACGGTTTGTGCTAGCTTCTTGAAACTTGACACAGTAAAGCAGTTTCACATTCTAACTCTATGTTTTGTTTCTTTTTCATGTAGCCCTAAGCAGTGACTGGCGAGAAACACTTCCATTGAAAGGGGTTGCAAGCTTCCAAAAATTACGAGTCTCCAGAAATCTCAGCAAATATTTTTTCACCCAAACTGCATGATACTCAGGTAATGATCAGTACACTAAGCCCACTTGGTTCCCCAAATTTCGTTCTTCTATGTTGAAGCGTTCGTTTCCAGTAACAGTTTCCATTCTGGCATTTCACTCTGTTTTCTCCTATATTGATAGATGTATTTGGAACTCTAAATCAAACACGGTTTGTGCTAGCTTCTTGAAACTTGACACAGTAAAGCAGTTTCACATTCTAACTCTATGTTTTGTTTCCTTTTCATGTAGCCCTAAGCAGTGACTGGCGAGAAACACTTTCATTGACAGGGGCTGCAAGCTTCCAAAAATTACGAGTCTCCAGAAATCTCAGCAAATATTTTTTCACCCAAACTGGATGATACTTTCAGGTAATGATCAGTACACTAAGCCCACTTGGTTCCCCAAATTTCATTCTTCTATGTTGAAGCGTTCGTTTCCAGTAACAGTTTCCATTCTGGCATTTCACTCTGTTTTCTCCTATATTGATAGATGTATTTGGAACACTAAATCAAACACGGTTTGTGCTAGCTTCTTGAAACTTGACACAGTAAAGCAGTTTCACATTCTAACTCTATGTTTTGTTTCCTTTTCATGTAGCTTTAAGCAGTGACTGGCGAGAAACACCTTCATTGAAAGGGGTTGCAAGCTTCCAAAAATTACGAGTCTCCAGAAATCTCAGCAAATATTTTTTCACCCAAACTGGATGATACTTTCAGGTAATGATCAGTACACTAAGCCCACTCGGTTCTCCAAATTTCATTCTTCTATGTTGAAGCGTTCGTTTCCAGTAACAGTTTCCATTCTGGCATTTCACTCTGTTTTCTCCTATATTGATAGATGTATTTGGAACTCTAAATCAAACACGGTTTGTGCTAGCTTCTTGAAACTTGACACAGTAAAGCAGTTTCACATTCTAACTCTATG